>NC_136487.1:25617982-25647982 GCF_053919585.1 Euprymna scolopes | reverse complement strand
CCATTGATAATTTTACTCCACCTCTGGATTTTGATAGATTCTCTTAATTTCCTAAAAAGTGAAGCTTAATAGGCGCCTGTAATTTTGGTACCCTTTGCCAGGAAATCTGTCATCACTACTCCGCCTGGTCCCAGAAGACTGTGGCATGACCTTGCCAGGGGAGGGCTGCATCTTTGTCTTCTTTGGAAGTGCTGAGTCAAAGTGCTTCGACTGCAGTGACTAGGCTTTGGATCATAGTGATAGACCCAAGTTTCAGTCTTTTGAAAAAGTTGGACTCAACTTCTTGATACATTTCCTAATTCATCTCTGTACACCTGGTGCTTTCCCGCTTTTAGAAAGGTGTCAGCAACCTGGGATCCACCCTAACAGAAAAACAACCTAACACTTACATATTCAATAGCGTTGAGATGAAGTTGGCAAAAATGATCATTAAAAATCATTAAAAAATCATTAAAAATATTGTTTCTTATCAATTGTTGCAGTATATTTTCAAAATAACAATTAATATTTATTCATGAAATTTACCATATGTACGATGAGTGTTTTTTAGCTTGATTTTAAATTTTTCCTTTCATCTTTAAAGTTTTTGGAAATTTTTCCATCACTTTTTCATTGTATTTTCTTAACAACAAAAATGTTTTTTTCATTAAATTTAACATTACGATGAATGTTTCTTTTTTTATTATTTTAATTTTAACTTTTTGCTAACGTTTTCACTAAAATAAAACCACAAAGTTTCCGTTCAGTGGCTTCTGCTGGTTTATGTAACCTGCCAGAACATGCTGATCATGACACAGTCCGTATTCTGCATAAGTACTTATATGTAATATTTAGTTTCTCCATAATTGAATCGTCCTTCCAAAAAAGATAAAAAGAAATGTTTTTCTTTAGAGCGACAACTTTATCGTTCCACCCCCTCTCTCTCTCTCAACATTATATATATATATATCGTGGGATTCGTGGGTGTCCAATTCAAAGTGTTATGAAAAACTCGGTTTTGAATAGAGGCCACAGAAGTTGCTGACCATTCCATGTCAAAAATGTTGGAAAGGTCATAGTCATATTCATATTTTAACCTTATTGGCTATACCTGTGCCCCTCCTGCTGCTAACCCTGCCCGCCCTACACTCATGTTTCCAACATTCACACTGAGGAAGATCGAAGGATCGGTCGAAAGTTATGTGCTTTTGAAAGAAACATTCTTGTTTTTTTCACAAGACTTTTTGTATTCCTACACATAGGAAATAAATACAGAAAAGATATAAACATTTATATATTTTTCATATTGATTTTTTATTCATATATCTTTAAATATATATATATATATTATAACAACACTACAGCTTTATATTTATTTGTGGACTGTTATTCTCATCTTCATGGTTTTTGTTTCACTACGTTTCGGCCAACTATTCCTGTGGCCTTTGTCAGGTGGTTAATCATGACGGGATAGGAATGCTGAGGCTCTTAATTGCCTTCCATAGTTGTTATGGTCTCACCACGTTTTTGGCGAACTAATCCTGTGGCCGGCTTTGGGTAGGATTGAAAACGCTATCTTCAGATAATGCTCATCTAGAACCGTAGCGACTCAACTCCTCTATCCAATGCGCCATCTCTGAGGGCATCTGTAGAAGATGTATCATCGTTGCTTTGGTCTCAACAAAAGAAAGAAAAATTTACTGGTCATGCTTGAGCTCTCTGGAACCGCCCAGCACAAAAGGTCGTAATGATTCCTACCATATTCAAGTTTAAAGTCGCTTTAGACAGACATTCAGACGAAGTAGATGTATTTAATTATCTTCTTTCTAGGAAGTTGGGCACAAGGTCAAGTGAGGTTTTAAAAAACTAATGCACTAACAGAAATGCATATTGACCTTCAAAAAATGCTTGAGCAGCCTCGTCCACATCCCCCAGTAAGGGCTACTAAGATGATTAGCAATAATCCCTAAGAGAAAAGGTAAAGCCTGGGAGTGTGAACCTCCTAAAACTGAACAGAAAAATACCTCAGCTTGAAAGAAGCAATGCCACTGAGTACATCCTCAATAATCGGTTTCAAGAATTAGGCCGGTTACTAATGATAGAACGATGCCAATATTTTTTCCCATTTCGATACAATTACTGATTTTGTTCTATATTTCCGATTCCGATACAATTACCGATTCCGTTTCAAAAATCACCTAAATAATTAGTATTTTATTTTCGGGGGAAGGGGGAGATAGTGAAGAGTCCTGATCTATTTTTAAAGATAGATATAATTTTCTTTCTAATTTGACAAACTTTTTAATGTTTTCCTTTTATGTATTGTATCCAAGGTATTGATAAATTCATTCGAAGATTTGCGTTTATATTTTTCATTTGCGTCAATAATATAAAATAAAGTTTTAAACCAATTAAATAAATAAATAAATAAATAAAATAAAGTAAAAGAATCGTTTTTTGAATCGGAAATTAGGCTAAAAATGTTCCGATTTTTCTGATTCTTGATTCCGATTCTGATAATTGTCCCAGCACTATTGGTTACACTTGCCCATTTTTCTGCCAATGAAAATGATGAACAAAAATGAAGGATGAAAAACACTTTAAAAAATATTTAAAAAAAAAAAAAAAAAACACTTGATTGGCGACAGGATTGATTCTATAAAATGGCAGGTAACACTGGGTAATCCTGCCAGTTAGTATTCATGCTTCTACGATTAAAGCTGTAATATTTTCTTTTCTTTTCCTTTTATCTAAGATAAGCGTCCTCCTGTTCTCTGCGTCTTGGTACAAAAGAGAGAGCATGTTTCTCTTATCAGTTTTTACCTTAAAATAAACAAATTTTTTTTATTTTTTTTTAACGCAACAAGTACATTATGGGGGGGGGTTCTCTTTTTATCTTTTTTGGAAGGACGATTCAATTACAGAGAAACTAAATATTATCAGTTTATGAATTTTACCAAATTTCAAAACGCTTCGCAATGTTTCAGTTGAATCGACTTTTTAATACTAATGAATCACGATTAACTAAGTCCAAAAGCAACTCAAGGATAAAGGGATAAAGATTGCAAATTGAATGATGAACAATATTGTGAGAGGATTGAAAACGATGATTGGAATGAACATAATTTTTTTTACTTAAGACGAGTATTTGTTGACATTGGACTTGAATACGACTATATCATAGTCAACAGGGAAGTAGCCACGTGTGATTGTATTCTGAAGGTGGAATGTTCTTGGAAATAAACTCCGTTCAGTGAAGTTCCGTTTTTTTTTTTGTTTTTTTTTTTTCTTGTTATGGTTATTTTTTATTTTCTAGTAAAGCAAACACCAGGAGTCAGTTGGTCAGGTAGCACATCCGTGTTGCAATATTTCGAGAAATTCCTCCCTTCATCCGACATGTGTTCGACTTTCAGATGTGACTGGTGGGGTGGGGCGTGGGGCGCCCGGTGGGCCTAATGTAAACTAAGTGAATTCCACAGAAATTAAAAGTTAATTCATTTGTTTCAGATGTATAACTTAGTAATATATGTTTCAGATGTATAACTTAGTAATATATGTTTCATTTTCCCGCTCGATCCTTTCAAGAGCGTACGTGTATTTTACAGTTAATAAAACCTTTCTAAAAGGCAATTCTTTACTTACTGATACTATTCACTTCAATTTTATTAACTGTAAAAAAAAAAAAAATAAATAAAAAAAAAATAATGGATCGAATCTTACGTCCCGACAGATTCGAGGTAGAACCTACATGCCCTAATTCCGAAAAATCCTATAGGCATTGGAAATTAACCCTCCAGAATTATATCCGCTCACATAATAACGGATTAATCGAAAACACTTCAGATAATTTCTTTGCCTTGATCAATTGTATTTCAGCCTCTGTTTTCGATTTAATAAGCGATAAAACCGACTACGATAGTGCATTAAGAACATTGGACGCCGCTTATTTAAAACCTGAAAATATTGTTTATAATAGATATCGATTGATGACGACGAAGCAACAAACAACACAAAATATAGATGCCTTCATACTACAATT
Source organism: Euprymna scolopes (assembly GCF_053919585.1). Lineage (NCBI taxonomy): Eukaryota > Metazoa > Mollusca > Cephalopoda > Sepiida > Sepiolidae > Euprymna > Euprymna scolopes. The sequence continues at coordinate 25,643,964 of NC_136487.1, read as the reverse complement.
GGAAATGCTTGCCAAAACATGTGACTTCGAAGCGGTTTCTGCTGAAGAAAACAAAAATCAATACATTCGGGAAGCTTTCATCGGTGGAATTTCTTCTTCGTCCATCCGACAACGACTGTTAGAAAAACCCATCCTGACTTTACAAGACACATATGCCACGGCCAGATCTCTTGAACAATCAGAAAAGCATTCGATAAGCTACGCAAATAACTTTACTGTAGCAGCTACAAATAATCCTTCGGGCTACAATCGTATAGCTGTGACTAAAGAAAATATGCATCCAAAAGGGGTTTGTTTTTTCTGTGGAAAATCACGTCATCCTCGATATTTATGTCCTGCACGAAACGCCGAATGTAAAAAATGCAAAAAAAATGGTCATTGGGCTAAAGTGTGTAAATCTTCTATTTCTAACACTCATACTGCTGTTCTTTATGACGACTCTGACTACCCCTCACCTTCTCTATCCTGACTAGGAACTAACTCCAAAGATGTCACATTCACTCAATGCCAAATTAACGGGCACTTCGTGAACGCTATGGTGGACTCCGGCAGTGTAAAAACATTCATTAATGAAAATACTGCTAAAAAACTTAAACTCTTCACAATACCTAAAAACAAAACTATAGCTCTGGCTGCTTCCGATCAACATGCTAAAATAACTGGCGAAGCTGTCGTGGATTTAATACTGAAAGATAAAACCCATTCTGGAATAACAATTGAAATCATTGAAAACCTTTTCATTGATTTAATAATCGGAAAAGATATTTTAAAAAAATATAAAAAAGTAACACTTAAATTCGACGGTCCTAGAGACAAACTTATAATTGGAGCTATAAACACGAATAATTTTTTTCCTACCATAAACGTTCCACCCCCTCCTCTCTTTTCTAATCTTTCTCCTCATACTACTCCTATTGCGACAAAATCCCGACGTTACACTTTTGCCGCCAACAAATTCATAAAAGAAGAGACTGCTAGAATGTTGAAAGAAGGCATAATTGAACCTTCGATATCTCCGTGGCGAGCGCAAGTTCTTGTAACTTCGAATGAGAATCATAAGAAAAGAATGGTAGTCGACTACAGCGATACCATTAATAGATTCACGGAACTAGACGCTTACCCAATGCCTAATATCAATAAGATGGTAGACGACATCGCTCAATATAACATCTTCTTCTCTACTCTCGACCTAAAATCTGCTTATCACCAAATACCTATAAATCATGCTGATCGTAAATTCACTGCGTTTGAAGTAAGTGGCAGACTTTTTCAATTTACTCGTCTTCCTTTTGGCGTCACCAATGGAGTAAGTGCTTTCCAGAGGAGCATAGACTATATTATAGAAAAAGAAAATCTAACCGATACCTTTGTGTATGTTGATAACGTAACTATATGCGGAAAAAATCAAGAAGAACACGATTACAATCTTCAAAAATTCTACAAAATTGCTAAACAATATAACATCACTTTAAATGAAAATAAAAGCATAATTTCTTCTAGTTCTATTACTCTACTCGGCTACACCATAGAAAATAATCAAATAGCTCCCGATTATCAAAGACTAAAACCATTACTCGAAATGCCATCTCCGCTGAATCTTAAATCTCAAAAAAGAATAGTTGGAATGTTTTCCTATTACTGCAAATTCATTAAAAAATTTTCTGATAAAATTTTATTACTAAATCAAAACAAAGAATTTCCACTACCTCCATCTGTATTAAAATCTTTTCAAACATTGAAAAATGATCTAAAAGACGCCACTTTAATAACGGTAGATTCAAATAAAGTCTCTGAAGTAGTAGGATTATTATTAGAGTTTTCTTCATTTGAAGTAGTAGGATTATTATTAGAGTTTTCTTCATTCTTATGTGATTGTAAAAAAAAAAAAAAAAAAAAAAAAAAAAAATTTGTCTATAATTAATTACCCCTTACTTGAATACTTTAGGACGGGGAAAATGTTATGATTTAATTTGTTGTTAAGAGTTATCCCCCTTGGGATTGACATTCATAATAAAAGCGCCCTCTGTTTCATTTTCCCGCTCGATCCTTTCAAGAGCGTACGTGTATTTTACAGTTAATAAAACCTTTCTAAAAGGCAATTCTTTACTTACTGATACTATTCACTTCACTTATGTTGCTAGTGAATATTATTTATACATTTTTAATAGTATTTAAACTTGTTTCTTTGTATTTGTATTCATAACTAATCTTTATTAGTTTAGTTTTTTGTTTTTTTACTGCAGTCCTGTAAAGAGTTTAAAGAGAATAACATTGTTTATGGTTAAAGGGGCATAACTCTGTCAGCGGTTAATTATCTAGGTCATTCACACATATATGTTATCGTTTTGTTGTTCGATGTAGTCATCATTTCTTTCAAGGATTTTTATGTTCTTCTAACGTTAGTCATTCTACATAAGGTATGTTATAAAGTATATGGGTGAACGTTTATCTAGAAGTTTAGTCTGACTCGCTCTATGCATTTTCGAAGTTTGTCTAACTTTGATTTTTATCTGTCTTTTTCCCATGATTTTATTGTTTTTTATTTTCATATTTTATTTATCGATTCATTTATTGTATCCTCTGTATTTGTACATTATTATTATTATTATTATTATTATTATTATTATTATTATTATTATTATTATTATTAATGAATGTCAAATCAAAATATTGAAAATAACGACGTAAAGGAGGCTAGAACATCTTGTGATGGTCTCACATCAGATAGGTGTCCCAGTCCCACTGGTCAACAGGGTGGGTCCTGTCGTCATCATACAACTGTTCGAAATTCTGAGGATGTGGTTGGATATAGGGTGAGTGAGAATTGCCAGAGAGGGTACCAAGACACGAAGGGAGTTGGAACAGGAAATGTAAAAAAAAAACGTGGACGTATGAGGAAAGAAGAATCCTGTGGGAATGCTTTGTAAGAAGTGGAAGTACCAAATCCGGTGGATATATCCAAAAAGGGAAGGAAGAATGGGAATCGAGAGGAGGAAGAGCTAGAAGTGTCGCGAGTTTGGTATCCCAGTTAAAACAAATTAAACATAACAACCTACTTTCAGTGATTGCAAGAGAAGAGATTGAATGGATGGTTAGGAATGAAATGAATAACGACAGTAAAATTGATGAAACTAGCTCTGATGAAAGAACTGAGAGAGTCGAAGCGCAGAAGGGAAATGAAAACGATGATGGGAGGCGGACAACTGAGGATGTATGGAATACTATGGTTAGGGGAAGTAATGAGAAACAGTTTGAAGGATCTAAGGCAGATGAGATCATTGACTCTGAGACAATGGAGTCAGTGAAAGGAGCAGATGTATGGAGAAGTGGTGATGAAGTTCGAACTTTGACTTCTGTAGAAAAAGAAGTACTTCAGAAGTTAAGAGAGGTTCTTCTTAGAGAGGATATCATAGAGATTCCAAGTATGAAGAGTAGTGATAGGTGGAAGGTGAAAAACGAGGTAAAAATAATTTAAGGAGTAATTCACAACATCATAAGAAAGAACATATCGATTACGGAACTTAACAGGCTTCTATATGCAGCGTCATATGTTACTGCGAATCGTCTTGGCTTATTACAGAAGAAAAAGGATAGAAGGTCACACTGGCAGAGGCGGCTTGAAGAAAGTATTAAACGGTGGCGGAAAGACATTGGTAGAATCGTAGAAATAAGAAAAGGAGTTAAACTAGGACAGAAAGCTAAGGACGAGCTTGAAAGGAGGTATAGATTGCTGGAAAAGGGAATCATGAACGTTCTAACAATGTTGAAAGAGAAGGTCCACACTGGTGGTATAAAAATTAGGAACTTTGTTGGAAAAAGTGTTGCATTTCGGCAGAACAACCTTTTCCGGAACAATCAGTCTCAGCTGTATATAGAATTAAATGGTAGTAAACAGGCGGGAAATAACAACACTCCAAATGCAAAAGATGCAAGGAAGTTCTGGAATGGGATTTGGTCCGTCGAAGGGCGATATAATGAGAAGGCTAGCTGGTTGGGAGAGGTCAGAGAAAGGCTATCAGGAATGCAGCAGATAAAGAACGTTGAGATAATGAATGATGACGTTAAGGCTGGCATACGAAGGATGACAAACTGGAAGGCACCTGGTTCAGATGGACTTCTGGTTTAAACAGTTTCCATGCCTTTATCCACCTATAGCTGCTGCTCTGCAAAGGGTTGTAGAGTCGGGAGATGTCCCTGATTGGCTTATGAAGGGAAGAACAACACTGATTAGGAAAGATCCTGCAAAAGGAACAGATGCCAATAATTATAGACCAATTACATGTCTGCCATTCATGTGGAAACTGTTGACTGGAATATTTGCGGAGAAAATTTATGAACATCTAGAGAGTAATGGTGTTTTTCCTGACGAACAAAAGAGGTGTTGGAAAGGCTCGAGAGGTACTTAAGAGCAACTACTAATTGATAAAGCATTAATGCAGGATGCAAAGAAGACGAAGAGGAATCTGAGCGTAGCATGGATCGATTACAGAAAGGCTTGACATGGTTCCTCATTCACGGATACATGAAATACTATTGATGATGAAGATGTCTGAGAATGTGGTAGGGCTTTTGGAGACAAGTATGACTCAATGGAAAACGGTGCTGACAGCAAACAGTGAGGAGATGGGGCAGGTTGGCATTAAACGTGGGATATTTCAAGGAGATTCGTTATCGCGACTTCTTTTTTTAATGATAATGATGCCACTGAGCATCCTCTTGAAGAGAGAAAAACTGGAGTATAACTTTGGATCTGGTGACAGACGCCTCAACCATCTACTGTTTATGGATGATTTGAAAATATTCGGTAGAAATGAAAAGGAAATGGAGAGACTGGTAGAACTTGTGGGAACATACTCAGAAGACATTGGGATGGAGTTTGGGATTAGTAAATGTGCGGCGCTGGTGATGAAAAGAGGAGTAAAGGTTCATTCGAATGGAATAGTGCTGCCAAATGGAGAAATCATGAAAGAAATAGAAGATACAGGATATAAGTATTTAGGAGTGCTGGAGGATGTAGGCATCATGAACAGAGAAATGAAAGAAAAAGTCAGGAAGGAGTATCTTAGAAGAATGAAACTAATTGCAAAGTCGAAACTGTATGGAGGAAATCTAATGAAAGCAGTAAATGCATGGCCAGTCAGTGTTTTGAGATACAGTGCGGGAATTTTAGAATGGTCTGACAAGGATTTGCATGCCATGGATATCAAAACAAGAAAAGTTTTAGCAATGTTTGGTATATTTCACATTCGAAGTAGCATAGCAAGGCTGTATCAAAAGAGGAAAGATGATGGGAGAGGATTGAAAAGTGTAAAAGATTGTGTTAGAACCGAGGAGATGTCATTGAAGGAGCATGTGGTTAAAAGTGGGGAGTGGATGCTTAAGGTTGTGACCAATGAAGTGGAGGTATGACCAAGGCTGACTATGTGAAACGTATGGATAGAGAAAGGGCAGAGGAACTAGCTAGGAAGAAAATGCATGGAAGGTTCTTCCAAGATATAGCAGAAGTGGCTGATGAAAGATCATGGCAATAGCTTAGAGCCGGGTATTTAGCTAAGAGTACTGAAGCTTTTGTTTGTGAAGCACAAGAGCAGGCATTAGGAACACAATTGTTCAAAAAAGTGGTTCTAGGAGAGGAAATTGCTGCAGAATGCCGGATTTGTGGTAAGACCTCAGAGTCAATTGCGCACCTTGCAGCAGGGTGTAGTGGACTGGCCCAGAGAAAGTACCGCAAAAGACATGATCGCATGGGACTCCGGATATATTGGGAGGTGTGTAAGAGGGTTGGGGTGAAGTGTGCTGGAAAATGGTTTGAGGAGGTGCCTGATGAAGTGAGAACAAGTGAGGATGGCAAGGTAGAGGTATGGTGGGACAAAAGTGTCATAACAACCAAGCAATTGGAACATAATCGTCCGGATTTGGTCGTCATTGACAAGGTCTCAAAAAACTGGCAGATTGTAGACTTCTCAGTACCCTGGGACAGGAATGTGAGAGAGAAGGAGAATGAGAAGTGGAGCAATTATGCTCCATTGGCCTTGGAGATAAGGTGTATACACGTGTTTAAAACACAAATAATCCCGGTCGTAGTTGGTACACTAGGAGTAGTATCAAGTCGTCTGGAAGGACAATTGAAAAAACTACAAATCCCCGATGTTTTAGGCGGCCTTCAAACCTCTGCAATTATAGGTACCACCAACATCCTTAGGAAAACCCTTGATCTTTGAAGCTCCTGGTTTGAAGCTGGAATTAAGGGAAATCCTTTGAAAATGAATCCCATCCCTTTCCAGAGAGACGTTCATAAGCAAAATCAGAATTATTATTATTATTATTATTATTATTATTATTATTATTATTATTGTTGTTATTATTATTATTATTATTATTATTATTACTATTAATATTATTATTATTAATAGTAGTAGTATTATCATTATTATAAATTATTATTAATATTATTATTATTAATAGTAGTAGTATTATTATTATTAGTATTATTATTATTATTAATATTATTACTATTAATATTATTATTAGGTAGTAGTAGTAGTAGTAGTAGTAGTAGTATCATTATTATTAATATTATTATATGACTAGTATTATTATTATTAGTAGTAGTAGTATATTATTATTATTATTATTATTATTATTACTATATGTTATAAAGTATATGATTATTATTATATACGGCATAATCACGTTGACACACCGGTTCCCGTCAGATCACCAAAGTTAAGCAACGTTGAGCTTGGTCATTACTAAAATGGGTGACCAATTTGGCAAGTCCAGGTGCTGTGTGTAGGAGGACGTCGACACCTCCCTGCAAAAAGTTGCAAAAACCTAACGTCATCATCTCCCCTAACGGGGGTATGCATGCGACTGGGGACCCCTTGTGAATTTCATACTCCCATGAAACTTCCTCCTTTGGCGGAAGCCGGTTGAACCCTGAATAGGGTTGGTGCTGACTGCACACACACATTATTATTATTATATTATTAGTATTATTATTAATATTAATATTATTATTATGAGTAGTAGTAGTAGTAGTAGTAGTAGTAGTAGTAGTAGTATACATTTATTTAGTTATTTAATTCTGTGTAGAATCAACTTTATTTGTATTTATTTAAGGTTGTTAAATGTTTATTTATTTGTCCATTTTCTTATTTATTTTAGTTTTTGCTCATATATGTTTTTTTTCATTTATTTACTCCCATGTTCGAATTATTTGTATTATTTGGCAATACGAAATAGCGATCTTCTATTGTTTTTTGTTTGTTTTTATTTTTCTTAAGTTTTATTTAGTGTTCAATTGATTTATATTAGTTTTATTTAGTGTTCAATTGATTTAATTAATTTACGCCATTTTTTCATAAAGTTATTTGTTTATTCTTTATATATTGCTTATTTATTTGTTTTTATTTATTTATGAGGTCCTAGTGACATATGGCCGAGTGGTCTTAGACGTTGTATCAAAGTTTACAGTTACCCAAAGGTGCTGAGTTCAATCCTGAACGAAGGCAGTAAAAGTAACATCCAAAACAGAAAATCAGCATAGCCTAGCTGGAGTCCGAACACGGTACCCCCGTAATAATAATAAAGGGTTGGGTTCGAGACTCCTAACAAACGGTTCCCCAGTTCAATACAAAACACCTGATGAAGGTCGGAGGGCAAAACGGCCGAAACGTTGTGACTATAACAACCAAGATGAGGAAGTCAGTCCGACAATCTCAATGAATGAAAACACCTCATCTCAAAAATACAGACAATTACTTATTTATGAGGTGTTATGTATTATTAAAATAAAAATGTGTAATTTAATCCTAATTCATGTCAGCGATTTATTTCAGGGTGCATTTATTTGAAGGTCACCAACATTTCTTTCAGTGGCTAGAATATCCACTTTAATAATATTATCAGTGTTGTTGCAAGCGTGGATATATCTGTAAAATGAAAAGTTACGTGTTTGAAAGTGTTCCTTGACTCTAATGTGCAGGGGGCTCACTGTGCTACCAATGTAGGATTTATTGTATGTGGTGCATTGCCTGTGATACACAATGTTTGTGCAGTGACATAAATTACTGGTATTCATATGGCAGTTTGCTAAGTTTCAGAGTGTATTTTCATGATATGCATTGTGTGTTGTTAGATGTCGTCACAGTGTGAGTCCAGTGTGTATTAATTGTATATCTAGACCCTCCATATGTATAGCTTTGTGAATAGATATGGTGCTCCTGTTACTGAAGTGCAGCAGCATATAAACGCATATATAGATTGCTGGAGGAGATGCAGTCAGTAATTATGTATATTGTCGGGTGGGTAGGAACAGATATGTAGAGGACAAAACAAAAACCTAAAGGCTGTGTTTGACTTGTCCTGGTGATAGTGTATGTAATCTGTGGATGGCTTCGTCCGAGCTGTTAACGTGTCCAAGCAAGTTTCAGGGGTTTTAACAGATGAGAAAAGAGCCAGGAAATGTTATAGATGCTATGCTAGATACTATGGGTCTGACTTGAGTGGTGATGTCGATCTTATGAATCTTGATGAGGTGATAGAAAGTGGGGAATGAACTGTTTATTGTAGTGATGTTACTAAGGATATTTCTCCTTTTACAAATGTTAGTCCAATCTGTGTCGATTTAGCTTTGTTTTGTTCATATGAGATGTTGGAAACTGGTGTGCATAGTGTATTGTTGTTGTTAAGGTAGATGAATATAAATGTGTGATAATTCGCGCGTGAGATACCACAGTTACTTCCCTTTGTCAGAGAGTAAGAAGGTGAGGTCTTTGTCTTAGATTTTTAAGTGTGGTTCGTTGTGTTCTTGTCAAATTGAATGTAATGTTAGTCTCTTCTTGTTGTCTGATGGAGAGTATGTTCTGTTTTGGGCGTGTGAGTTTGAGATCTAGTTTGTGGTTATTCGGTGATGGATGCATTCAGTGATCTGGTTGGTATATGGGGGAACTTGGTGGTGTTGTTGTCATCTGTGGTGTGTTCGAAGGCAGCCAACCATCAATTTATCTATTGCTTTTTAAAAATGCTGGCAGTGAAGATCAGAGTATAAACATCTTACGTTTCTGAATTTGTGGAATGAAGATTGATTATTTGGATTATTTGCATTATTCGGACTACTGTTCTCATCTTGGGTGTTATTTTCACAACATTTTGGTTGATGTAACCTCCGACCTTCTTCAGGTGTATCTTGTTGAATTTGTGAATCTTTCTGTCAAACTCAGAAATCTGCACGGAATCTTGAATGGAACCTTTTACTTACTCTACAGGGTACCATGCTCTTGTTCCATCAGCCATGTAGAAATCTTAAGAAATTAGCAATTGTATTTTTAGTGTAACCCACACTGAAGATTGAACCTTCAAACTCTAGAAGAGTGTAACTTTACAACTGAATTTTACAGAGTACTTTATCCACTACATCATAGGTCCTGTTCAAAATTTTGTGCAGATTCTCGAGTTCAACAAAAAGATTACTGAGTTTGAGAGAAATATTTCTGTATTCAACAAGATACACCTGAAGAACGTCGGAGGTTACATCAACTGAAACGTTGTGAAAATAAAACTCATGATGAGAAAAATAGTTTGAAAAATCCAAATAAAATGCAAGGGCCCATGGCGCAGTAGTAAGAGTACTTGGAAATGTAATTGTAAAAGTGATATTCTCCTGAAGGTTGAAAGTTTAATTCTCAGTATGGGCGACTGAATAAAACAATTTTGAATTATTTAGGACCTCTACCCAGTCATGCTACCCCTGTGAAGGAAATAAAGGTTTCTGTTCGAAATTCTGTCCAAATTTCCAAATTTGACAGAAACATTCCCGAATTCAACAAGATATATCTGAAGAAGCTTGGAGGTTATATCGATTGAAACGTTACGAAAATAACACTCAGGATGAGAACTGGAGACTGAAGAATCCAAATAATATGAAGAGTCAATCCTCATTTCAAAAACTCAGAAACAGAATAATTTCTGAAAATATGTAGCAATAATCAACTAAAGCGCACATGAAGTAGACTTTTATGTGCAGCTTTTGGTTATGTGACGTTATCCTCCATTGAGGAGCTTTAGAACTATGCTAAGATAGCTTATCATTCCCAGATGACGCCAGATAACCCGAGGATTTAAGATAGAGAAGATGAATATATATTTTTTATTTCATGTCAAAATAGATATTGTTTGAAACCAGAGAAATATATTTTTGCAGCTAAAAGTTGATGACAGGAACTTGAAACATAACATTGTCTGGCCTTGGTGAACTCAAAGTTGGATGTCAGAACTGACATCTGACCTTGGCGATCGTGAGAATCAGAATACAAATCCCAGGTTTGGGAAATGTACCCACGTAAACCTGGGGCTTTTTGATGTCGTGGCGAAATCTTATTGGCTGGGGAAATTTCCACCCCATCCACATACCTCAGTATATATATACGACTGTCATGCGAAAATTAGTCAGATAAGATTGCTTGTTGATTTAGGGGAGAACAGATCGTATAGAAACCGCCGTTCCCTGGAAAGGTGACCCCTTTGCCTACTCATCTGTCGCTGTCTGTGAAGAGATTTGAAACTCTGAAAGTGCTTACTGAGAAATGAATCATATTTGTAAAAACATTTGTACATAACTTTGCGAAATTAAGCTTCAGTAGACTAGATACAAGTGTTTGTTGTCTTTTTGCCTGCATGAGTTTGTTATTCGTTTTCAGCATACCAGATTTCATGTAACACCCTCAGAGAAGACTAGACGACACGAGCCGAGATTTCCAAATAAAAAGGGATCCTAACCACCTTCTCACAAGAGGGGCTACAGTTATAAGCTATACCTGTCACAGAAATAAGGGACATTTTTACCTTACTTTACATAAAAAGATCAGTACCATCTATAAGCATTAAAAAATTGATTTCTATGGGTAATTTTATGGGAAAACTAAGTTGGGTACAAAAATCAATACACATTGAAATGAGGAAAAGGGGGAATATCACACTGTGGGGTAATAGACACGTGTAGGGAAGAAGGGAGGTAATAAATTGGTTTGGTTCGTATGATCTACAGGACATTAACCGATTTTTTTTAAATACTGAAACATAATTCCAGAAACAATTCATCATAAACAATTAATAAAACACAAGTTGCTATTTTACCCATGTTCAGGAAGATGACTTAGCTCTCATGGGTAAATCTATATATTTATAAAAGTGAGAATGTGTGTGTGTGAGAGAGAGAGAGAGAGAGGGAGAGAGGGAGACAGACAGAGAGAGAAAGAGAGAGAGCGCGGACACTTCTCAACCTATATACTCGACAAATTTTTTATCTACAAACTTGAAATTTGGTATATAGGGTAGTCAGACATGTGGAAAACGTTTTAATCATGAGGGCTCAACATTGAAAAATTGGTATTTGGGGGGTCATCGGATTTCAATATATTTATCAACTGTTTCACGACCGCACATGCGCGAATTATTATTATGTTAAGAATAAGTAGGTTTGAAAACACTTTTTAAAATCGTGTCAAGCCGGTCTAGTGGTTATCGTACTTCACTCACTGTCTTTAAATTTTGGTTTCGATCTCAGCTCGAGTGTTTTTCTTTTTTACCACATGAAGTGAACTGTTTAGAAAACCACATAACACTCACATGCATCAGTCTCAGTTTCTTTCCGTTTTGTTTAGTTCAATTATTTTATTTATTTTTTTTTTTTTTAGGAATTTAACATTACGTTTAATACCTACGATATTTCTGTTTATAATAAATAAGAATTCTGGATTAACTAAAATATATTTATGTGTATTTTACGATCCGGCAACGCCATGCGACCTGCTAATAAGTAAATAAACGTGTTCTTATATTTTCTATTGAACCTCGACCCTGAGAAAAGTGAGTAACATGCTCTTCTACTACATCTAGCGCCAACTGTTTTAAAAGCAAATATGTTTCTAGTTTAAAAAGTTGTTGGTCCTTTAACTGAAATATAAATTCATCAAGATCTCCTCATTTTGGGAGTGGGAGGGATAGGAAAAAAAAACCTTAATGGGGTAGTATTTATTTCCCTTCCACGGTGGTAAAGATTAGACTCTAGGATCGGAAAGTAGGATTGAAGAGCCAGCGCTCCTGAGGACGAACCCTCCGGCTTGCAATAAATGCTTCAGCAGCCTCGTTTGTAAAGATGCATCGGGCGATTTGCAATAAACTAGCATTTCCTCAAAGAGGGAATGAGGTGGACCTCCTAGAATCGCACAGGACCAGCATCACACCGCAATCAACAGGGAAAAGACCATTATAAAAATGACTTAGACTCGAATGATTTTGGTGCCGAGGTAAAAAAAAAAAATAAACAAATAAAAATCGGCGGAACCTTGATAGAGGAATTAATCTGGAAGATTTGATTTGACGGTTTTATAGCATATCAAACAATTTTGTGGTTGTTTAACGCTGGAACGGAACCAATTTTAAAAGTTAATATCTCAAATGAAAAAAAAAATAAGAGTAGTTTAAGCAGAAAATGTTAACTATTGAATTTGCAAGAAATTTATATTTGAAAGTTGCATTATTTGTAAAATTTGAATAATTTAATTTAAAAAGCATTCGAAGGTACAATGGACGAAACATGACAACCAAGACAAAAGTTCGTAATATGAAATAATGCAAATACTGACAAATGCTCATCTCTATTATAGAAGGTTGTATCATTTGGCAAAAGGGTTAGAGTATCTGCTAATGGACTGAGAGATTGCGGTTCAATCCTCGGCCAGGTTATGTCAATAACTTTAAAATAATGTTACTTGTTAAAAACTCAGCATTATAAGGTGAAGATCAAGGATAAGTGGAGCAACAAAAATGGCTGTCTATTTTATTTAGTTCAAACAAAAAAGAAATCAAAGAATGAAAGAAATAAAAAGTAATGCGTGGACATATAAAATTCAAATCATGTAGAAAAAGAACAGTTTCAGAAAAAGAAACTTGACACGTATAATATCGAGTTTAAGGCAGTATTGTGAGCAGTTAGTTTATAAAATTAAACGTTCTACTTGAATGACTACAAAATAGAACAGTTTGGATAGAGTCGTGAAGGTTGAAAACGGAAGTAAGTCAACATTGTATTATAAACTATACAACTACACCAACGAGTAAAATCATCACTTGTTAATGGGTGTAATAGAGGGCGGAAGGAGGATACCCAAGAAAATTACACTATACCCATTAAGCAATTTTTATACAGGATATTTTTAGACACATCTTTGTAAAATCTATCAGATATTTGTTTTGTTGCTGTTTCAATCTTAATATTAAAAATAGTTTTTAATGCATGGTTAAATTTTATGGAAATCATTATGTTGATTATGAAAATAGCCGTGAATGCGGATTTAAAATTTGGATTGGGTTAACTTGAGAGCTGTGCAGTTATTTTTTTAAATGTGATTTTCTTTAAAAGTTAAAAAATGACATTGAAAAGATATTCTTGTTTATAGAAAATCGAATTTTCATGAAATGTGCTATGACGAACTCTTAGCATTGGGCCACAGGCATCCAGATAAGTCTCTCGGCGGTGGTAGCTGAGCTTCTTCGATGTAAATCGCCCCTTCGACCGCTGAATAACGCAATAAGCAACAAAACCCCACCCCTTCACTGGAGATGTTAATAGATTCTGGAAGAAATCCTACTCTAATAGTTTCTTCACTCGAACTGCTACACTCTGAAATTTCTTCCCAGTTTCCTGTTTCTCTGACTATATTAACATGCAGAAATTATAGCATTGAGTTCCTTTGGCATAAATTTGTGTGTGCATGTGTGTGTGTTTGTTTGTGAGAGAAAAAGAGAGAGAGAGAGAGTTTATTCCCTATGGGCTCCAAAACGGATGAGCCGATTTTCATTAAATTTCACACAAATATACTTTCTGTATCTGGCGGTGTTCTCAGATAGGTTTTGCATCAGAATGTCTTCGATAAGTATTAATAATCCATAATAGCAAAAATTCGATGAAAGAAGTAGAAGCGATTTGGACCGACGTTAACACCTTATACAGCCTAACATCACAAGTGCATTTGAAAAGTTTTATTACCGCATAAGCAGGAAGGCGCAGTATAAAAAATTAACAGTAGATTTTTTGATATGCCAAGGGCACGTTCAAAATGAATGTTTCTGTTTAGCGCACAACTGCACTCTGTTTGGAGCATAATTGAACGGTGATACTTGACTTTTTCATTTTAAACTTAAATTCAAGCTGTTATATGTCAAAATAATTTTATAAAATCAACATTAGATTATCTACAATGCAAGATAGATTAGAATGTATTGTGGACTAAGTCACTATGGGGTGGGATGTGGCGTTTTCTCCCGGTGCACTGCGCGGGGAGGGGGGCGTAAAATAGAGCAAACAATCAATCGATTTGATTAAAAAATGGGTGATTTCAACGATTTCGATGACACTAAAATATGGTAGGGTGAAACATTCACTGATCATGATTTAATCCTAGGAAACGTCGGGTCTCCCTGCTAGTATATATATATATATATATATATATATATATATATATATATATATATATATATATATATATATATATATATATGTGTGTGTGTGTGTGTGGTGAACAGAAGCTGAAGTAGTATGTCAAAAATTAGGATAATCAAATTAAAATAAACATTGAAATTCCATGGTGAAAACCAGATGGGGAGTTGGAGCACGGCCACCGAGAGTAAGAAGAAGGCGTGTTAACTGAAAAATGTCTACAGGCAATGTAGGTAAGATTTGTAAGACTGTCAGTAGTATATGAGGGTCATTTGAAAAAGAGCAATAAAACATTTTTAAAAAGAAACAAGAACATAGTTCGATTAATACTGAAACTGAACTTTATTCAATATAAAATATAAATATTATCTATCTAAAATTAAGTAATTTTAAAGCAATATACAATAGTTGTGTCGTGGAACAACAGGGAAAATAAGAACAATCAAGTCGAGGTTCAGTTAAGGAACAAGTGTATTAACAATAATGTACAAAGATAGGAAAGCGTATTGCTAATACACTTGTTCCTTAACCGAACTTCGATTTGATTGTTCTTATTTTCACTGTTGTTCCACGACACAACAAGTATTGTATATTGCTTTAAAATTTTGCTTTGAAAATAACCCGTCTGGGATTGATGACGTTTTTGTTTTGGGTTCACCCTAATCAATTCTGTTGATGTCCGTTTTCTGTTTGATCTTCTGTTCTCCGGAGCTGTCTCTGGTATGGACACCTGAAAAGTATTAAACACTGTGTCCATAATGTCATCCTCGGGCGATCTGGTCATCTAGAAAAAAAATATTCGTCAATAATTCTCCTTCGAAGGTAATTTCTATTTTATTTCAGTATTTAAATTTGTGTATTTCTGTTTTATTAAATGCTAGCTTTTTTTCTCGTCCAATAC
This sequence comes from Euprymna scolopes, assembly GCF_053919585.1. Classification (NCBI taxonomy): domain Eukaryota; kingdom Metazoa; phylum Mollusca; class Cephalopoda; order Sepiida; family Sepiolidae; genus Euprymna; species Euprymna scolopes. The sequence continues at coordinate 25,628,563 of NC_136487.1, read as the reverse complement.
CGGCTTCCATCTTATCTCGAAATTACTTATCACGTCACCAACTTACTTTCGGAAGAACCCCCCCCCCATCCGCCTTTTCTTTTACATCGTAAGCTTCTTAAAACGTGACTAGCTTAAGTTCAGAATAAAATCACGCTTTCTTTTAACGGTTAATTTTAAAAAAAAATGTTTTGAACGCTACTAACTCAATTTTATTCACTACAGTTTGCAATTTGGAGACGGAATTGTTTTTGTTGAGATAAGTGATTTCAATTTTAATCATGCTTTTTATTTTAGATTTAAAATATTAATAACTCTATTTTATTTCAGTATTTAAATTTGTGTATTTCTGTTTTATTAAATGCTAGCTTTTTTTCTCGTCCAATACTGGCTTCCATCTTATCTCGAAATTACTTATAACGTCACCAACTTACTTTCGGAAGAACCCCCCCCCATCCGCCTTTTCTTTTACATCGTAAGCTTCTTAAAACGTGACTAGCTTAAGTTCAGAATAAAATCACGCTTTCTTTTAACGGTTAATTTAAAAAAAAATGTTTTGAACGCTACTAACTCAATTTTATTCACTACAGTTTGCAATTTGGAGACGGAATTGTTTTTGTTGAGATAAGTGATTTCAATTTTAATCATGCTTTTTATTTTAGATTTAAAATATTAATAACTCTATTTTATTTCAGTATTTAAATTTGTGTATTTCTGTTTTATTAAATGCTAGCTTTTTTTCTCGTCCAATACTGGCTTCCATCTTATCTCGAAATTACTTATAACGTCACCAACTTACTTTCGGAAGAACCCCCCCCCCATCCGCCTTTTCTTTTACATCGTAAGCTTCTTAAAACGTGACTAGCTTAAGTTCAGAATAAAATCACGCTTTCTTTTAACGGTTAATTTAAAAAAAAATGTTTTGAACGCTACTAACTCAATTTTATTCACTACAGTTTGCAATTTGGAGACGGAATTGTTTTTGTTGAGATAAGTGATTTCAATTTTAATCATGCTTTTTATTTTAGATTTAAAATATTAATAACTCTATTTTATTTCAGTATTTAAATTTGTGTATTTCTGTTTTATTAAATGCTAGCTTTTTTTTTCTCGTACATAAATGTTTATTTATCTACCGAGTTGATTGCAAAAATAGATTACGAATTGTACTCTTTTTTAGTTCGTGTGAGGGGAATCTATCACCATACTTTCCCTTAAACACGTCTGTTGGACTTTTATTAAGTATAATACTTAATAGTTTTTTGTTTTTTTTAATGGAGAGTAGAAAACGCATTGTGGATGCGTTATCGGCAGCTCCTGTTACTCTCGCTTCTTCTTATTTGTCCCTCAGTCCTCATTTTTTAATGAGTAATTTTTCTGACAAAGGGAGAAGAAAAAGCTGTTTTCTAGGTTGGCAGTATTTTGTGCGAACAGTTGGCTTGGATGGCGGAAATTTTCTGTTTCTATGTCTATCCTTGTAGCCATGTCACTAGTAAGGGTGCTGGAGGTAAACGTTTTGTCTGGGCTGACGTTATCCGCCTGATAGTCAGGGACCCGAACCTTGGATTAACCACTAAGGAGGCTGTCCTATCAGCAGGTGCAAAGTACTGGGGCTGCTGTATTGCCATTTGGTGAATGGATTCTGGACCATGCAGTAGTTTCTGGTGGGGCCTCTCGATGCCATACTAGTGGGTAATTGTTACAAATAAAAAAAAAAATTCTTCGTTTCTTTTTCTTTCTTAATTTCCCCTCTCTGTCCTGCTCTAAGTAAATCTGACGACCTAGTCCACAAATTTCAAAATTTCATCATGACAAGTTTCAAGAAAAAATACACGATTAAACCCGGTTCTCCAACTTCCAACGTAGACCCCTACTACCATGTCTCCTTCTCCAACATCAGGGGTCTACGTTCTAACCTTCCAGAGGTTGAAACCCAATTACAGGAGACTAAACCAGACCTTTTATTTTTAAGTGAAACTGGCATTGAACAGGCTATTTCCCTAGAAGAGTTCGCAATTAAAGGATACTCTAACTTAACCTCTAAATCTGACCCCCAAGATCGCCATGGGCATGGAATATGTGCCTATAGTAAAGATAGCTTTCCATGTGGTAGGGACATCTCCCGGGAAGATCCTAACTTACCCTATATGTGCTTCCGGGTTGCTTTAGCTCACACTACTGCATTTATATTTACTCTCTATCGCCCCCACAACAGCGGAGTAACTATATTTAAAAGCATATCTGAGAAAATTGACCAAGTCCTATCTGCTTATCCTTCAGCTAACATTCACGTATGTGGAGATTTCAATGTTCACAACGTCGAATGGTTGACCCACTCAAACAAGACCGATGATGAGGGGAGGTCCTGTCATGATTTCTCCATTGCCTATGACCTCACTCAGATTGTTCAGGAACCCACCCGTGTGCCCGATAATGACGGCCAGTATGCGAGCCTACTAGACCTTTTTCTCACAACCTGCCCTGAACTATGTTCAGTTTCTGTTCTGTCGCCTCTTGGATCTTCCGACCACTCTGTTGTATCAATTAAGATAAAAATGAAATGTAATAAGTCCCCAGACGTACCTCTCCATCGTACAGTATATCGATACACTAAGGCTGACTGGGATAGCTTCCGTATATTTATAACTGATCTACCTCTGCATTCCATATTTAAAAAGGATGTGTCCTCTATAGTATTACACCTGACGGAATGGTTAATTGTAGGTATTGATCGTTTCATACCCTCGAAAAAGTTTCAGCAAAAACCTAACAGCCAGCCATGGTTCTCTCCAGAATGTGCTGCTGCCATTGTGCACAGAAATCACTTTTTCCACTGTTTCCAACGTAATAGATGTATGGAAACTAAAGCCGCTTTCAGGACTGCCAGCAACCATTGTAAGAAAGTAATAAAGAGCGCAAGACGGTTGTATGCTCAATCTGTTAAGTCCAAAGTAGCTGAGCAGCAGCTTGGTTCCCACCAGTTTTGGCAAATAGCAAACAGAATTCTGAACAGAAGTGTGCGCTCCATTCCAACTATTATCAATGGACCTGAGGTAATCTCGTCAGCATCAGACGAAGCCAAACTCTTTGTCAAGAACTTTGCAGCTAATTCTACCTTTTGCGATCAAGGTCGCCAACCCCCAATATTTCCTCCTGTATCTGAAAACACACTATGTGATATACGTATATCTGTACGTGATGTTGCAAAGCTAATCAAAAACCTTGATTCCAGTAAAGCAACTGGCCCGGACGGTATTCCAATTATAGTACTCAAAAAACTTCAACCTGAACTAGCGCCCATACTTACAAAACTATTTAAACGTTGTCTTAAGGAGAATAGTTTCCCATCTCCCTGGAAAATTTCATCTGTATGCCCTGTATTTAAGAATTCAGGTGATCGCTCATCCCCCTCTCAGTACAGGCCAATAAGTCTCCTGTGCGTCATGAGTAAGTTGCTGGAATCTGTGTTAAATACAGAAGTAATCAACCATCTCAACAAAAATAACCTTCTTAGTGACACTCAATATGGTTTCCGTTCTGCTAGATCTACAGCAGATGTGCTTACAGTTATATCTCATAGGATTAGCAAATCTCTCGACGGAGGCAACCTTTCTAGGGCAATTGCTCTTGACATATCTAAGGCCTTTGATAGGGTATGGCATAAAGGTTTACTTCATAAGATCTCTAGCTATGGTATTGCTGGAAATGTCTTCTCAATTATTAAATCATTTCTTTCTGATAGGTTCATAAGAGTAGTAGTTGAGGGGCAAAAATCAGAAAAAATTAATGCCGGTGTCCCTCAGGGGTCCATCCTGGGCCCAACTCTTTTCCTGATCTACATTAATGATCTTCCAAATCACATCCTTACATCATTTGTAGACATTTATGCTGACGACACTACCATTTATGGTAGCACATCTAAGACAGTAAACGACCCAGTTCTCTCCAATTCTCTCTCCTCTGATCTTGAGCATGTAGTACAATGGGGAAAGGAGTGGCTGGTTACTTTTAATGCATCTAAAACCAAGCTTCTCTCTTTACATCATCAACATTCTGATCCACATCTGGCATCAATTGAAATGAATGGCTCTCGTCTTCAGGATGCCTCAAGTTTTGACAAGCTTCTGGGCTTGACCATTACTCCTGATCTTAAATGGAACACGTACATCAAATCTGTTGTCAAGGCCGCTGGAAAAATGGTGGGATCTTTCTATCGATCCAGTAGATATCTCACTGCTGATGCAATTCTCTATCTATATAAGAGCCAGGTACGTCCAAGGATGGAATACTGTTGCCACATCTGGGCAGGAGCTGCTAGAAAGGACTTGGCCTGCCTTGATAGAGTTCAAAATAGACTTCGTAGCCTCGTAGGAGATGTCCTTTTCTCTTCCTTGCAACCTCTATCTCACAGAAGAGATGTTGCGAGTTTGTCTCTGATGTATCGTTATTTTCATGGAAAGTGTTCGACTGAGCTTCAATCTATGGTCCCCCCTCGCAAAACTTTCACAAGAAACACTCTAGCTGTAAACACTATCAATAATTCCCCCCACTCTTTATCTGTGCCTAAACCTAAACGTAGATTCCATGAACAAAGCTTTTTTATTAGAACTGCACGCCTGTGGAATTGTCTTCCGTTTTCCTGCTTTCCGGCTGACTACAATATGGTTGTCTTCAAGTCTAACGTAAATAAGTTCTTGATGAGCCGTTCCATATAAGTTATCAAATTTAACAAGTTTTCATTACTAATGATTATTATATTGTCCAATTTCTACTGTACACTCTTTAACCCTTATCCTTGAGTGGCCTCTTGGCCTTGATAATGAGTTGATACCTATGAAAAAAAAAAAAAAAAAGAAAAAGTCCAGTGTGAACAAGTTCTAATTGAATCGTCCCCCTAAGTAATCCAAGTTTCAAAATTCCCACTGTTTACTATGCTAAAATCACAATGACTAATGTATACCTATTAACCCTTATCCTCGAGTGGCCTCTGGGCCTTGATAAGTGGTGACACCCTTGTAAAAAAAAAAAAAAAGTAATTTTTTCGCCACTGACGCTTCTCGCCATTTTATGTGATTTAATCATAGTGGGTCTCCCAAGCCTCTTCCATGTCTGTACATTAATAATGAAAATGTCAGACACGCTCTCAAGCTGTAGCCTTACTTTCTTTTTAAACATTTTGACCTGTACATATTTCCAGATATTTTGTTCCTCAGGTTCAATTTTCTTAAGTTTAATGGATGTTCTTTCTGCCAGATTTTTTTTCTACAATGCGATGCTTTATGCCCTTCTTTCTGGTGGCAGTTGTCACATTGTTTGAATTTGTAGGGGCACTCATTATACCAATGTTTATTTCCACGTCTCCAACATGGTCCAGGTGGATCTTTTCCCTGTTTCTTTCTCTGGTTATTTTTGAAGTCGAATTTTTCTTTTGATGGATCTTTTTAATATGCGACACGCCGCTTTCCTCTATGTCACGACTGTCTTGTTTCAACGCAATAGACCGTTCACAGTCTTCTGCTAAGTTTTGTAGTTTTAAATTCGGTTCGTTTTCGAGTTTATTCAAAACACGACGCCTGATTTCAGCGTCTTTATTTAAAACTAGCCCTTGCACAAATATTAAACATTTAAAATTATCTGCTGATAATTCCTCCAGTTTAAAATCGTCGCGATGGTTGTTCACTATACTTGCATAAGTAGTGTAGTCGTCTTCCTCTCTTCTAGTAACATTCATACATTCATATTGCCTATGGAAAAGACGTTTTTGCAGAAAACACTTCTGTAAGTAGCGTAACTGTTTCTTGGAAGCTCAACTCACTGGTCTTTTTGGGGAGAATAAAATTCACGAACTTTGTATGTTCAGCTGTTCAATTTTCCTTAGAAAAAGCCTAACTTTTTTCACGTCTGACCAGGTATTACAATCCAATATAAAAAATATCATATCGTTTATAGTACTGGACGAAAGTGACATCGTCTTCTGGATTATAATTGAAATTTTCAATAGCGGCCCACACAGCTGTTTCAGAAAATGTGTTCTGATTATCGTCCGCTTTAGTTAACTGTGTCGCCTCCAGAATTTTTCTTTGTTTCTCCTGTGTTTTCATCAATATTTCCTCGAAGCGTTTCTGTTGTTGAAGCATTTTTTCTTCAAATGCTTGTTTAAATCTCTTTCTACTTGTTGTTGAATTTGCTGATTTTGCAATGCGAGATTTGTCTCTGCCTGGAATTGCAACAATTCCAACAGTGAATCTTTGAATTTCGCATCCATCATACGAATTCACTTTACAATTTACGCTTTTAATAAAGAAATATTCCTTAGTAAAAAAAAAAAATCAACCAAGTTTTCTTCCCCAATTCTTTTGTTTGAAGAACAACAGTTTAGCAGTCCTTTTGTAACTTAATTGGTTGAAAGCTATATTTCTAGTTTTACTAAAAACAATCCAGCGAAATAACATTTGTTTAACATTTTTTTTTTTTTTGCACACGTTTTTACGTAGCAAAAATAAAATCCGTCGCTTTAAATATCCAACGAATTCGTAATGGAAACTTTTAGGGTTTTTTTTTACCCTCTTTGACTTTTGCAAAAAAATGACTTGATTCTTTACGTGTTTGCTAAGCACAAATGACGTACGCGAATAATCATTTTTCATGGTCTGTCTCTTTTTCTCTTGACAAAGTCATTTTTTCAAACTCAGATTTTATCGAAATAACGATAAGCTTACACGGTATTTGCTAGTTATTTGGACATTTAACTTTGCAGAAGAAAATTCTTACCGTAGGAAAAATGGCTTCTGGCGAATAAAAAAATGAACCCTTTTCCCCTTTCTAAAACACTTGGTAAGTGTGTTCAATTATTAAATAATTGACAACATTCGCGTTTTTCGCTGTAGATTTTGGTAGCAAGATTTTTCCCGTCGCCAAATTACTATTGCAGTAAATCCTTGCGTATTCAAATGTGTTCTGCCGTAAAGATTTTACGAATCTTTATTTCAATCACTTTTGGTGATTCTCTGCAGTGATGGTCGTTTCGATTCCTTGTCTCCAATCTGTTGTGTCGTGGAACAACAGTGAAAATAAGAACAATCAAGTCGAGGTTCGGTTAAGGAACAAGTGTATTAACAATAATGTACAAAGATAGGAAAGCGTGTATATCTGCTGAGCACTCGGTTAGCAATTGAAGTGCAGTCACATCTCTCTCACCGGTGTTGGAATTACTAGCGCTATTTATAGTGCTAATCGGTGTAAATTGCTCTGTTGAATGAAGGCCGGTATAGCAATACTGATAAAACTGAATTATGAATTTAGAGAACAAACAATTAAAGAAACATTAAACACAAATATTTTTTGGCCTTCGGAATAAGATCACAGTGTAATATCTGTTTTAATGCTGCACTTTACCTTTCCTGTCCTTCGTCGGTGGAGGAGAAATCTTTTATGACTGAGATAACTTTGGTTCCTATCCAGAGTGCCCCTCATTGGGAAGCTGGATTTTGCCCACAAGATTATATGTTGAAATATTCAAATAACTATTACTTTAAATACAGGAATTATATTTAAAGTTTTGGTTTTCTGTTCTTCTGTGTCCATTTTCCCCCCATGTTTTTCATCAAAATGTGTAGCGTATTAATTGTCTCACAGGCCATCATCAGTGATCGCTCACTGGCAGTAACCTGTGTTGTTCCCTGGAGACCAAGTGACAACACGTTTCCCCAGATTTCCAGTGTTCTCCACCACTTGACCACTTGTGCAGATGATTGCATGTTATTGCAACAGCCGTTGTCACTGATTTCTCGTTGGCATCGACCATTGGTGTTTCCTGGGGTTTGGGTGACAAAATGCCTACCCAAGGCACCAGATTTGAACTGCACACTTCCAGTGGAGATTTGGTTAGTACGCTTCCACCTCGGTTTTTCCATCCTCCCTGACCCTTCACAACTAGTTGGTGTGGCACCAGTCGATGTCATCTACACCAGTTTTTATTATTATTACTATTATTATTATTATGATAATAATAAGGGTGCTTGTGCAGTGTACGCGCGTGTATTTTAAATATTATTTCCAAGTTAAATTAAATTTTGGGTTTGTATTACTGTACACATAGATTCGAAAAAGTTATAAAAAAACAAATATATAACAAATAAATGTTATCAAAGGCAAGATAAGTTACTCTTCTACCTATCTGGGGAGGTTTTTAGTGGTTTTACTCACTTTAAAACGTGTAATCGCTTCGAAAATCATACAATGTTTATCGATATATTTTTAAAAGAAAAATGTCGGCATGCTTGCTATTGAACTCGGTAAGTTTGGGAAAATGAGTTCAAACAAACAAATTATACAAAATAATGTTAGAAATCCACCGAATATATATGCGACATCGAAAACCTGTAGGTTAAGAAGATATACTTATTGAAATGTATTCTTTGTTTTGTATATAATAAAAATTCTGGATGTGAAATTTAACCATTTCACGTCATAAAATTTAAATTACTAAATTATGATTCATTTGCTCTATCTGGTATATTGAGCAATTTTTATTTAGCTGGGATTGTCTTTATAAAATATTACAGCCAATAATATTTTGTAAGACCAATAATCACTGGATTTCCACACCAGTAGATCTATTACATTACATTATCCTGATATATATATATATATATATATATATATATATATATATATATATTGCTAAAGCATAAAACAATAGTGTCTGTAGATATGAAAAATTAATTATTTATAATTCATATATATTTCGCCACTTTAAGAAATCAGTTCTTAAAAGTTGAGCACTGTCTGAGAAATAAAAGGTGGTCGGCTGGCCTTGTGCGAAGATCGCGACATTTAATCACTCAATCACTTTAGACCATCTTAATAAGATCATGCCTGTATTTGTCTTTATAAATGTTAAATTTCCCTTGATTATCACGGCTATTGTCTTTTATTGTTCTTTGTTATATATATATATATATATATATATATATATATATATATATATATATATATATATATATATATATATAAGGAACGTTGTGTGTCTGTGAGTTGGTTCCCTATAGATTCCAAAATGGATGGAACGATTTTTATGAAATTTCACACGAAGGTACCTTATGCAGTGTTCTTAGATAGGTTTTGTATCAAAATGTCTTCGATGAATATGGATGATCGATAATCAAAATAATCCGATTAAAGAAGGAACAGACGATTTTGACCAAAGTTTACACCTTACATATCACAAGTATATTTGAACAATTTTTATTACCACACAAGCCGAAAATCCCGACATATAAAATCAACAGTATGTTTTCTTTTATATGACAGGGGCGCATTCGAAATGAATGTTTCTGTTTAGCGCACAATTGCATTATGGTACTTAACTTTTTTATTTTAAACTTTCATTCAAGCAATTAAAATATAAAAACATTATAAAATCCACACTAGGTTCTCTATTGTGCAATATAAAATACAATGTATTATCTACAAAGTCAATGTGAGAAGACATATTAAACTTCCTTTCGGTGCACCGTGATAGCTGGACTTCAAATTCAACAGAAGGACAATTTGGGGCAAGAAACTCTGTTCAAGGAAACTGTTGTGTTGTAGTTACAGATGAAAATATAAAGATTTAATTTGAAAAATAGGCGATTTAACTGATTTCAATGACAATAAAATATGGGTGTGTGAAATATTCGTTGATCATCATTCAATCCAGGGCAACGTCGGGTCTCCCTAGTATATATATATATATATATATATATATATACAGGGTGACCCAAAAAAACAGGCCCCAACTCTAATTAAGCCTCGTTTCTTAGTGTTTTGTCCGAACGAAATTTTTCACAATGTATTCTTTGTCCCAGCTCCCACTAGGGTTTAGGTGTACTCACGGTCGTTGATTCTGCTATGTCCTGTAAAATAAGGGCAATTGGTGAATAAATAATGGAGATATCACGTTTTCTTGGGGTCACCCTATATATATATATATATATATATATATATATATATATATATATATATATATATATATATATATATATATATATATATATTACATTAAATTATACTGACTATATGAAACTTTTTTACGTATTAAGAATTCAAAAATAAGCTTAAAACAAACCAAATTAATTTTTGTTTGCTTTTAAATTTATTCATTACATTTTTCGAAGTTGATGAATTTTAATGTAAATAATAACGTATCGAGATTATTGTCAAATAATCTTCGTTTTTGTTTTCACTTTTAATTTTGAAACATAAATTTAATTAATTTAATTTAAAAAGTACCGGAAAATACAATGAATAAAACGTGACAACCAAGACCAGGACAACAGTCCGGAGAATACGAATAATGTAAATTCCGACTTTTGAAGAAAACTGATCTCGGTATAGACGCCGTCCAAAGTGGATCCTTCAATTATGGTTATATATATATATATATATATATATATATATATATATATATATATATATATATATATATATATATATATATATATATATACTAGCAGAGCTACTCGGGGCAAAAGTGTAACATATTTCTATTAAACCGTCTCCTTTCCTCTCTCTATCTTTCTCTTCCCCCTCCTCGTTTTCCCTTTCCTCTCGTCACAC
>NC_136487.1:25597982-25612982 GCF_053919585.1 Euprymna scolopes | reverse complement strand
TATTCAGACATATGGAAATATATCTAGCATAATCTATTATATCTATAAAAGTGAGAATGTGTGTGTGTGTGTGTGAGAGAGAGAGAGAGAGAGAGAGAACAATTCTCAACCCATATACTCAACAAATTCTTTATCTACAGATTTTAAAATTTGTATATAGAGTATTCATACAAATAGAAATATATCTAGGATAATCTTTCTATTATATCTATAAAAGTGAGAATGTGTGTGTGTGTGAGCGAGAGAGAGAGAGAGAGAGAGAGACAGAGAGAACAGTTCTCAACCTATACATTCAACAAATTTTTATATATAGGGTATTCAGAAATATCGAAATATATCTAGCATAATCTATTATATCTTTAAAAGTTAGAATGTGTGTGTGTGAGAGATAGAGAGAACAATTCTCAACCTATGCACTCTACAAATTTTTTATCTACAAATTAGAAAATTTGTATATAGGGTATTCACACATATGGAAATATATCTAGCATAATCTATCTATTATATCTATAAAAGTTAGAATGTGTGTGTGTGAGGTAGCGAGAGAGAGAGAGAGAGAGAGAGAGAGTAAGAACAATTTTCAACCTATATATTCAACAAATATTTGATCTACAGATTAGAAAATTTGTATAGAGGGTATTCAGACATATGGAAATATATCTAGCATAATCTATCTATTATATCTCTAAAATTGAGAATGTGTGTGTGAGAGAGAGAGAGAACAATTTTCAACCTATATACTCAACAAATTTTTTATCTACAGATTTGAAAATTTGTATATAGGGTATTCAGACATATGGAAATATATCTAGAGTAATCTATCTATTATATCTATAAAAGTGAGAATGCGTGTGTGTGTGAGAGAGAGCGACACAGAACAATTCTCAACCTATATATTCAACAAATTTTTTATGTACAGATCTGAAATATCACATTTGTATAGAAGTAGAAATCTGGATACCTACTCTGATACCTAATAAAAGAAAGGACACTCTTTAGGGCGGATTTTGATTATAACAAGTCACTAATTAGAAATTATAATAAACATTCAAATAATTTAAGAATTTTACCAAAATAAAATTGCATGGTAATCACCCAATTTCTGCCACAAAATTTTGATTGGCAGAACTCATAAACATAAAATATATATTTTCTAATTTCATCTTTTTTTTTCTTTTTACATAATCTGGTTTGATGTTTTCCCAAATATTCAAATCACTATATTTTGCTGCTTAATATCAAATACAGCAACTGAGTTATTTTTATGCATCAAACAATTACATTTTCTCATTCATCCAAACTAATCACTGAACATCAATTTCATATTTTCTTCACTAAAATATTACTGTGCTTGATGTCATCAAGTGGAGCGGATCATTTTTTTTTCATTTGTTCACACATTTTTCCAATTTATATATATTTTGTTAAAGATTCTTAGCCTATGTCATTGCATACCAATCTGTTTATTAAAAGTTAAGGTTCACTGTAAACACATATGTTACACCAAAATAAAAACGCTTCAGATAATGTCTTGATATTCAATTCAGTTTCTCACATGACATCTTATGAAGTTAGTAGAAATGTTACAGACTTTTGAATCTCAAACACTTTCAATACTGTGCACTGATATTTTCTTTTTTGCAATATAAGCACATTCATGATTTTTTTTACAAACGTTAAAAACTTTCACATTGTGTAGCAATATACTGAAACAATTATAAAAATATTTGTTTTTATTTTGAATGATGCAGGGCATCCGAAGAGAGATTTTTCTAACAAAATGAAAGTATAATTTTTAGCAATAGGTATCTAGGAAAAGGCCACTACATATGTTATAAGTTCCAAATTTCCACAACCTGGCAAATACTGGTACACGCTAGCAAATTTAGATTTGCAATTACAGAATATGATTCTAATTTTTTCCTTTGCTCTTTATTCTAACACTACACTAAGTTTACTGTGTTATTTCGCTACAGTTGATATTGTGTAGAACAATAAGAAAATCATAGTGAACAATGCATTCAACAAAATTTCACACACATTTCTAGATACCTATATCTAATAAGTTCAAAATAAAGGACACACTTAGGGAGGTATTTTGGTGGTCAAGTCACTAATAAGAGATTAGCTGGTTTCCCGGCATAGCCCAGGATGTAATAAAGATTGACTGAAATACATGTTCTAGCTGGTTTCTAGGCGTTGCCAGGGATGTAATATAGACACATTATGTTGTATATTACCTGTTCTCTTCTCCCTAAGGTAAAACAATTTCATATACATGCTGTAAATTACCTACGCTAGGGATAAAACATGAACAATACCAGTCCTAGGGTAGATAAAACAAATAATACATAGAGATGAAAGATTCCTCTCCCCTAAGAATACAACATATGTTCAATATCTGCTTTTGTTTTTTCATTGTTTATACGGTCCCGAGCAACGCCGGGTAGCCCTGCTAGTCTATATATATAAATCCCAAATGTCTGTGAGTTTGTATGTTTGTATGTAACGCTAAAACTTTTGAAAGACACAACCAGACTTGATAAATTTGGTATCATATCGAAGCCCCGTGTCCCGGATGACAAATATCGAAATTTCACGTCAAACGGACGAGGAGAAAGGGGTAAACGTATCAGTTATCTCCAAGGGGGTCCCAAAAAAAACTGTCATTGTAATGCTTTTTATTACGTAATTCTTGAATGATCCAATGTAATTCATACGTAAAAAAAAAAAAGCTTAGTCATGTCACGTGACGTGACGTCAACGTCCACTAATGGCGAACAATTGTTAATAAAAAAATCTTTCTCCGATACTTTTGCATTTTTCTCTTCGGCTCAGTTATATCTTTTTTTTTACTTTATGCCAATGTTTCCATCGTTATTACCTGGTTAAAAATATTATTTATACAAGAGTTTTAACGAAAAATGTCAGGAAAAAATGTACGGGAATAAAAAAATTCACCTTTCAAAATATTAGACGATAATAAAAATATCGTAATATTTATGTAATATAAAATAATTAGCCATTTTGTATATTACCACGTGACCTCATACCTCTTAAGCTGGAAGGGGGGGGAGGAGTAAAACCAACACCGTCTCTCTCTCTCACACTTACTCTCTCTCTCTCTCTCTCACTTTCTCTATCACCCTCTTTCTATTTTTCTATTCGTTTAAAAAAACTTCACTGTGCACCGGTTTGGTTACTATGGAAACACTTAATTTTTGTGCTGCTTCGAAAAGGAACAAAATTCACTATACACCGCTTTCTCTTCCCTCCCTCTCTCTCTCTCTCTCTCTCTCTCTCTCTTTCTCTCTCTCTCTCTCTACACCCACTTTCTCTTTAAAACCAGTCGGTGTGTTTTTGATGTTACGTACGTATTTTTTATATTTTTATCTCAGTAATTTTTATTATATTTAATAGCATTTTCTTTTTTTTTTTTTCATGGGAAATTATTTTTCTATTCGTTTTAAGAAAATGCTATTAAAAAATAAAAATGCGATAAATTCTGGCAACAGTTATTTATTTATGCTATTCGCAGCCGGCCGGAAGAAACGCGCTTAGACATTTTGTAAACATTGTTTTTAAAAAATAAAAAATAATACTTCTATTATGTTTTAAACGACTGTAATAGTTTATTTTGGAAGTATATTTCATAAGGAAAATAAACAACCCACTTTAAAAACAGAAATTACGAGTTTTATATATTTTATTCGCAGTTTTTTTTGGGGGGTAGTCCATAGTTTGTTGAAAAAGTGTAGAATTCAATTTTTTTTTTTTAAATAAAACTAAAAACTTTATTTTTAAAATTTCGATGTTTGACAAACAGTCCATTATGTCTGTAACAGTTTGTTGAAAAAGTGTAGAATTCAATTAAAAAAACAACACCGTCTTTTTTTTTTTTATATATAAAACTAATTTTAAAATTTCGATGTTCGAAAAAGAGTCCATAAAGAATAAAACAGTTAATAAATACAAAAAAAAGTCCATTAATTTGAACTTAAAGCCTGTTTGAATAAAACTTATATAAAAAAAAACCGTCACTTCCGGCAAATGGCTATGTAAACAACTGGTGGCATTTTTCGAATACATCGGTAAACACTGTATGTTTTTCGAGCTGAATAAATATGTTACATTGAATAAAAACACAAAAAATATATCCAGTTGGATAGAAAAGTAACTTATCTTGCCTTTCCTAACATTTATTTGTTATATATTTGTCTTTTGACCGTCCACTAATGGCGAGTTTTTTTTTTTTTTAAATAAAACTAATTGTAAAATTTCCATGTTAGAAAAACAGTCCATCACATGTCAATATAAAAATTCTCTTTTTGTTTGATAAAAAGAATAAACAGTTAATAGATACAACAAAAAAGTCCATTAAGTTCAACAAACTAAACTCTTTTATTTATAATAAAACTCTTCGACAGTTTAAATGCTTTCAAAATCCTATGTAAAAGAATAAACAGTTAATAGATACAACAAAAAAGTCCATTAAGTTCAACAAACTAAACTCTTTTATTTATAATAAAACTCTTCGACAGTTTAAATGCTTTCAAAATCCTATGTAAGTATATCGTTTTTACTGTACACAGATTCGAAAAAGTTGTCATCAAACAAATATATGACAGAGTTGAATAAATATGTTACATTGATTAAAAACACTTCTTATTAGCATTTTCTTTTTATATGACAACGTTAATGTTCATGAATCTCTCTTTTAATCATTTTTATCGACTATCAGCCAAATAACCGGGGTCTAAAATTTGGGAAATTATTTTTCTATTCATTTAAAGAATATGCTATTAAAAAAGAAAAAGTCGATAAAAGTTAGACATAAACAGTAAAAAAATAGAAGATATTATTATTAAATAACAATAATTATTAAAAATAAATATTAACATTTACAATAATAAAATGAGTTAGTATTAAAAATAATTATTAAAATAAAAATGAGTTTATTATTAAAAATACATATTAATATTCAAATAAAATTGTTTTTATTATTAAAAATAAATATTAATATTTAAAGTAGAATAAAATGTGTTTATTATTATAAATAAATATTAATATTTAAAATAATATGTGTTTATTATTAAAAATAAATATTAATATTTAAAATAATATAATGTGTTTATTATTACAAATAAATATTAATATTAAAATAAAATGTGTTTATTATTAAAAATAAATATTAAGGAAGGTCAACAGGTGGAGGAAAAATAGTCAATGCAGGTCATACCACCTGACCAGCTAAAATCGCCTTTTTATATAAGGCAGACAGTCAGACTATTTGCCTTGAGGGCGGGCTAAGCCCTCCTACCCCCCCCCACCCCAAAGCTGAGAGCTGGGGAAACTTCTCTCAGAAGGGGTATGGGAGGACAGGGAGACCTTCCCTCTTTCAACTAAGAGATAGATATCCTTTTGTATGGTTGATTGACCCCCCCCCCTGTCGGTTCTGCTTACTCCATTCCGAAAGAGATCAACCTTACACAAAAAAAAAAAAAATATGGGGACAGGGAAGCCTTCCCGGGCCCCCTTTCTGGGAGGAGAAGTTCCCCGCCTCCTACCTTTTGGGGAGTGCTCAGCCCGTCCTCCAGTCAACCACAATATTTGAAGAATAAAGATATTTTTGTTTTTGTGTTTTAGGTGGTGAAGGTGATCTGGGGAGTGTTTTTTTTTTTTCACAAAAAAGGTACTTTTTACGAATGGGTATCCAAGAAAATTACAGTATTTTGTCAGAAATTAAGGTTTTCATTGACCACTCTCAATACTATCAGAAATGAACAAAGTTAATTAAACAGTCTACACAATATAAACTAACTGTTTTGTTGGCTTTTTATTCTAACTCCAAACTAACCCATAACTACATTTTTCTTTTATTTTGCAAATTTGATTTCCTTTAGTTTATATTGTGTAGCTGAATCAGAAATTGATTTATCTTTTGTCATTTGTAGTTAACATGCTATCAGCGCAATTACTACAGTGTAATCACACATGATCTACCAAAATAAAAACACTTCAGATAAAGTCTTAAATAGAATTCAGTTCCTTACATGACATCTGATGAAGTCAGTACAAACGTTACAAACTAATACTTGAAAAACAATTTGACATTTACTGTACTACAATATCACATTTGTATAGAAGTAGAAATCTGGATACCTATTCTGATACCTAATAAAAGAAAGGACACTCTTTGGGGCGGATTTTGATGATAACAAGTCACTAATTAGAAATTATAATAAACATTGAAATAATTTAAGAATTTTACCAAAATAAAATTACTTGGTAATCACCCAATTTCTGCCACAAAATTTTAATTGGCAAAACTCATAAGCATAAAATATATATTTTCTAATTTCATCTTTTTTTTTTTACATAATCTGGTTTGATGTTTTCCTAAATATTCAAATCACTATATTTTGCTGCTTAATATTAAATACAGCAAATGAGTTATTTTTATGCATCAAACAATTACATTTTCTCATTCATCCAAACTAATCACTGAACATCAATTTCATATTTTCTTCACTAAAATATTACTATGCTTGATGTCATCAAGTAGAGCGGATCATTTTTTTTTACATTTGTTTACACATTTTTTACAAATGTTTTTGAGAGTCCATACAAAGTTATAAGTGTTCAACATTTTTTTTCATTTGAATATATTTTGTCTAAGATTCTTAGCCTATGTCATTGCATACCAATTTGTTTCTTGAAAGTTAAGTTCACTGTAAAAACATCTGATACACCAAAATCCCTGATACCTGTTTCTTATAAGCGCCAAATAACTATCACTATTTCGATTTGTGTTTCATGAGAACAATTCAATATTGATACATTATAAGAAACATTTCCAGTGCTTTTCTCTTTTTAGCAATAGTTGGTTGATAATTAGAGGACACAACTAACCCTATACTATGCTTTACTTTGTTTTGTATATATATTTTGTATTGTGTGAAATTAACAAAGATTCATATGCAGGAATCTGTTGATACATTCCAAGAATCCCAATGCGACCAACAAACTTGAAAGACTACAATTTCTTTTTACTATGACCAATAAGAAAGCTCAAGGACTAAGTTGTTGGACTCATCCTGATCACCATTTTAAATTATTGTTAACAGTAAGTTTAACATTTTAAGTACAGAATAATATTCCTTTTGATATTTATAAATTACTATTTTCTGTGACAGATGTTACTTTTTCAATATTGATTGTACCCTCTTTTGTGTTTTTAAATTTTGCATACAATAATATTAAGCACACCATACCAAGACCACTATTTGAGCATCTAATAAACTGCCTACCAAGACCAATGTTTTCAAGTGACAATGGAGAGTATTCATGTTATGTTTCACATTTTTATGTTTTGAAATATTTTGCTGCTTAATATCAAATTCAGCAGATGTTTACTTTTTTTTGTGTATATACTTTATATTAGGTAGAATAAACAAAACTTAATTTCGCTACCATCATTATTTGTAGTGACATGCACTGTTAACATAAATAAAATCACTGGTGACAATCCCTGATACCTGTTTCGTATAAGCACCAAATAACTATGATAATGTGTTATTGTTGATACATTATAATAAACATTTCCATTGACTGGTCGTTTGCTTAGCTTAGGTTTACATCATTTTTTCACAATGTTTCTCTACTTGCTTGCAGCATGAGAGCAGATCATATTCTGCACATGTTTCATGCATATCACAAAAACTTATAATATTTGATCAACATTTGACTAACAATTTTACAAAAAAGACCTACCACCTTAAGGGGGGTAAAGGTAAGGCTCCCCACATAACCATAAAAGAAAGCCGCCCCCCCCCCATACAGTGGGAAAGAGCTCCCTTCCCATTCTGGGGCAGAGAAGGGGCAAGGAAAACTCTTAAACATAAATGGTCAACGGAGGGTATACACCCTGGGAAACTAAAAGTCTATATGGAATCTGCATAAATTAAAATATCCTGTTTAAGCGTATTGTATGACAGGGAGGGAAGGTCAACAGGTGGAAGAAAAATGGTCTACGCAGAGCATACCGCCTGACAAGCTAAAATCGCCTTTTTATATACGGCAGACAATCAGACTCTGATTGCCTGGACGGCGGGCTGAGCAATGAATGTGGAAGCCGGGGAACTTTTCTCAGAAGGAGGATGGGAGGCCCAGTGAGCCTTCGGTCTCCTCCTAAGAGAGGGATATCCTCTTACTCCCTTTGGAAAGAGATCAACCTTACACAAAACAAAAAATATGGGAAGAGAAGCCTTCCCGGGCCCCCCTCCCCCTTCTGGGAGGAGAAGTTCCCTGGCTCCAACCCTTTTTTTTTGGGGGGGGGGCCTAAGCCTGTCCTCCAGGCAACCAAATGAAAAAGAAATTTACCCATCCCACCTTTGTAGGAAGTGTGCTCAGCCCACCTTCTGAGCCACTGTGAAAGTTTCCTTCCACCAAAAGGGAAGGGAACGAGGAAGGAAAAGTCTCTGAGAATCTTCATGCAATTTCTTTGACAAAGAAACTGTTTTCACTTGATTCCACACAAAATTTTTATTGCTTTTTCATCTATTGTCTTATATTAGGATTTCTTTATGCATGTTATTTTATTTAAGAGTACTAAATAGCTTTTCAGTTTCTTGAGACTCTTTCAACTGTCTGGATTCTGCAGCAACGTTGTGGAGTGATATGTAAAACATAAATTGGTACTTTATAACAATAGGTATGTAGAATTCTAACTCGCCAGTGTTGATCGTTTCAATTATTTACAAATTCACCAGGTCCTGGATATGACCATAAACTGTATCCAAACATGGGGCTTTGTGAAGTGTGAAGCCACCATTTAATTGCTATTGCTACCAGGTCCACTCTGATCTGGAGTAGTAGTACCTGTTAGGGTCCCAATTATGAGTTAAATAGAAACCAACATTAAATAAACAAATATATTCTAGGAAAAAAAAATGTCACTAGATTGGGCATGAAATAACCTGATATAGTGTTGATATGTCATAAAACAAAATGAACCAACAAATTCACCAATCGACACAATATCAACAAATGTATCTTTCTTTTCCTTATTCTGTGCTTATTTCTTGGTACTAAGCTTATCATTAACTAACCCTGACATTTCTTTTACTTTGTTTTGTGTATATATTTTATTTTGTGTAGAATAACCAAAAAGACATTTAGCTACCACATTTGCAGCGAAATGTTAGCATACATAAAATCACTGGTGACAACCCATGATGTTTTTTCTTATGAACACGAAATAACCAACACGCTTTCCATTGGTTTTTCATGATAACAATTTAATATTGATAAATTATAATAAACATGTCCATTACTTTTCTTTTTTTATCAATAAATATACTTGGTTGATAATTAGAGAACACAATGTTTATTGTAATAAAACTTGTGATCTATAACATCCAATTCTAAAAATTAAACTTTCCTTTCTCAATTGAAACAAACAACATACCCCACACTATGTTCCTAAAAATGAGGATTTTACTATTGCGTTTACATAATTTTTTAGCTATGTTTCTCTTACTTTCAGCATGAGATCATTTTCTACACGTGTTTCATGCATACCACACAAACATTTTACCTCTGACATTTTTAATTTTTTTCCAATTTCCTTTCACCATGAACATTATCATTAGTACAGTTTTCATTTAAAATGAAGCTGTACATGGTTACTATTACTTGGAAAGCAGATCTAAAAAAAAAAAAAAAAACTGTTTTCACTTTGAAAATTTACGATTTATAGATCTCGGATTTGGCCCTTCTTCACCTTTTATCTTACATTTGTAAATATTGTATATATAAACTTTTTTCTTATTTCTCCAATGTTATTTCATTCATGCAATTTCATAATCCACCAACATTGTATAAGATTCAATTCCATTTGACACTTGAAAACAACTTTTTATATAGTAAACAGCATTTATTTCTTTTCAGACATATTCTTATTTTATTTTATTTCCAGTACTATGTTTTATTTCATTTTGTGGACACTCATTTAACTCTCTGGGATGCTGCAGGGAACATGTAAAGTGATATATCAAACAAGAAGTGGTACTTTATGACAATAGGTATCTAGGATTTACACATACCAGTGTTGATAGTTTGAAATATTTACAGACTAACATTTTACACAATATAAACACATGTACCTTTTTTTTCTTTTCCTTTGCTTATTTCTCGAACCTAAACTTATCATTAACTAACCCGTAACTTTGTTTACTTTGTTTTGCGTATATATTTTATATTGGGTAGAATTAACAAAACTTAATTTCGCTACCATCATTATTTTTAGTGACATGCACTGTTAACATCAATAAAATCACTGGTGACAATACTTGATACCTGTTTCGTATAAGCACCAAATAACTATCACTATTTCGATTTGCTTTTTCATGATAATATGTTCATCTTGATACATTATAATAAACATTTCCATTCACTGGTCGTTTGCTTAGCTTAGCTTTACATCATTTTTTCACAATGTTTCTCTACTTGCTTTCAGCATGAGAGCAGATCATATTCTAAACGTTTCATGCATATCACACAAACTTATAATATTTGATCAACATTTGACTAACAATTTTTTGCCAATTTCCTTCAACATTCTCATTACCATTACTACAGTTTACATTTTGTCGTTAAAATGAAGCTGTACATGTTTCCTATTACTTGGAAACCAGATTTGTAAAAATCCCATTTTTTTTCACTCTGAGAATTTTCATTATATTTCTTTGACAAACGATTTATTTTCAATGAACTTCAGCACATGATTGTTACTGCTTTTTCCCCTTTTGTCTTATATTTGTTTTTCTTCATGCCAAATATTTTATATATCAATTTTTTGCTAATTTCTTAAATTTTATTTCTTTAATTCTTAGTCCACCAATATAGTATAAGTTTCAATTGCATTGAACGCAATGTTTTAGATAGTAAACATCAGCATATTTCACTTTTCAAGCACTTTTTCATTTTATTTCAAATACTATGTTTTATTTCATTTTGTTGACACTCATTTACCCCTCTGGGGTGCTACAAGGAACATGTAGATTGATATACCAAACATGAATTGGTGCTTTATAACAATAGGTATCTATAATTTTGCTTAATTCTCTAACCTAAACTTATCATTAACTAACCGTAAATTATGTTTTAGTTTTGTGTATATATTTTATATTGTGAAGAATAAACAAAAATTCATTTCACCACCACATTTGCACTGTTAGCATACACAAATATCACTGGTTACAATCATTGGTAGCTGTTTTTTAAAAACACCAAATAACATTCACGCTTTCCATTGGTTTTTCATGATAACAATTTAATATTGATAAATTATAATAAACATGTCCATTACATTCTCTTTTTATCAATAAATATACTTGGTTGATAATTAAAGAACACAATGTTTATTGTAATAAAACTTGTGATCTATAACATCAAATTGTATAAATTAAAGTTTCCTTTCTCAATTGAAACAAACAACATATCCCACACTAAAAATGAGGATTTTACTATTGCCTTTTAGATCATTTTTTAACAATGTTTCTCTTCTTACTTTCAGCATCAGAAAATATAATTTTCTACACGTGTTTCATGCATACCACACAAACGTATATGTGACCAACATTTTACCTCTGATACATTTTTTTCCAATTTCCTTTCACCATTGTCATTATCATTAGTACAGTTTTCGTTTTGTCTTTAAAATGAAGTTGTACATGTTTCTTAATACTTCGAAACCAAATATATCAAAAAATAATTTTTTTCACTTACAAAATTTTCATGATATTTCTTTGACAATCATATTTGTTTTTAATTGAATTCAGCATATGATTCTTACTGCTTTATCACCTTTTATCTTATATTTCTTTTTCTTCATGCCAAATATTGTAAATATCAAATTTTTGCTCATTTCTTAAATTGAATTAAAAAAATGGATTTTTTTATTCCACCAATATTGTATAAGGCTCAATTCCATTGAACACAGTGTTTTATATAGTAAACATCAGCATTTGTTTCTATTTTATTTCAAATACTGTTTCATTTCACTTTTTCGATAATCATTTACATCTTTGGGGTGCAACAGGGAACATGTAGAGTGATATATCAAACATGAATTGGAACTTTATAACAATAGGTATCTAGAATTTCCACATACCAGTGTGGATAGTTTTAAATATTTACAAACTTACAATTTACACACTATAAACAAATGTATCTTTTTTTCTTTTCTTTGCTTATTTCTCGAACCTAAACTTATCATTAACTAAACCTAAACTTTGTTTACTGCATTTTGTGTATATATTTTATAATGGGTGAAATAAACAAAACTTAATTTGGCTAATATCATTTGTAGTGGCATGCACTATTGACATATATAAAATCACAGGTGACAATCCTTGATTCCAGTTTCGTATAAGCACAAAATATCTATCATTATTTCGATTTGTTGTTCATGATAAAAATTTAATATTGATACATTGTAATAAACATTTCAATTGCTTTTATCTTTTTATCAATACATATACTTGGTTGATAATTAGAGGACACAACTAACCCTATACTTTGCTTTACTTTGTTTTGTATATATATTTTGTATTGTGTGGAATTAACAAAGATTCATATGCAGGAATCTGTTGATACATTCCAAGAATCCCAATGCGACCAACAAACTTGAAAGACTACAATTTCTTTTTACTATGACCAATAAGAAAGCTCAAGGACTAAGTTGTTGGACTCATCCTGATCACCATTTTAAATTATTGTTAACAGTAAGTTTAACATTTTAAGTACAGAATAATATTTCTTTTGATATTTATAAATTACTATTTTCTGTGACAGATGTTACTTTTTCAATATTGATTGTACCCTCTTTTGTGTTTTTACATTTTGCATACAATAATATTAAGCACACCATACCAAGACCACTATTTCACCATCTAATAAACTGCCTACCAAGACCAATGTTTTCAAGTGACAATGGAGAGTATTCATGTTATGTTTCACACTTTTATGTTTTGAAATATTTTGCTGCTTAATATCAAATTCAGCAGATGAGTTCTTTCTTATGCATCAAACAATTACATTTTCTGATATTCATTCAAACTAATTATTGAAAATCAATTTCATATTTTCTTTACTAAAATATTACTATGCTTGATTTCATCAAGTGGTGCGAATCTGTTTTTTACACTAACAATGTGCACATTTTTTGAAGAATAAAGTTGTTTTTTTTTAAGGTGGTGAAGGTGATCCGGGGAGTGTTTTTTTTTTTTTTTTTTTTCAAAAAAGGTACTTTTTACGAATGGGTATCCAAGAAACATTCAGTATTTTGTCAGAAATTAAGATTTTCATTGACGACTCTCAATACTATCAGAAATGACCAATCTACACAATACAAACTAACTGTTTTGTTGGCTTTTTATTCTAACTCCAAACTAACCCATAACTACATATTGCTTTTATTTTGCAAATTTGATTTCCTTTAGTTTATATTGTGTAGCTGAATCAGAAATTGATTTAACTTTTGTCATTTGTAATTAACATGCTTTCAGCGCAATTACTACAGTGTAATCACACATGATATACCAAAATAAAAACACTTCAGATAAAGTCTTCTTACATAGAATTCAGTTTCTTACATGACATCTGATGAAGTCAGTACAAACGTTACAAACTAATACTTGAAAAACAATTTGACATTTACTGTACTACAATATCATATTTGTATAGAAGTAGAAATCTGGATACCTATTCTGATACCTAATAAAAGAAAGGACACTCTTTGGGGCGGATTTTGATGATAACAAGTCACTAATAAGAAATTATAATAAACATTGAAATAATTTAAGAATTTTACCAAAATAAAATTGCATGGTAATCACCCAATTTCTGCCACAAAATTTTAATTGGCAAAACTCATAAACAGAAAATATATATTTTCTAATTTCATCTTTTTTTTTTACATAATCTGATTTGATGTTTTCCTAAATATTCAAATCACTATTTTTTTGCTGCTTAATATCAAATACAGCAAATGAGTTATTTTTTATGCATCATACAATTACATTTTCTCATTCATCCAAACTAATCACTGAACATCAATTTCATATTTTCTTCACTAAAATATTACTGTGCTTGATGTCATCAAGTAGAGCGGATCATTTTTTTTTCATTTGTTCACACATTTTTCCAATTTATATATATTTTGTCTAAGATTCCTAGCCTATGTCATTGCATACCAATCTGTTTATTAAAAGTTAAGGTTCACTGTAAACACATACGTTACACCAAAATAAAAACGCTTCAGATAATGTCTTGATATTCAATTAAGTTTCTCACATGACATCTTATGAAGTTAGTAGAAATGTTACAGACTTTTGAATCTCAAACACTTTCAATACTGTGCACTGATATTTTCTTTTTTGGAATATAAGCACATTCATGATTTTTTTTACAAACGCCAACAAATGTCACATTTTGTAGCAATGTACTGAAACAATTATAAAAATAGGTATCTAGGAAAAGGCCACTACATATGTTATAAATTCCAAATTTCCACAACCTGGCAAATACTGGTACACGCTAGCAAATTTAGATTTGTAATTACAGAATATGATTCTAATTTTTTCCTTTGCTCTTTATTCTAACACTACACTAAGTTTACTGTTTTATTTCGCTACAGTTGATATTGTGTAGAACAATAAGAAAATCATAGTGAACAATGCATTCAACAAAATTTCACACACATTTCTAGATACCTATATCTAATAAGTTCAAAAGAAAGGACACACTTAGGGAGGTATTTTGGTGGTCAAGTCACTAAATAGAGATTAGCTGGTTTCCCGGCATAGCCCAAGATGTAATAAAGATTGACTGAAATACATGTTCTAGCTGGTTTCTAGGCGTTGCCAGGGATGTAATATAGACACATTATGTTGTATATTACCTGTTCTCTTCTCCCTAAGGTAAAACAATTTCATA
>NC_136487.1:25585482-25592982 GCF_053919585.1 Euprymna scolopes | reverse complement strand
GGTCCAGAGTACCTTATTAGAGATACTGCCCAGATCTTTAATTAGATTTCTACTGCATAGTTGTGTTTCTAAGACTTTCCTTGTAGTTCTCATGTATTCTTTTCCAATCTTCTCTCCCATTTCTGTAAATTTGATAGTGTCTGCTTTCAGATCATCTAAATATTGGTAAGTGTCATCTTCTCCAAGCGTCTTAATTTCCTCTTATATAGAGAGTTCCATACTATCTGATGTCTCTAGTTTTCCCCCCTTTTCATCTCTAGTAGTTCCCACTTTTTCATTCCAAATTTCATTCCAATGTCCTGACTGAATAATCTGGTTGTGTTTATCAGCTTTTCCAGTTCATTTTTGCTTCTTGCAAACGGTTTCAGATTATTCATATAATGTGTGTGTGTATATATTATTATTATTATTATTATTATTATTATTATTATTATTTCTTTCTTTCTTTCTTTCTTTCTTTTTGTTTATAGATATTACCTTTTGTGTTGAAGCCGCTAGTATCTTTATCATCTGAATGTATAACGCTGGTATTTTCTTCATCTGAATGTATATAAAAAAATACAGAGAATGTACTACTACCATGGCTTCTTCTTCTTCTTCTTCTTCTTCTTCTTCTTATTATTATTATTATTATTATTATTATTATTATTATCGTCGTCATCATCATCATCATCATCATCATTATTATTATTATTATTATTATTATTATTTCTTTCTTTCTTTTTGTTTATAGATATTACCTTTTGCGTTGAAGCCGCTAGTATCTTTATTATCTGAATGTATAACGCTGGTATTTTCTTCATTTGAATGTATATAAAAAAATATACAGAGAATGTACTACTACCATGTTTTTTTTATTATTATTATTATTATTATTATTATTATTATTATTATTGTAGTAGTAGTAGTAGTAGTAGTAGTAGTAGAATAATAAGAAGAAAAGCATACATTACGGTGTTTGTTGAGCAGGTTACTCGGTTTTCTTTGATCTGGTTATGCAATTTGAGATAAGATCCGGCTGGTTTTTATTAGCCAACTAGGAACACCAAACCTAGTAATCACTATCTGACTATTTCCCAAAACAGAACCCTCAACCCGGGGCATTATTTTGGGAGGATACTAAATTCAGAAAACACCGCCCTTTTTACCATTCCGCACTCGAGCTGATCTGCAGATATAAAAGGTCGCAAGAGAAGTTATGGTCGCACACAAGCAAAATGAACGCCGTAGCTTCCTAAGATCAGACACCTATATTACATGCGTTAAGCGCTGTTGGACTTTAAAGATATACACACTCAGAAAACATTCACATATATAAAGAGTAGGCATGGCCAAAGCGTAGATGTATCACCATTTACGTATAAATATCTTTTCTAGGCAAATTTACCTGAAAGACAAAACGCCTAAACAAACACTAAACGGAAATGAAAACCTTTTTAAATAAAAAAATCAATAAACCTTCACTTAAGCAAACACCAGCAACAGACAGCTTTTTATAAACACGGGATAAAACAGTGGTATGGGCTTGTTCCATCTTTTTTTTTTTTTTTTTTTTTTTTTTTTTTTTTTTTTTGCGTGACCATTGACAGCATATGGGGTCTGACTAATCGATTTGTTTGGGCCACTTGGATTTTATACCGAATTATACATGATCAGATCCATGATACCCGAACACTCCCAACAGATACTATATATAATAGTTATACCGCTCTCCAAGAGTAAAACACAAAAAAAACTAACAAGTAACTGCTTTGTTTACGAATAAAAGGAAAGTAATCTCCGTGACATTAATTTTTAATTTTTGATTTTTAATTTTTTTTAATAATAATAATAATAATAATAATAATAATAATAATAATCAACACCACCACCACCACCACGTGGGTAACGTCATTGATAAGATACTCTGGACATTTTATAAACGACCAAAGAAAAACTAAAGAATCTCGACCAGAAGACCAGGAAACTAATGATGATGCGCAGTGCACTACACCCGAAGATGATACTGGTCGACTATATATATAAAGGAAAGACTGAGGAGAGGACTGGTTTCTATAAAAGATTGTGAAAATAACACGAAAAAAAGAATTGGCAAAATACATAATGCTGAACACCGAAAGAATAATTACTGCGGCCAGAGACACAGAAGAACCTAACAAGATAGGAAAAGAGACGAGGAATAAGACGAGGAAAGAAAAATGGGAAGAGAAACAGCTACATGGACGATTCATAAGGATTACAAAAGAAGAGACTAACGAAAACACTTGGAAATGGCTACAAAAACGAAACCTTAATAGGGAAACTGAATCACTAATAACAGCTGCGCAAGATAATGCAATTAGAACCAACAATATCAAAGCTAATATCGACAAGACACAGGAAAACAGCACATGCAGCTCGGCGTAATAAGTGAATGCAGCAAACTAGCACAAAAAGAATATAAAAATAGACACGATCAAGTGGGGAAGGCGGTGCACTGTCACTGATGCAAACAAATGAATTTTGAACACCCAGACAAATGGTACAAACACAAACCGACAGCAGTAACTGAAAATGAAAATCACAAGATCCTATAGGACATGGATATACAAACGAATAAACCCATCAAAGCAAGAAGACCGGATGTCATAATAATTAACATGGAAAAGGCATGCCAGATGGTAGATTTTGCCGTCCCAGCACTCACAGAGTGAAAATCAAGGAGAATGCGAAGCGGAGCAAATATACGGAACTGGCCATAGAGCTCAAAGTGATCTGGAGAATGAAGAAAGTAAAAATAACACCACTAATAGTAGGAGCGCTAGAAACGATACCAAAGAAAAAATGAAAAAAGAATGGGAGAGACAGGAATCAGAGGGATGACCGAGAAAATACAACGAATTTCAATGATGAAAACTGCAGAAATATTAAGGAAAAATCTTGAATGTGGAGAGTAACACCACACATACACTGCACACAAACTGGATAGAGAAACGGCTGCAGATACAAAACACAAACTAGCATCACATGAAAACAACTGTACAAATTAAGAAACTGCGCCCACCTTTTTTCCTGTAAGTGTTACCATAAACAGGCACCACATCAAATAATGAGGGTCAAGGAGGAGGGGAAGACCGAAGAGAGAAGGCACTAGCCAGACCTCCACTGGAGATGTGCAAAGAAGACTGGGACCTTGAAGAGGCTTATTGCCACCCAAATTCTAGTGAAAATTAATGGTCGCCGCCAACAAGAAATCAATGGTAAGCGGCAAATTAATTTGCAAAGGTTGTTGAAATAGTTGGAGAGTACTGGAAATCTGTGGAGACCCATTGTCACTCAGACTCCAGGGAACACCACTAATTGTTCTCAAAGAACAATCTTTGACGATGGCTTTTGTGAATACTCCTACTGAGTAAATAATAAAAATGTCGTTTATCGAATTCCGTCAGCGTTTGTTTACAATATCACGTCAGCTGATATTTGGGCTTCACGATCTTAAAAATAGCCTTTCTTCTCTAATAGATTAAAAAAAATAATTTTTACAGGGAAATATTTTACTTTGCACCAGCCAAGGTTACATCTGTGTACTGTAAAATATTCCCCAGTAAAAATTATTTTTTTATCTATGAGAAAAGAAAAATAATTTTTTAAGATCGAATGTTTTCGATTTTTGTTACTTACCAGATGAACTTCTGTAGAAACCATATCTAAGAACACTGCCAGAAATATAAATTACCTTTCATATATTTTTAATTGAAATTCATTATTGAGATGAGTATTATTTATTAATTTATTTATTGCGGACTATTATTCTCATCTTTCTTAGTTGTTGTCTCACAACGTTTCGGTCAACTATTCTTCTGGCCTTCGTCAGGTGGTAACCGCGACGGGATAGGAACTCCGAATCTCCTAACTGCATTCTCAGCAATTACTGCCATCCGTAGTTGTTGTCGTCTTACCATGTTTTGGCCAAGTAAGCTTCTGGTCGGCTTTGGGTAAGATTGAAACCGCTATCTTCAGACATTTCTCCCATGGAACCATAGAGATTCAACGTCTCTATCTACTTCACCACGGGCTCCAGAGGGCGATGAAGGTTGGATTTTTTGGTCTTATAAATCCATGTTTATTTATTATCTGATCTTCCATGGTCGGGTCCGTACCGATTGGGATATATATTATTTAATTGGAATTCATTATTGAGATGAGTATTATTTATTAATTTATTTATTGCGGACTATTATTATTACTGCCATCCATAGTTGTTGTCGTCTCCCCACGTTTTGAAAGAAGGATGAGGATAATAGTTCGCAATAAATAAATTAATAAATTACCTTTGTTTGAAATTTGCAAAGGATAGGCCCAGCCGTTTCGTAACCTATGAGGTAGGAACTCACACACACACACAAAGTGACTTTTATATAATAGTAAAGACGAAGGTAATGATTATATATATATATATATATATATATATATATATATATATATAAAGCTGTGTGTGTGTGTGTGTGTGTGTGTGTGTGTGTGTGTGTGTGTGTGTGTGTGGTCACGAATAGGCTCCTATATGGTTGCCTATTTAAAAAAAACTGGTTACATATAATGATAAAAGATGTATCAAGACACAGGAATGAGTATGTTTGATCTGGCAGAACGGTGGTTCATTAAAATTGTGGGGTCTGCGTTCGCGCAGGGTCCACAAAGTATGGAAACAAAAAATTAAAAAATTAAAAAAAAACGTTTACAAGTGTTTTTGATATAGATGTACATAATAATACTTTGATAAGTATGTTTTTACTTAAATAGGGATGGTATAATAAAATTGTGGGGTCTGCGTTCGCCTCTGGCCTCTATAGAATGGAAATAGGCATAAACTTTAATAAAGACTTTTCATATCTATTTGCGTAAGTATACTTTGATAACTATGTTTCAGTATGGTATAATAAAATTATGGGGTGTTCGTTCGCGCCTGACCTCCATAGAATGGAAATATGTCACAAAATTTAACAAGGTTTTTTTAATAAAGATCCACAGAATATTGTGATAAGTGTTTCAGTGTGAACAGGTATGGTATAATAAATTATGGGGTTTATCTATTTTATTTTTACTTTCATCATATTTTGCTTTCGTTTTGATACCCCCAAATTCAACCCAAATTTACAACTCTTCCTTTTCATAACCTATCATACTTTCATAAATCAGTCCATTTTCTGTAGGCTGTTTTTGAACCCAGTCAACGACGGGTACTTTTGCTAGTATAATATAAAGCTGACCGTGTGTGTGTGTGTGTGTGTGTGTGTGTGTGTGTGTGTGTAGTCACGAATAGGCTTCTATATGGTTCACTATTTTAAAAAACTGATTACATATAATGATAGAATATTTATCGAGGATCAGGGAATGGGTATGTTTGATCTGGCAGAACAGTGGTTCCTAAAAATTGTGGGGGCCTACGTTCGTGCCTGGCCCTCAAAGTATGGAAATAAAAAATGAAAAAACAACGTTTACAAGGGTTTTTGATATAGATGTACATAAGAATACTTTGATAAGTATGTTTTAACTTAAATAGGGATGGTATAATAAAATTGTGAGGTTTGCATTCGCGCCAGTACTCCATAGAAATATGGCACAAACTTTAATAAAGACTTTTCATATCTATTTGCGTAAATATACTTTGATAATTATGTTTCAGTTTGAAGAAATATGGTATAATAAAATTATTGGGTGTTCGTTCGCACTCGACCTCCATAGAATGTAAATATGTCACAAAGTTTAACAAGGTTTTTTAAAAGTGGTGAGGGTCCACAATAACACCTTAACTTTAATCTTAATTCACGTTAGCTTTTATTTATTTTTTTTAGTTGAATCATATTGTGTCGAATAAATTCACGTTCTTATTAAAGTGAAAGCCAAAAAAAAAAAAAAAGACAGCACTTTAGACAATTCGCGACACAAATTTGGAATAACTCTGTTTTTCCTTCTCCACTTGCACGTGGCACTCTTTCGAAAATAGATAAATAAAAAAAAATAAGAACGTTACTTGTTGTCGTGTCAAAAGAAGGAAAAAATCCTGCTCACGTGATTACGTGTCTTTTTAAAAACATTTGCATAACCTTTTTATTTTTATTTATATATCTGTTTAAGCTTATTTTGTCAGTGTACTAGAAGGAATTCAATTGATTACAACCCTTTCTGCGTGTTCTTTACATTACAATAGTACAACCCTGAATCCGATGGCGCAATATTACACCGTTCAATACTGTAAAACTGAAACGAAGCTGTTCTGCTTGAAAAGGATGCCATTTTCTTCTTATTCATATTTATATCGATTCTTTGCTTTAAAAAACTAAAGTAATTACGTGTTTACTTTTTAATATCCCATTTTGCTGTTTCGGATTAATTTACTAAAGTAAGTAAAGCTTCATTATTTTGCAAAACTGTTTTGTTTCTTTGTTTTTCGATATTTCGTCGATATTATTTAGTAAGAGTGTTTAGCAGAAAAGCCAACAAACGACTACCCCAAAAATGAATATACAAGAAATAAATGTTACCATAGTCAATAAAAGTTCAGTTCATGTTTTTTTTTAAATAGTTTTTACAAACAGCGAGCTTCACATTTTACAGCCAATTAAGTAGTAGGTGAGATTATTTATGACAGTGCGCTACCCAACGGGGGGGGGGTTAAAATATATATATATATATATATATATATATATATATATATGTGCATGTGTACATGTACATGAATGTATATGTATGCGTGTGTGATTGTGTGTGAGTGTGTGCTATACATGGGGAAAGAAAGTCTTTAAAAAGAACCCTAAAAAAACATAAAAACCTTCACCAAATGGACCAAAAGCCACTCTTTGAATATAACTTTGACCGGACACTTTGAACACTTACAGTTGGAGTCAGAATGTCTGAGACCACACATCACCGATGAAAAACACATTTAGTATCAGCGGAGGTAACTCTACAAACTCCCATTTTAAAGAAAAACTTTTTACGAAAACATCTGAAGAGAGCACACCCTAAGCTCGAAACGCGTTATAAAAATATTTTAAAATAAAAATATGATGAAAACCTTTTAAAAAACCCACAATTGTTGATGGCTACACTCTTTTAAAAATATACATTTTTTCTCTCGTTGGAACTACACAACCATCACTTTAAATATATATATATATATATATATATATATATATATATATATATATATATATATATATATATATATATATATATATATATATATATATAGTGTTCGTTCGTCCCTCGAAGTCGAGGATGGCTATGACGTCAGTGAGAAGTATTGTTTTTGTGCTTCCGGGGATGACTTTCCAGGGTTCTCGTTAGATCACTGAACATGACCAGTACCAGATGAGTGACCAATTGAGAAACGGAAGAGATGTAGATAAAAGTCTTCACTGATCTTAAAACAACTTTGATTACGCTTGCTAATATTGGGTCCGAGAAAATCTTATTGAGTTTCTTAACATTTCTAGGCCACGCCGATCCACAGGTGCTGCT
>NC_136487.1:25457982-25580482 GCF_053919585.1 Euprymna scolopes | reverse complement strand
GGGTCTTTTCTAGGATCGACGTCAGTGTGATCGTATCGGTGAACTACTGCAGCTTTAAGAGCACTTTATTGTGTGTGTGATTTTTTGGGACTTGCTCGTCTGCTGACTTTACAGGACTTTCTTTTCTGCTGATTCTACAGGACCTGCCCTTATGCAGAACTTGGAACAAAACTTCAAGCCTTTTCTTTCTTTTCACACGTAGTCGCCTAAAAAGGTAGAATCCGACTTACTTGTGAAACGGCTTGCCAGTTTTTTGTAGAGTTTTTCGATTTGTTTCCATTTTTGGCTGACGGAACAAGAGCACGCTATCCCCGTGAAGTAAATAAAGGGTTCCGCTCGAAATTTCGTCCAAATTCCAGAGTTCGCAGAAACATTCCCGAGTTCGACAAGATACACCTGAGGAAGGTCGGAGGTTATATCGACCGAAACGTTGTGAAAATAACACTCAAGATGAGAACAGTAGTCCGACGAATAAGAATGCATATAACCTATCTTCATCTCAAAAATCCAGAAACGTCATATCAATTTGGTACGGACCCGAAATAATACAAAAATGGAAACAAATAGAAAAACTCTACCAAAAACTGGCAAGGATGACTAACCACCTCACATTCCTATGCAGATGCCGTGATCTTAAGCTAGTTCCACCAGGCTTAACATTGA
This sequence comes from Euprymna scolopes, assembly GCF_053919585.1. Lineage (NCBI taxonomy): Eukaryota > Metazoa > Mollusca > Cephalopoda > Sepiida > Sepiolidae > Euprymna > Euprymna scolopes. The sequence continues at coordinate 25,579,819 of NC_136487.1, read as the reverse complement.
AACTACCAGTCAGCTCCAGACGGGCACAAAAGATCGCAAAACGAGTAGGTCATGAACTCGTTAGAGACAGAATCTACAACAGTCGGTTGAAGAAACATCAATTACAGACCGAAATTTCAAACAATCTTACCCCATTCATGGAGAGTATATCTCAGATTGATGACAAAACCCGCATCCAAGAATACCTGGACATATCCTATAAGAAAGAATTTAAGGAGGGTAAATCTCGCCAAATAAAGAAATTGGAAAATCTAAAAGCTAAGAGCCATTGTCAACCAAAGTAAACGTCAGCTAACCCCCTCTGAGGAATCAGTGCTAAACGAAGGTCTCAACTTCGCCACAACTATAAAACAAATTCCATACTTAGATATAATAGCTCCAATAGAGGAGGTAGCCTTGAATAAACCTAAAGCACAAGGGGATGAACTAAGGTGGAAAGTGAGACAAGCACTTGAGAATTCAAAGCCTCCAAAACCGAACCTCTCAAAGGAAGAAGTATTGGCTATCAAGTCCCTATGCAGTGACAATGATATGATACTACCAGCTGACAAAGGCAATGCTACAGTGGTAATGGATGTAGCAGAATATTCCAAGAAATTGACAGATTTAATAGAATCTGGTGGCTACTGTAAAGTGAAAAAGAATCCGACCCTGAAAACGGAAAGGAAGCTGTCACAGATCCTCAGTAAGAACAAGGACCTTATACCAACTGCGAAATACAAACAGCTTGTACAACATTACAGCAAGCTACCACACCTATACGGCCTACCTAAAATTCACAAAGACGGTATTCCATTAAGACCCATTGTCAGTGCTCGAGTTTCAGCATGCCATCCGTTGAGCCGGTTTCTGGTAGATATAATCAACCCAATCATCGGCAAATCTCCATCAAGAACTCAGCTCACTTCGGGGAAATAATAAAAAAATGTTCCCATTCATTCCAACCAGATGGTGAATCTAGATGTAGTGAGTCTGTTCACGAAAGTACCTAGTGATGAGATTCTGACAGTGGTACAGGATAATCTGACATCGGATGCCTCACTCAAAGACCGCACTTGCATCCCAATTGACAATATAATGGAGATGTTGACCTTCTGTGTAGAAACTACATATTTCGTGATGGGATCTGATATATATTGGAAAGAAGAAGGTCTGGCGATGGGATCACCATTGTCCCCGGTACTGGCCAATGCATACATGGAATACTTTGAGAAAATGGCATTAGGATGAACACCACTAAAACCAACAATGTGGTTGTGATATGTAGATGACACATTCATACTCTGGCCCCATCAGGAAGATGTTCAAACGTTACTAGACCATGTGAACTCGATCCGTCCAACTATACAGTTCACAATGGAAAAAGAAAGTAACAATAAATTATCGTTCGTAGATGTGCTGATAACTCGCACAGGTCAGGGTTTATGTCATCTGTATACCGAAAGCCAACTTTCAGTGGACAGTATCTAAACTACAACTCCCACCATCCATATAATGTAAAAAAAAGGGAATTGTCCGTTGCTTACAACACTGAGCAAAGCAATATGTAGTAACATCAGTGCATATCAAGAGGAGATGGACAGTTTAAGAAAAAACCTCCACCGAAACAACTATCCAGAGAGCATGATATCAGCTCCAAGAAATCTGGACCAAAAACAAAAGAACACGACTCAAAAACTCACCACAGTTTGTATACCATATATGAAGGTCATGTCTGAAAAACTTCAACGAATATGTAATCCATATGACATCAGGACAGTATTCAGGATTGATTCAACACTCCGGAACCAGCTTGTGAGAGTCAAGCCCCCTACAGAAAAATCTTGATTAAGAACTGTGTATATGAAATCCCATGTAAATGTGGAAAACTATAGAGAGTTGAAACGTGTCGTCCGTTGAAATATGGTTAGAAGAATATCGAAAGGTCGTAGTACGTGGACAGACTAAAAAGTCAGGTATTGCTGACCATATCTGGAAAGAAAAGGGAAACCATCTATAACTATGGGACGAAGTAAAAATTATAGACAGAGAGGAACGGTGGAGAGTTAGACGACTTAAAGAAGCAGCACATATGCTGGGGAATAACCAACTGCTAAGTAGACCTAGTATAGAATTCAATACGATATGGGAACCAGTAATTATAAACAATAGATAATATATACAAGTAAAAAATAAAATAAAAAAATAATATATACAAGTAATAAGTATAGATATACATTAATATATAGTAATAATTAGTAATAAATGGTGATATTCACAACTATAAATAAAAAGTAGATTTAAGGTTCCTAAAATTCGTACTAGAATACATTTGCGAATTACTTAGGGCTTTTATCCAGTCATGGCTGACGGAACAAGGGTTCCGCTCGAAATTTCGTCCAAATTCCCGAGTTCGACATAAACATTCCTGAGTTTGACAAGATACACCTGAGGAAGATCGGAGGTTATATCGACCGAAACGTTGTGAAAATCACACTCAAGATGGGAACAGTAGTCTGATGAATAATAATACATATAACCAATCCTCATCTCAAAAATTCAGAAACGTTTACTCTTTATCCTTTTAACTTATTCTAATTTTTTCTCCTCTTAATCGAGAAGGATTTTTTTTATTTTGAGAGGTTTGTCTTATCATTCAAAAATTATTTTTATTACTCTCTCTCTCTCTCTCTCTCTCTCTCTCTCTATATATATATATATATATATATATATATATATATATATAAGTGAAAGTGTTTGCCTGTGTGTGTGTCTGTCTGTGTACATTTCCCTACGCAATAACTCTGTCAATTTTAAGTGTACAGACTCGAAATTTGATATACAGGGTATTGAGATTTGGGAAAATCTTTTTAATCCGTTTTCGGCCAGAAATTTGGCTGTTAAAGGGTCAAAGTTCAACGATTTGACTTTTGAAAACTCTACCAAACTCCTCCGCCAATTTTGGGTATAAACACTTGAAATTTTAGATATGTTTAAATGTATTAGGCAAAAAAAAAAAGTAGATCTCCATTTTATTAGGGGTAAAACGCCGCTGGGTCACGTCGTCTAAAGTTACCTTTTTAATTAGAAAATTAAGTTTGCAATCGATGAAATTAACGCGAAAAAAGAAAAAAAGTGTAAATTGTGGAATTTACAGGGGGGGGGCAATAGATCTTCATTTTTTTAGGTATTAAACGACGTTGAATTACGTGGTAAAAATTTACCGATTTCTGTATTGCCGTAAAGAATAAAATCAAGCAAACAAATGAAATCTTTTCGGTTTTTTTCGTAAGTGTTTTTTTTTTTTTTAATATTTGAAAAAAAAAAACAATAAAAGCCAAACATTTATATGGAATTATTTTTCCAGATAGAAACTTTATGAAATTACAAAATGATATTTGGTAAAAGTTTGTTTTTTTATGGATAACATCTAGGGGCAAATAACTCTGAAAAAAGCTTTTAAAAAACGTCGCTGTCTGAAATATTAATTCCAAAATAAATTAAATTAAATATATTATCAATATAATTGTTGTTTAAAATTTATTAAATAACAATTTTAAATAGAATAATTAAAATAATTCTCCTGTTAAAAACATTAACTAATATACAGCTATTTCGTAAAATCAATTTTTCTTAATGTCATATGCAAATAAAGTGATCTCTTTATTGTATATTTTTCCAAGTATTATACTATATATATAAATAAATGAAAGGTTACAATAAGACACGTTTTGTATATATTAATCAAATTGTGAATAAACAGACCGACAGGAATAAGAATTTATATATATATATATATATATATATATATATATATATATATATATATATATATAGTCATCCACATACAGTACAGTAAAGACGCTAATGGTAATTCATGTATCACTTCTCAATATGCTCAACTCAAGATGAGGAGCATTATAGTCATCCACATACAGTGCTGTTTCACAGCTCATCAGTGCTGCTAGACAGGTAACTACCTCAAGGCTCCTAACCATTACGCTATTGGCGGCTGCTGAACGAGTAGTAAGTTAAACGATGTTTAGATATCGTCCGAAATACCTCCGCTCGATTTTGCATACATATATATATATGTGTGTGTGTGTGTATATATGTATATATAATGTATACATACATACACACACACACACACACACACACATATATATATATATATATATATATATATATGACAAATATTATTGAATAGCACGGAATTATTCTGTTTTACAATTTTCCTTTTTATCTTCTCCAATCTCCGAATAGTCCTTTTTGTGTTCTTCCTGAAATTGTATATGTTGGCTCCATAATCGCGAGCGCTGTCGACAGAAGTACTTCTATCATCCTCATGTATATTGTAGAAAAAAATGTAGAGATTGTTTTTTTAATTTATTATATATATATTTTTTCCTAGTCACGTGGTAATTTGTTACAAGTTGGACTTTTTTTACATATATTAAATACATTTATATATATATATATATATATATATATATATATATATATATATATATATATATAAATATATACATTTTCAAACATTTATCACAAACATTTCAAGACGTTCCGGCTGCACTCATAATTAATATTATTTATTTGAGGCTTCTTTGTTTTAATGTACAATGCTTCGAGTATTCTTAACTTTACTAAAAAAAAATCAACGAACTCATCACACAGTATTTACCTTGTAAATACAGTGTAAAATCTACGGAAGAACTTATGCAGATTCTACAAGTAACAAATATCGACAATAAAATCACCGTATCTTTAGATGTTGAAAATCTATTTACAAACATACCAGTGAACGAAACCATTGAAATTATAATAGAGAACATATATAACAATCCGACCCTTCCTCCACTTAAAATGAGTTTAATAATCTTTAAAAAAAAATAATTAGTAATGTGTACAACCAAAGTCCCATTATTTGATCATCTGGGAAATATATACACACAGGTGGATGGCGTGGCAATGGGTTCCGTATTGGGACCAACATTTAGTAATTTTTATATGGCTGATCTAGAAAACAAGGTAGTTAATTTAATAGAGAAACCTTCTATTTACGTTCGATATGTATACGATATACTAATTCTTGTCAATAACACAGAGGAAATAGAATATTTAAAGGATATCTTTCAGAATAGTTCAGTTCTTAACTTTACATATGAACTAAGTACTAATAATAAAATCTCGTTTTTAGACATTCTCATTGACTCTAGTAGCGATCAATTTATCACCTTCGTTTTTAAAAAAACCTACATCCGTTAATTCCTGTATTTTAAATTCTAAAAGTGAAGGTCCATTCCGTTATAAAACGAATATAATAAGGAATCTTATACTTATATATATATATATGTATATATATACATATGTATATATATGTATATATATATATATATATACATATAAATATATGTATATACAGTGATGATCATATTTATTGGCACGGTAAAATAAAAGTTAAATTTTGTCTAATAAATTCTAAAAAAGGGATTAAATTAAAGAAAATAACAAAGTATATTATGTATTTTTAACTGGCCTTTCCGATGCAGCAATCGGATTTTAGAAAAAATAAATAACAAAGGAACAACAAACATAATTGCAAAAAACCCTTGTTCAAAATTATTGTCACGGCTTTGTTTTTCTTTTAGTATCAGTATAATATCAATCAATTTCCGGTTTACGTGCTTTCTGAACTTTTTTATAGCCATATTATGCTTGTTTAACGCTAATTGAGTGAATAATTTTTTTCAGATAATTTTTAGATAGCGATTTATTTAAACTATTATAAGTGACTAAATTATAATTTTCAATCGCCATGGTTAAAACTAAGGAACACAGCGAAGACGTCAGGAAGCTTGTTGTAGCATGCCATACCAATGGGGAAGGCTATGATAAGATTTCAAAGAAGCTAAACCTTCCCAAATCCACTGTTAGAGCCATAATAAACAAGTTCAAATCGCAAGGCCACGTTATGAGTTTAGAGGGTAGAGGGAGAAAAAGGATTCTTTCCCCAAGAGATGAACGGAAAATTGTTCGACAAGTAAAACAAAACCCAAGGATCTCTGTTGGGGAGATTGTTGATGAACAGAGCACCTCTGGAGTGAATGTATCTCGACATACAGTTGGTAGAGTTTTGAAGAGAGCTGGTTTAAAAGCATGTCGTCCGAGAAAGACTCCCTTATTGAAGCCTATGCACCTGAAAGCAAGGCTAGCCTTTGCAAAACGTCATATTGATAAAGATGTTGCATTCTGGAAACGTGTTCTATGGACTGACGAAACGAAAATAGAGTTATTTGGCCATAATAAAGTGTCTTATATTTACAGAAAATCTGGCGAAGCTTTCCTGCCTAAGAACACCATACCCACAGTGAAGCACGGTGGAGGCAGTTTGATGTTTTGGGGATCCTTTGCTGCCTCTGGACCAGGGCGACTTGTTAAGGTCACAGGTAGCATAAAAAAGGAAGATTATGTTAAAATATTGGATGAAAACCTGAAAGACTCTGCTAAAGAGCTCTCACTTGGTCGTCGTTGGTGGTTCATGCAAGATAATGACCCAAAGCATTCGGCTAAACTGACTAAGAAATGGCTTGAGGACAATCATATTAATGTTTTGGAGTGGCCATCACAAAGCCCAGACCTTAATCCAATTGAAAATTTATGGAGAACATTAAAATTGAGGGTAATGCAAAGGAAGCCTAAGAATCTTATTCAATTGGAGGATTATTGTCAGGAAGAGTGGGCTAAAATTACTACTGAAGAGTGCAACAACTTGGTTGTAAACTATGAAAAGCGACTGAGGAAGGTAATCAAGGCCAAAGGCTATACAATTGATTATTAAATAAATCGTGCCAATAATTTTGAACAAGGGTTTTTTGCAATTATGTTTGTTGTTCCTTTGTTATTTATTTTTTCTAAAATCCGATTGCTGCATCGGAAAGGCCAGTTAAAAATACATAATATACTTTATTATTTTCTTTAATTTAATCCCTTTTTTAGAATTTATTAGACAAAATTTAACTTTTATTTTACCGTGCCAATAAATATGATCATCACTGTATATGTATATATACATATATATATGTATATATATACATATGTATATATATGTATATATATACATATGTATATGTATATATATATACATATATATATGTATATATATACATATGTATATATATATGTATATATATACATATGTATATATATGTATATATATATACATATGTATATATATGTATATATACATATATGTGTATATATATGCATATATATATATGTATGTATATATATGTATATATACATATATATATACATATATATATGTATGTATATATATGTATATATATACATATATATATATGTATATATACATATATATATGTATATATACATATATATATATGTATATATGCATATATATATGCATATATACATATATATATATGTATATATGCATATATATGTATATATATACATATATATAGATATGTATATACATATATATATGTATATATATACATATATATATGTATATATATATGTATATATATACATATATATATATGTATATATATATATATATATGTATATATAAGTAGATTTTTGGTACAGCAAAATGGAAGGAGAAATTTCAGCGGAAACATAATTTAATTAAATACCAAAAAAACACAAGAAATGGGCAGGTGAAATTATTAAAATATCCTTAAGGCCTTATCGTCTGACCCTCTAAGAGGAAACGTCAGAATGATAAATTAAAAACTAAGAAACGAATGAATTTGTTCACCAAACCGTCTCGATACGGAACTTGGGGAAATCACTAATATTTTTCTTAGTAATGGATATCCCATTAATATAATAAAATCTACTATTGAACGTAAAATTACTACATTTAATAGTGTTAAACATATCGGTCCATCACGTTGTCCCATTTATTTAAAATTACCATGGTTAGGTCCTGCTGGCCTTCATATTGTTAAAAGGATTTCTTCTGCTACTCAACGTTGTTTTCCAGCTACTATGCTTAGAGTAGTTTACACAACTCGAACCTTTTTCTCTTCTTTTCGTAAAGATGTTTTGCCAACCATTCAAAAGAATTCTGTTGTTTATAAATTTGTTTGTCAGTGTGGAGCTGACTACGTTGGCAAAACATCCCAAAGATTAGAAATGAGAATATCCCAACATATCCCTCGGGATATTCGACTACACCAGGTTTCGAGAACATCCGGGCACTCCCAAGCTCATGAGTCCGCCATTGGGAATCACCTGTTGAGTATAAATAGGTGTTCTGAGCAATATTCCGATGGGTGGTTTTCTGTTTTATACAGTGCGAGGTCGAACTATCATCTCAATATTATTGAGGCGTTAGTTATTAACAACTCTCGACCTAGCCTGTGTAGACAAAAGATTCTGAAACATCAGTTGGAGATATTCATTGATTTAAAACCACCTGAACAGTGAGATTTTTTTTTTTTTTTTTTCACTGTTCTTCCAACTGAAACCAAAAATTCCCTTCTTCCCTCATTCGTTTCTTAGTTTTTAATTTATCATTCTGACGTTTCCTCTTAGAGAGTCAGACGATAAGGCCTTAAGGATATTTTAATAATTTCACCTGCCCATTTCTTGTGTTTTTTTGGTATTTAATTAAATTATGTTTCCTCTGAAATATGTATATATATGCATATATATATATATACTAGATATTAAGTTTCTCTGGGGAATTAAGAAAAAAAGCAGCCAATGAACTTTAAAAATCATTTAAACATTGTTAGAAAAAGCAACATGTAACATTCAGTCATAGAATAGTCTCTGAGTACTTACTATGTTATTTTGTTATTAAAATATTTAATTAAAATCTAAATATTTTTTTATGTAAATATACAGGAAATACAATGACCTAATAGAAAATACAATAAAAGTATAGATGAAGCAACATATATTTGTTTTTCACAATCTGCGTATTGTATGATATAGAAGTGCTTGTAATTGCGTGCTGTCTCCTGTCTTACATTAAACAATTTGTCTTGGTCTTTTAATTTTATAAGACTAGCGGGGGTACCTGGCGTTGCCCAGGTTTTTGTAGGTGTGTGTGGTGTTAAATAAAAAAGAACCCGGGGGTAGGATCGAACCCGAAGCCCTGAGGCGAAGTTTGAAAATAAAATCGGCCAGCCAGAATGAGTTAGTGAAAGATGTTTGAATTTATTTAAGTAAGAACCAAATCGACAGGTGCGCGCCCGGAAGTCGTCGAGCGTTACGACGACGACGACGACGACGTAGGTTTGTTTGTTATAAGCGAAGTAAAAAAAAAGAAAATAACGTTAAAACTTAAGCGGGGGGGGAACTAATGTAAGGCAAACGAACGATGAAAACAGAAAACGAACACGTGAAAAATGGCTTAAATAAGCCTTTTTCGATATTAAAATTTAAAAAAATCGGTGGGTACCCTGGTGTTTTGGGGTGTGTGGTCGGGTGTGGATAAGCGAAGTAAAAAAAAAGAAAAACAGAAAAACGAACGTTACGTGAAAAATGGCTTAAATAACACTGGCTCAATATTTAAATATAAAAAAGCGAAGAAAGAAAGAAGATATCTCACACCACGATTCGAACCCAAAACGTTTAGATGATGAACCAACGCGCTAATCAACTGAGCTAACGCGACGTACATGAAATTTGTCCAGTTTTTCAACTATTTAAAGTAAATCAGGTCATGACGTCATCTGACGCGTGCGTAGAAACGGTCGAGAGGGCCGTTTTTGTTGACCCCCCTGTCGAAAATTGTCGATTTCGGGGTGAAAAAAGGAACGTTTTTGGCCAATTCTTCGATATTTTTTGAGCGAAGGATGGAGCTTCGATATGATACCGAGTTTGTGAATTATCGTCGTGGCTGTCGAAAGTTTTTAGCAGACATACATACATACATACATACATACATACATACATACATTTTTGCTTTTATATATATAGATTTAAAGACAGCTAGATGGGACAAGACTGTATTTCTTCTGTGTGGTAATTAGGTTATAGAGCAATGAGATTTTCTTTACTGATCAAAACCTCGGTCAAGCCATTAAAAGCTATTTTTGTCAGTGTTTATCTAATATGATATGACAATGGCACACAAACAGAGATTAATCACATAGATTTAGGCACAAAGCCCCTATCCGTACATACACACACGCGCACCTGCTTATTGATATTTTTGCTTTCATACTTATAACAAAATAAATTCCGATTGCTTGAACTGAAATATGTCTATACATGTGTAACCACAATTTTGTATGAATAAAAAGTTTTAGCTGTAATTGAGTATTATTATATAAACACATTAAAGATTCACTGGATTAATCCGTGTTCATAAACTACCTCAAGGTATACATATATATATATATATATATATATATATATATATATATATATATATGCATATCTATATATGCATATATATATATATGCATATATATATGCATATATATGCATATATATGTGCATATATATATGCATATATATATGCATATATATATATGCATATATATATGCATATATATATATATGCATATATATATATGCAAATATATATGCATATATATATGCAAATATATATATATGCATATATATATATGCATATATATATATATATATGCAAATATATATATATGCATATATATATATGCATATATATATGCATATATATATGCATATATATATATATTTGCATATATATATGCATATATATATGCATATATATATATATATTTGCATATATATATGCATATATATATGCATATATATATGCATATATATATGCATATATATATATATGCATATATATGCATATATATATGCATATATATATATGCATATATATATATGCATATATATATATATATATATGCATATATATATATATATAGTGAAAATAAGAACAAGGTTCGGTTAAGGAACAAGTGTATTAACAATAATGTACAAAGATAGGAAAGCGTGTATATCTGCTGGGCACTCGGCTAGCAGTTGAAGTACAGTCACATCTCTCTCACCGGTGTTGGAATTACTAGCGCTATTTATAGTGCTAATCGGTGTACATTCCTCTGTTCAATGACGGCCGTATAATACCCCCCCTTAAAAATATCCCGTCTGGGATTAATAACGTTTTTGTTTTAGGTTCACCCTAATCAATTCTGTTGATTTCCATTTTCTATTTGATTTTCTGTTCTCCAGAGCTGTCTCTTGTATGGGCATCTGAAAAGTATCAAACACTGTGTCCATAATGTCCTCCTCGGGCGATCTGGTCACCTCACTGTCCGAGTATCTTTTCCGAATTTGGTTAATGTTACGTTTGTGCACGAAGTCTGGTCCCTTAATCATGTAGACCATGTTGCCTATTTGTTTCTCAACAATGCCGGATTCCCAGTACGTCTTATTATTTTTTGTGAATTTTGTAGAAGACTCTTTCGCCAACTTCGCCGTTTTTTGTCATCGTTTTTTTTTAGGTTTGGCCTGTCCTCGTTTGGTAACAACTTGTGAAAAATCGATCTAACCTTGCGTCCGAACATAACCTCAGCAGGTGTCTTCGACATTTCGATGTTTGCATTCGAAGTGACTCTGTAGACTTGTAAAAACTGTTGGATTGACTTATCCGTCGGCGATCCACTAGTTTTTTCAGAGTTCTCTTGAATGTGTCAACGAATTTCTCTGCTTGTCCATTACTTCTTGGGTGGTATGGCGGAATGGTTATATGCTCGATTAGATCCTCGCAAAAATGTTTAAATTCGGTAGACGCAAATTGCGTTCCATAGTCTGTAACAATGCAATCTACTACTCTAAACCTAGCGAATAGTTCATTTAAGAAATCGATAGTTACCTCGGATGTGGGATTCTTACATTTTAATACTTCCGGCCATTTATATAGGCTGTCTACAACAATGAGATGGTAGAACCCATCTAGCGGTCCTGCAAAATCTAAATGAATCCTAGACCAAGGTAGGTCCAGTTTTGCCTACGATCCGAATTGAGTCGGAGGAGCTTTCATAGCTAATGCGCATCCTCTACACTCCCTGATTTTTCCTTTTATATCCTTATCCATGTTTGACCAATAAACGAAAGACCGCATAAGGCTTTTCATTCTTGATATACCTGGATGTCCTACAATGACGTTATCGCAAATTGAATAAATTTCTTCATCCAGTTCGTTATTGTTGATCCTTTCTTTCGTGCGTATAATAAATTCGTCCACCTCTGCCTTACTCTTAAACTCATCAAGCATTATTGAAAGTTCTCTTATTGTGTCACATAACGTATTTTTTACTGCAACTTCCGCTTGAATGGCTACTATTACCATATCTTCCAATGGTTCTGTCTGCTTAGGTATTAACCTCGATAACCCGTCTGCATGACCAAATTTTTTAGATGGTACATACTCCATTTGAAAATTGTAATTCAGAAGTATGGTACCCTATCTTAGGAGTCTATTCGCCGTATGTTGTGGTAGTCCCTTTTTCGATCCGAAAATCGTTAATAATGGTTTGTGGTCTGTTTGTAACAGAAATTGCCTACCGTGCAGGAAACGATGAAATTTCTTTACCGCGAATATAATGCTTAGCGCCTCTTTTTCAATTTGTGAGTAGTTCTTTTCGGCTGGCAAAAGTGACCGGGATGAATATGCTATGGGTTTGACTTTTCCATCATCCATTTTGTGTAAAATGCATGCTCCTATGCCATAGGAGCTGGCATCGCTTGCAACTATAATTTCACGCTTGGGATTATAATGTGCCAGAAACAAGCCAGACGTTAAAGTCTCTTTAATTTCCCGAAATGCTTCTTCGCACTCTTACGTCAAGACATATTTTTGGTCTTTCCTTAACAGTTCATTTAAAGGCGACCTTAGTTTATGCATATTTGGCACAAATACATTGTAGTAATTTGCCAAACCTAAGAAACTTTGTAAAGACGCAATATTTTCTGAAGCAGGCTCTTTATTGCACTCGATCTATCTGTCCCTGTTTATCGATGATTTGCCCCAAGAATTTTATTTTCCCCATGAGAAATGTACATTTTTCCTGTTTTACTTTAAATCCATAATCCTGGATCCTTTTGAATACTTGGTTTACATGAGCTTTGTGTTGTTCTTTGCTAGCGCTGTCAACCATATTCGGCAACCTTTTCATATCTGGAATATTACAATGCTCAAGAATTTTATGCCATATTTGCATATCATGGCAGACGATTTTTGGTGGAACTACACTGTTTAAATGATATAATCTTCTATTTTCTTTAATGTCGAATCCAGTTTCATTTAAGTACACCAGTTTTTACTTATTGGAGCTAAAGTTTATATTTGCGCTTTGTTTAGTTGCATCTTGTACAGAAAATATATTTTGTTTAAATTTGGGAATTAGAAGAGCGTTTTTTAGAATACAGAAACAAAGTTCACCTTGGAGATTTGAAAAATTAGTCTTTAATGCGTCGAAAGGAAATTTAATTTTTTTTAAACAAAACATTTTAATAAAGTAAGGATGAAAATATGAAAAAAAAGGTTGCGGCGGCTTTTCTCATATACTGAACAAAGCATATTAATATTAATAACACCAGCATCTAGTTTTTAACAGTAATAATGAATCGTAGGATTTTTTTTTTTTTTCGGTTTTTGTAATAAAATTGCAATTCTTCTATCGTGGCATTTTCATTTTTTGTAATGTTAAAAAGTAGATGTTAGTGTTATTAATATTATAAGCTTTGTGACAGTAAAATAAAGTCGCCGTATAACCGTATACGTCCTCTTGGCCGCATCCGTCGAATTCTGGTTCACGGAACAATACTTGTGATATACCCCTGGCCGCGTTCGTCGATCTCGGCTCACAGGGCCATAGATGCAACCCAGCAGGGCCACACTGTTAACTGTCTAGTGGTGGACCCCTCAGAGGTAACCAGACTCTCACTAGTCACTGGAAAATACCGATCTACTGTTAAGGGGACACGAAACGTGTATGACCTTAAGTCTGTGTTGCAACACTGTCTGCTTCGGCCATCGCTTTGATTTCGTACTGAATCTGGTGTGTGTGTTTCCCATCGTCCGGCGTCAGGGCATATCTGAAATGAACTGCATCTTCATTTAAGCTGGCAATCGAGAATTAAAGAAAAACACGGGGTCATTTTCCTATAAACAAACAAAATATTCTTAAGATATACAGGGTACACTTGTATAAAGTTGAGTTCTTTGGGTTCTTAATGGCTTCGTGATGCAGGTTATACAACTTAAATTCGTTCAGACATTTTCCAAGTAAAGGACAAGAGCTTTTCAACTTTGCTTTTCCGAGGGGGGGGGGCTCCATGGGGTGGGCGGTCAAGGCGATGTGCATTCCTCGATGCCAGCCAGCAAAAGTCTCTTATTTCTAAAAACACAATTGTTTTTATTAAATCGGCTTCTTCCCCCTCTGTCATTTGAAGATTATTTTCCCTTTCTCTACCCCATTATTTCATATTCTTTTTCTTTTCTCTTTTCTTCTGAATCTCTTCTTTCTCTTTCGTTACCATATCTGTCTATAATTCTCTTCTTCTCTTTTTCTTTCTTTCTCTTCAACTCAAATTACTTTTCCCTCAAAGAAACTGCATTATCTTCCAAGGTTCAATTCTCATCAATTACATGAGAGTCTAGAGTTTAGATATAACAGGTGGACGAAATTATATTTCCCAGATATCAAAGCAGACTTTTTGAATCTAAGTTCGTATATTTCTCTGCCCTCATTACTTATTCAAAATTCATTTTTACCAAAGTCAACTAGAAAAACAATCTCTCTCTCCATCTCCCTTGCTCCAAAGAATCCCACTATCATTTATATTTTCTTTTCGTTGAAATAGATATTATTTTTCTGATCGACAGAATTTCATGGACATCTGTCTTTCCTTGACCAAGTGTCAGCATAACTCCCCTAACCATATCTCATCCTCTCTCATACTCATCTATCTGAACAAGGGTCCCTGGCGTCGTCTCGGGTCCCCTTTGTAGCCGCAGCTTTAAAAATTTCTTCCTTGTTTTATGAAATAGTTTCATTCTTTGTATTTTTAAGGTTAAAGACTAATTTTTTAAAAAACCTTACCATAACATTTATTTTTAATTAAAAAAAATTAATCGCAAAAAATGTAGAACAATGTTGCTGCAGCTGCTTTTTTTAAATGTCGTCATCTAATGAAAATATCGTTAGTTTTAGCGTCGTAAACTACATTTTGTATTATTAATGTTATCAACTTTTGTTACATTAAAAAAATTCGTCGCAGCTTTTTTGTTTTAATGTTTTGATGTAATAAGAAATATCGTCAAATCTAGCGTCCTTAATTATGAGATGAAAAAAATGAACGAACCTTTTAGCAAACGAGAGTTGTCTCCCTTTGCACAATGACAAATTGAAAAAAGGGCTAATATGTGCTTTCAGATCCAGACAAATTTTTTGTCCGTAAAAGTTCTGAGGAATCAAGATGCATCAGAGTTTTTGACCGCATAAATTCATTTGGATCATGCGGCAGCAATCCTTTCATACGCATGATCTGGTTGTTGCAGTTTTCCGTTTCCGATTCCTTTGTTTGCAACATCTCATTAGTCTCTTCAGAATACATTTGACCTTTGACCCTAAGCATATTGTTCTCATGCGGCATCATGGCCTTATGCTGACCGAGGTCACCTGTCGGGGTCATGAGATTTTTGGTTCTTAACATTTCATTTTCCTGGCTGGCCATTAAATTCCGAGCTCTGGGCAAGTCATTATCTGGAGAGACCATCATGTTTGATCGGGATCGGAAAAAGTCATTGTCCGAACTCATCATGTTACCCCGAGCGCGGAACATATCATTATCTGGATTCATCATACAACCACGTGATCGAACCATGTCACTTTCTGGTGTCATAATATTGTTTTGTGTGTGGAGGATCTCATTGTCTGGCATCATTAAATATACTGAAATATGAAATTTTAAGCAGTAATAATTATCCTTTATCTGGTTTTGATTGGTTATTATTTCTATTAGTGGAGTAATATTACATTTTATGAAAGGTTCTGGATAAAACAAATGTTGAAAAAATAATATAAATTTAAAACTGTTTAATTTCTAATAAATATTATATAAGGATTAGGGATTTGAATATTAAATTAAGGCCGATAACTCCAAGAATAAACGCCTATCTTATATACTCTATAATAAGTAAGAGTTCTCTAATTTTATGATTTTTCGAAGTTTAAATATTTCAATTTTCTTTTTATGAACATCTTTTTCTTTAACCATATCTTTTTCTTTTCAGGAAAAAAACTCTCCAACTATTTTTTCCGGTGAACACATATCTGTCTCTGATGAGTTGTTTGGTGAATTTCTGCTATTCAACGAAACACATGCAAAACGTACTGCATATACATATGAATAAAATACTATGAGTGTGAAATAAATACATCTGGCTTTGGAATGATGACTAGCGATATATATATATATATATATATATATGTATATATATATATATATATATATATATATATATATATATATAGAGAGAGAGAGAGAGAGAGAGAGAGAGAGAGAGATCGTTTCAATCATATTAGATATCATCAGGCAAGAAAAGTTAACGTACAAAAAATAAAAATTAAAACGGTTCCAGACCTTTTGAAAAATTGAGGAGAGAAAAATTGCCATCACTGGCAATGGGCAAAGATTGAAGTTCTTATGGGTTTAAAATGATTCTGAGAATCTAGTTTCTGTTAGAAGAAGGAGGAGGGGTAAAGAAGGGGAGATTTGAAAGGGTAGTTTAAGGTTACGGGAAGTAGTGAGGAGGAGGAGGAGGAGGAGGAGGAGGAGGAGGAGGTAATACAATAATATAAAGGGGGGAACAGTGGGGGAGAAATAAATAGAAGCGGAGTGAACACGGTTGTCATGGTTACTGACGGTGCGGTAGTGAGGGTTCACATCAGGTTGTTTAGAGGTGTTTCAATTTGACATTATTTTGTTTAATTTTTTATTAATTTTTTATTTTGTTTCTTTTTTCTTCTTTTTTTATTTGTGTCTATTTTTTTTAAATTAACGTAGAACTTTTTTCTGCTTGTATAGGATTAAGTGTTTAATTAATTAATTTATATTTTAATATGTGGGGATACATGATTTATGTGTTTGTCCAAATGTGTATATTTGCATTTGTATGTATATTTACTTATTAACGTTTGGTTATTCTGTGATGACATGTGGGTTTTAATATATGTACACTCGCTCCTTTTGTGTGCTTATGACACATACCCTATACACCGATTTGGTATGGCACCCTAATTAATTAAACTTACCACTAACAACTAAACAATACCAGTTACATAACACCCTCTATAAATTAACTACCTACTTCGAAGATTTTCTCTTAACACGTTTTAGTTGTTTTATTTTACTTAGCACTAAATATATATTGATCTGGAATAAAAGTTTATCTACTCCTATCCTCCAACATATGCGAAATATAAAAAATTTAAATAATTTAATTGAGATTCTTAAAATAAAATACTATAAAACTTTCAGAAACGACTTTCAAATACTAGCGATTACAAAATATTCTCAACTATATGTTAAGTTTCTCGAGAATACCTTTAAAAATAATTCCGTTGCGAGACTATAATAAGGAATATCAATACACAATAATACACATACATATTGATAATAATTATGAATAATAATAAAAGAATATAAAATAATAACATATACACAGATGTAAAGCTAGATTAATGGTATTTCTAACACATATGTATGAATATATATATATATATATATATATATATATATATATATATATATATATATATATATATATAACTACTTCATTTACTCACATAAAATTAATATACGAAAGTATAAATCTATGCGTAAACTTTAAGTATTTACTTCAAAAGTGGTCAAAACGTATGTAGAGCTAGTTAGTAAGTTATAAAATATATATGGCGATTAAGCTACCCTGAATATTCTGCGTTTCATCCACTCTAGGACTCTTCAGGCTTATGCGCGAATTTTGTGGTTGTCTGTCGTTTTTATATACAGAAATCCATAACCCCACTAAGAAGGAAAAATGCCTTGTATGTGATATTTGTGTGTCTCCGCGCATATTTATGTATATGTTGGTCTGCGCATATATGGGCTCATAGTATCTGTACTCGCATTTATGTATGTGTGTATATATACACTAGGCACTGCCAACCGAATGTGAAAAAAAGAAACCATGATTCCGTGACGTCAGACTTGTGTTAACTATACGAACTATGGAAAAGCAGAAGCGACTCAATGATTTTTTTCAAACCTTTGTTTATCTTCTTCCAATTGCAATTATTAATTAATCTTTGTTATAAATTTGTTAGGTTTTAAGATTTACACAATTTAATGATTAATAATATTATAAACACTTGTATATTAAATATGAAATACGATTTTACTGAATGTTCATTTGGTTCACAACCGGCTTCCATATTTTGTTTGGTAAAAAGAGACATATATGAGGGAGGGGGATACAAAATTTATAATATTCGTTCAATAATATTTTCAAATCGGTTTTAATTTAGCGATAAAATAGCTGACAAAAGCCATGTTTATATTAAAACTTAATATTTAAAAAAATAAACACAATTAATTAAAATTTATGTTATAACTGGACATTTTGAAATAATGGAATTTTAATTGTTCTAATCTTTTAAAAATTAATTAATTTTTAGGAAGTTTCTTTTTCTTTGCAATTCAACTGATTATAGTATATATCAATTCGAAAAAACGCTATTTAAAAAAAAAACATAATAATATTAAATTGATATCATTTTTTAAATTGCAACTTCAAGGTAAGTTTTCGTTCAATATGTGTATTTAAATTTTTACAAAAATAAATAGGTTTTACTTATTTGAAATCTTATGTTTCATAATGAATAGAAATTTCGATAGATTTAAATATATTTTGTTCAGATTTTTAAAAAAAAATGACTTTGAGGGGGGACACCGACTAAAAAAAAATATTTCCCCTCGTATATTTTACGGAAACAGCATTTCATGTGTAATTTCATTCTAAAATGAAAAAGTATAACAAATTTCACAAAAATCTGACCATTAATTGATTTTTGCTAGATTTATTAAACGAGAGTATGTTTTCACGTTCGAAATGCTTACTACATGGGAACATTATTTTAAAGTGCCAATTATGCAAATACGATTTTATATTATATAATTTGCTCTCTTATTATTGAGCACTATAACAACCCTTGTTGAAATTCAGTTATTTTCAATTTTTTTATATCTTTCTACCATATATATATATATATATATATATATATATATATATATATATACTGTGTATGCAAAATCAAGACTTCAAAACAAGGTGTTGATCGCAACAAAAAGTGTATTTCATTTTACATTACAGTTGTTTCAATGTCCAGTTCGACAATTTCAAGCATTATATCGTTTGAAAATTTTCAAAACCCAGCATTTCTTCAGACTTTATGAATAAACACACTTTTGGCAATGGAGCATTTTTTGAAGAGAAAGAAAAAAAGGGGGGAATCCCTAACGGGAAAAGCATGCGAGAAACATTTACCTTGGTTATGGTTACGGAAAAGCTCATTTAAATATTAATGTATCGCCTAATTTTCCTAAGCCATTTAATTTTTTTTATATATATCTCATTTGTTGGGTTCCTAAATTCCTTTATTTCTCAATGATTGATTTTTTGTAAAAAGAATTTTTTTTAATTTTGTTTCTATATTTATATTATGGCCGTAACAATCTTGTATAGACGTTACAGTTAGTTTTAGTTTCGTATTAGTGGCACTTAATGTTTATAGATTATCGTTCTATTAGTACACGGATAAAGACCATTTTAGGTTTAGAATTTAATTGAATATGAGAATAAAATAAAGTGGGTGTATTAAATATATATAAAACCTTGTACAACATTTCGGGTGAAGTGTTCTAATCTATTTACTGTCTGAAAATTCATTGTTATTCTACTTGAAAAATGTTTTTATATCGTTGCTTAGGATAATTATGGAGGGAGATAATCCAATTATGTTGTTGAGTACTGCTAGTTAATTCTGTTTGAAACTGGGTCGAATTTATTTCTTATAACTGTTAAAGGGAGGTAATTCAGGCCATTTGTATTTTCGGTTTATTGATTACTAGAAGGCGACTATGATTTAATAATTAATTTAATCAGATAGGTCCAGAACGTGATACAATGACTTATTTAACAAATTAAGTATATAAATTATGTTTTTGATCTAAAGGAATTGGTTGTGTTTACCCCGCATCAGTTATTAATCACTTATGCTGCTCATGTCATATAATTCATGCGTTTTGTTCTTGGATGTCTAAATAAATAAAACATTATATGTCCTCTTATTATGATTCTGAAGGGCAAAACCACTCATGGCTCCAAGTATGTTTCACTCCGATGGGAAGATGTCTACTCCTGCATTTATGGGTGAAAAACAATTAGACCAGGGAGTGAAGTAGAAGAATAAGTAAGCATGGATTCTACCAACCTAGGGTGTCAGATGACAAAATCCATTGAATTAATATTTAAATGGATTTGCAACCCCCAGATTGCTAATTTAATTTTTAAATAGTTTAATTGCTAAGTTGTTTTATTGATTTGAAGAGGGTGTTACTGTAAAATGTTTTTGACTTGTGATGGGGGGGGGGGTAAATATTTAATTTTATTTCGTAAAAATTAATTTTACAAATAAAAAATGTGGCACAAGGCCGAAGAAGGGGGTGGGAGTTAATGTTGACCTAACTAACATAACGTTAACTTAACTAGACTCTTTCACCAAAATACCAGAATCACTCTGTGGACATCCTGCTTAAAGCCTGAAAATTACAAATATATATGCATGATGTGGGGGTTGGGGGATAAAAATCTTATTTACAGTAATCGAATGGTATGTACAATGAAAAAAAAATGGTTAGTAAAAAGAATCCCCTCACTAATAATTGTGACAGATAAAAAGTTTTGTCAGTCGAAAGAGATGTAGGCCTCTCGAAAACTGACTTTTATTTTAAAAACACCACAAAAATGGCCTACATCACTGGCAAAACAGTGTATCCGTCAACTAATGGGGCCGGGAGTGGGGATTATCGAACCAAAAGGGGAGGGAAAAAAAACAAAAAAAAACGGGGGGGTGATGGGACAGGGAAAACTAAAAAGGGGATTGGGACGATGACAACATGCATACTCTAGCTAAGTTAAAAATCGAACAAAAATGCCCAACTAGTCTATTCTAGGAGGTCCGATGCATGTCTATGTTTGATCAGGTCACCCAAAATCCTTAAAAAACCTAAGCAACTCATAAAAGGAATTCAAGACTAGCTCCATTCACTCTACACAGTCGCAAAACTTTCACCCACCTGTCGTTGAAATTCACAGGAGCGAGTTTCACCTTCTCCAGCTTAATTCGCATCTTAAATCGATATTTGAAAATGAGAACAAGCTGGGGAGCAGTGAAGGTCTCATCTCCGTAAACCTTCTTCTGTCGCGTCGTCCAAATCAGGCCTCTCATAACTGCTAGTAAACACAGAAAAACATAGCGTTCTTCTTTCTTCATGGTCGGTGCCCAGTTGCAGCACGGGGAAACCGACTCCAGCACAAAAAACCGCCTGCTCAGCATGCGAACCGTGAAGCCTTCAACTAACTCACACAACGATCGAACGATGGCGCAGTGGAAGAAAGCATGATCAAAGTCTTCCTCCCATTCTCCGCATTGGACACAATTAGGTGTCTTCGTAAAACCCGCTGCGTAAAGTCTTTTGCCGACCCAGAGGGCATTTCGTATTACCAGCCAGGTGAGTGATGCCTCGTAATTATCGAAGCAGCTCGACCCAGGCGCCCAAGGCCATATTAAGCGGCGCTCCTCCTTCGTAAAACCAAACTCCTTAATCTTTTCGTCTCGAACGGATCCCCTCACTAAGGCCTGATATAGCGCCTTGCGAGACAACAGCTGGGTGTCAGAGAGGCTTTCTTTGACCCGTAGAAGAAATCTCAAGGCCTGCCAACATCCGCGATAGAAAGGGCACTCGTTTTGGGGCAACTTGTGTGCCTTCCCCTCAGCCGAATGCACACTCTCCAAAGCCTAAAAGGCTTTCTTAGTGTCTTCTATCCAGAAGACACCGTTTCCCTCACTTGGTGTACACATTCGATCCAGATATATCAGCCTAAGAGTGTGTCTACGTATTTCCACACTAGGCCTATCCAGACCGCCTTCAGACGGATGCAGGTAACAGACCTCCCAGGTAACCATGGCTTGCTTTCTGCACCACAAGAACACAAAAAGAGCACGCACCAGATCAACTAGTGTGGTCTCCGGGAGTGGAAGTACTGATAGACGGTAAAGGATCAGGGGGTTGATATGAGAATTGCATACCACTGCAAAGACAGGTTTCTCAAGGCCCACAAATGAGATGCGACCTTGACCACTTCCAATACCTCTGACCAATTTTTCTCCAGCTGGAGACCGGAGCCAAACCAGACGCCGAGTAGCTTGCATGGCGCATCAGTCCAACCAAAGGGTCCCTGAAGGGGCATACCCCTCCAGGCACCGATACGTAAGCCAATAGGCTTAACATAGTTAATTATGGCCCCTGTGACCTTGGCATACCGGCTTGTTTCCATGTTGACGACTCTAATCTCGGCACTGCTCATTACAAGCACAGTCACATCATCGGCATAGGCGGTATATTTTACCGTGGTATAGCCACCTGGCAAAGTAATCCTGCGAAAGACCATATTCGCCCGAAGCTGGCGCAAATATGGCTCAAGTGCCAGCACCTATAGCATTGGGGATAACAGACAACCTTGACGGATCGATCTTGTTAACATGAAAGGCTTCCACCTCACCCTATTCACTTCTACCATAGCACCAGGGTTGGCACACAAGAGGCAAATCCAAGAGTGAAACTGGGGACCAAACCCAGCCGAGCAGAGAACAGCCTCTAAGTAATGATGGTCTACTCTGTCGAATGCTTTGGACTGATCTAAATTGATCAGCGCGGCTTCTGTGTCAACTTTTTCTACGATCAAGCGTATCGTGTGCAAATTATCTTGAATCGTCCGGCCCTTAACAGAACAAGTCTGTTCGGGACTTATTAGACGGTGTAAGACAATCTGCAGACGATTTGCTAAGATCTTGGCCAAAATCTTTAACTCTATGTTTAACATCGTTAAGGGCTGGAAATTACCTATCCCATCCCCTCCATTTTTATCTTTGCGTAACAATTTAATTATCCCCCTAGTAAAGTACTGAGGTATGCACCCATTCCTAAACCAGGAGTTAAAAAGTACGGTCAGCAAAGGAATAAAAATGGGCGACAGCCTCAAATACACCTCGTAGGGGAGACCATCAATCCCAGGGGTCCTGTCTAGCCTGACCTGTTTCAAGGCCTCAATGACTTCTTCCTCTTTTATGCTACCTTCGGTCGCCTATAGGCGAGAAAAGTCGGCTAAATAGGTGTCAAACTGTTCAATAGTCAGACCGGGCTCCTTAGTAAAAAGTTCCTGAAAATGAGTTCGAAAACCCTCCAAGATTCCGTCGTTTGAAGTTACAGTTCGTCTGGCCAGCAACGTGACACTGGCGATGTGTCGATCTGCAGAGCGTCGAAACTTCTCCGCATGCAGTGACACGGCCATATTTGTTGCCTCGTTTGGCGCTCTTTTTAATCTAGCCCTAACTAATAATCCCTGATCCTCCCTGTTATCCAAGGAGTCCAGTTCAGCCTTAACTATAGTATAGCTAGCACTATCCCCCTCCTCCACCACCCTTTCTAATCTATCTTCTAGTGCCGCTTTTGCTGCTCTAGAACTACGGTTGAGCCAGCGATTAAAATCAGCAGCGAAGGACCAAATAACTTTTTTAAGGTTACCCCACCACTTATTCCCGATGATAGGCCCCCGTCAATTCCCTCTGTATTGTTAGTAGAAGCTGTTCCCGGAAGTTCTTCACATCGAACAACGACGTGTTGAACTTCCAGTAACTAGCCATCCAAGGTTTAACACTATCTAAGTTTACTCGAACCCGGACAAGCCTATGGTCCGAATAAACTATGCTATGAAAACTTGGACAGTCTAAAAGCCCTAGGTCGACTCTCCTAACTAAGAAGCGATCGATGTAATTCGAAAGTTGCACCGGATTGGAGCCCCCTCTACCTGTCCAAGTCCATGCTAAATCCCCGGGTTTTTCGTTTCGAAATTTATCGACAAGATCAAACTTGTCGACAAAGTCTCGAAACGCTTTAGCATCCCAGTTCTGATTAGTATCCCTTGTGGTATTAACCTCACGATCTAACTCAGGATCCAGGACTGCATTCCAGTCTCCCACTAAAACTAACCAGCAAGACGAATTCATGAAAGGCTCGATTCGCCGAAAAAAGGAAACTAGCTCAGTACGGTTATTGGGCGCATAAACCCCAATAAAACGAAATGCCACATCCTTTACGGTAACATCTAGAACGAGCAATCTTCCCTCTGGATCTGCATAAATAGGGTCATACGATGCATCAAGAGTGTGCTTAACTAGCCAGGTAACCCCCCCCCCTTGCGTGGGTACTGAATAGAGCTGAAAGTGGG
Organism: Euprymna scolopes; assembly: GCF_053919585.1. Taxonomy (NCBI): domain Eukaryota; kingdom Metazoa; phylum Mollusca; class Cephalopoda; order Sepiida; family Sepiolidae; genus Euprymna; species Euprymna scolopes. Next base: position 25,555,242 of record NC_136487.1, on the reverse strand, counting down.
TGCTGAATAGAGCTGAAAGTCTCTAAGGAGCACACCCTGATAATCACTTGGAATGAAGTGAGTTTCCTGTATACAACAAATATCCACACCAAGGCGTTGAAGATCGCGTACAACTCGAAGTTTACAAGAGGCATCCCTCAACCCTTGGACATTTAAACTAGCTAATCTTAAAGCCATCTTGAGCTACTTAAGGTTGGGAATCCTGATCAAACATAGATGATGTCAAGACACCGACAGCTGTCCCCATGGATCCAGTGGTCATCACAGTAGTGATTGACCCGTTAGAGGACAAACCGACGATGTACAAAAGGAAAGGTTAGTTTAATGGCCCTATATAGTGATGGGTGCATCTTTATAGGGACCCGACAAACACATGATTTTTTTATTTCTGCTATTTCTCTGTCGTTGAAAAAAGCGATAGGAGGATAGAGGTTGAAGGCGCTATTCGCCTCTTCCATCATTTTCCAAACCTGTTTGCTTCCCCTCTAGGTCTAACTACTGTTAAAATCCTATTGGCTTTGGGGAAGTTTTCGGGGTTTGAGGTATCTTTCTTTTGAACTAATTTAAAAGCCAATAGGTTTTTGTCGTCTTTAGATTTGTGAGTCTTCATTATTAGTTCTCTCTCTGGGGTTATTTGGCATATGGCGTTGCCAGAAAAAAAGGGTGGGTTTTTTTTTCCGAGATTCAGATTCAGTGGATGGGCTTCTTTGCCTCTTTTTTCAGAGGGGGGGGCGTCAGTTTTCATGGGTGAAGGGGGAGAAGTGTTCTGGGGTGCGTTGGCAGGAGTAGAAAAAGGGGAGGGTCTTGGACTTCTTTTTTTCTGAGGGGCGCCTAATGAAGCCATTTTTTCCCCTGGTGGGAAGGAGGTGTTAACTGGGGCCGGGACTCTTTTGGGGGAACGTTTTTCCTTCGGAGCAGGGTTGGGCTTTTCGGCAAACAGGGACTCGGGGAAGGGGACAGATTTACATGCTTCACGCTTCTCATCAAGTGAGTCCTTAAGTTTTAGTAGCTCCTTATATTTGTTTCCTCCTGGATCTCTGCTTGTCCTGATTTCTAGTTTTTCCTCTTTAGTGAGCGACTCTTGGGTGTTGCTTTCTTGGATGGGACAATCTTTCACTCTTCTTTTTTTTTCTGGAGATGCTGCTTCAGAGTTGAAGGTTTTTTCAAACTCCTCAGGTGATATTTTTGTAAGTGTGTCCTTCTCTTTTTGTTCTGGATCAGATATCTTGGATCCAACCGATGGGGCTGACTCCAGATGTTCAAGAACCCGATTTTTAGGGTTTCTGGGGGTAGGTTGTTTTTTGGGGCACGTGTATGTTAAGTGCCCCACTTCACCACAAATCCAGCATGCTGGCCGTCTTCCTGCCACTACGATTGGCAGTTTTTTCGCCTCTGCTTCCATATAATACGGTATTCTGTGATAAGTTTCTTTGTCTAATAATATGTCAAAGGACCACACGCCGTTATAGTGGTCAACCTGAACTCCGGTAATATCTCCAAATTGGAGAAGGTATGCTGCTAAATATTCCCCTGGGACTACTCCAAGAACTTCAAAAATGGAGATAGTAGTCCTCCTGCGCCCTAGGTATTCCATTCTAAGAATGAAATCATTAATTATGATTTCATTCTGCGACAATTTGACACAGTCATCCTCATTTTTGAAGAGGGCTGCCCATGTATTATATCCACGTGCTTTAGTAATGCGCTCCGCTCTCATACCAGTTGTTGCAATAAGTTTGGTCACCGTGTCCTTTGTCGATCGGATGAGTTTCTTCGTTTTCTGGTCAATTACAAAGAGAGAAATTGTTCTCTTTGCGAACTCTTGCAACCTTGGTTGCTCCACACTTATCCCCTTCTCGGTTACATATTCGATACATTTCTTAGCTTTAGTCAGAAAAGATTCTAGGTCGATTTTGACAGCAGGTGGCTTTTTCCATCCTTCGTTTTGGGAGACGGATGTCTCCTTAACAAGAACCGGCGGCACACAGCTGGCAGATGCCATGGCCGTTGGAAAAAAAAAGAATGTCCAAAATTCCGGTGCTAATAACTAGCGTCGGGGGGAAGAGAAGGAAAAGGAATAACAAATTTAACAAAGCAGCAATAACAATAATAATAACAGAAATGTATAACAATAGGTGCAGTAAATAGACGTATACAACCAATCAGATGCAGTGATGTGGAGTATGAGACGAATGGATTCGCCAATCATTTTTATAACCAACGGCTGTGCAAAACAACCAATCAAAACGTCGCAAAATTATTATAAAAATTGTCGAATTTTGGATTCAATCAGTTCGCCATTTGCTACGTCACAGACCGCATTTAATTCTTCACCGCCATCTTGGTTACTGATCTGAACTACGCCGCCATCTTGGTTACTGATCTGAACTACGCCATCATCTTTGTTCAATATAATATCTCAGAACTTAAGAGGTTAACTACGCAACGGATCGCATTTGATTCTTGGTCGCCATCTTGGTTACTGATCTGAATTACGCTGCCATCTTTGTTCAACACAATGTGTCGAAACTTAACAGTTACTTATTTCACCATTAATACTGCTACGGCTGAATACAAGAATGCTCACCGTTATGGAGAAAAAATCCCATTCTTAGATGAGCTATATACCTTATTTATATTTCTTAACCAGTTACGAAGAAAGGAAACTATATTCACATGTTAGATTTGGATCCTTCATTTAGATTGTAACAATTCTAGCTATTTAACTCTACATTAAAATTTAATCCTAGCATCCGATGATCCTTATTGTTGTAAAAAGGTTATGCCTCAGTTACATTTAATCTATTTCTGTGAAGGCATCCCTGGATGGCATCAAGTCTTTTATTCAAAATTTCCTCTTTGGAATTCACAATGTAGAAGGCTTCCAGTAAACATAGATTGCACCTTTTTGATTTCCCATGGCTGTACTTCCTCTCCCTGTCCACTACTGACCATTTTAATTCCAAATTTTCATTATTTCTGTTAAGTTCCCTAATCCAATAAACTAATGCAGGGATTTTGCCATGAGTGGTTTTGCCCTTCAGAATAATTAATTAATATTTTATTTATTTAGACATCCAAGAACAAAACACATGAATTATATGACATGAGCAGCATAAGTGATTAATAACTGATGCGGGGCAAACACAACCAATTCCTTTAGATCAAAAACATAATTTATATACTTAATTTGTTAAATAAGTCATTGTATCACGTTCTGGACCTATCTGATTAAATTAATTATTAAATCATAGTCGCCTTCTAGTAATCAATGAACCGAAAATACAAACGGCCTGAATTACCTCCCTTTAACAGTTATAAGAAATAAATTCGACCCAGTTTTAAACAGAATTAACTAGCAGTACTCAACAACATAATTGGATTATCTCCCTCCATAATTATCCTAAGCAACGATATAAAAACATTTTTCAAGTAGAATAACAATGAATTTTCAGACAGTAAATAGATTAGAACACTTCACCCGAAATGTTGTACAAGGTTTTATATATATTTAATACACCCACTTTATTTTATTCTCATATTCAATTAAATTCTAAACCTAAAATGGTCTTTATCCATGTACTAATAGAACGATAATCTATAAACATTAATTGCCACTAATATGAAACGAAAACTAACCGTAACGTCTATACAAGATTGTCCAGCCATAATATAAATATAGAAACAAAATTTAAGAAAATTCTTTTTACAAAAAATCAATCATTGAGAAATAAAGGAATTTAGGAACCCAACAAATGAGATATATATAAAAAAAAAATTTAAATGGCTTAGGGCTCTCTGTAGAAACTTCCCATAACTCTGTTCTTAAATAAGAATATGAAAATTAGGCGATACATTAATATTTAAATGGGCTTTTCCGTAACCATAACCAAGGTAAATGTTTCTTGCATGCTTTTCCCATTAGGGATTCTCCCCCCCCCCTTTTTTCTTTCTCTTCAAAAAATGCTCCATTGTCAAAAGTGTTTTTATTCATAAAGTCTGAAGAAATGCTGGGTTTTGAAAATTTTCAAACGATATAATGCTTGAAATTGTCGAACTGGACATTGAAACAACTGTAACGTAAAATGAAATACACTTTTTGCTGCGATCAACACCTTGTTTTGAAGTCTTGATTTTGCATACACAGTATATTAATGCTCAATTATGAAATGTGATAATTTTGTAGCTTACTCCTTAAGTCAACCATTTTTGGCTTAAAACCTATTGGTATATGAAAATTTACTGAATTACACGAACTCAGTATATTACATATAGGTCTCTCTCTCTCTCTATATATATATATATATATATATATATATATATATATATATATATATATATATATATATATATATATATATATATATATATATTGTCGGTGTGAGTGTTTAAAATTCGCATTTACTTTTATTTTAAATATTATTTATAACTTGGAAACGCCACATGATATGGTTAATCTGTAAACGAATATAATAAATCAATATAATAATGTTTTAATTAATCTTAAACATTGAAAGAAATTCTGCAGAAATAAGCAAGCTTTTTGTTGAACTATTTCTCCCCACGCGGAGTTATTTTAACTAATCAAATTGCATGTTATAACTAACAGCCGAAAATGTTCTTTTAAGATCAGAATCCAAAAAGTTGCAATGTTGGACACACGTGGATTTCTCACACGAATCGAGGCAGCGAAAATTACTTTGTTGCTTTGAGACATTTTAATGCCCAAAACGTGAAGCAGAACATTATCATTGCAATCAACGATTCCCTTAAGTAGGGCGAATTTATATCTGCACGCTTGTGCTACAATTTAATATATGTCAAGACAAAATTAAGGTCTACGGTGTGACCTGCCTTGGCCGCGATTTGCACTGATTCTACAAGGACTCCTCGTGTATGCCCAGCTAATAGCATCCATCTTGGAAGACACCTCTTCATCTCCAACCTGTGCACTACTTCGTCAGTGGTAATTCTATCCAGCCTTTATCGAAGACAAATTCCCTTCGGGGTCGTTACCACCTCATAGTGGCAGATAGCTGAAGATGACGCATCTTTTGTAACATGGACCTTTTTTACTTTAATAAAATTTATGTTGAAGTCCTAAATGCTGGAGTCCCCCAGGGGTCCATCCTGGGCCCAACTCTCTTCCTGATCTACATCAATGATCTCCCAAAACACATACTTAAATCATTCGTTGACATCTATGCTGATGACACGACCATCTATGGCAACACATCAAAGGCCGTAAATGACAAAGTTCTCTCTAATTCTCTCTCCTCTGATATTGGGCGCGTGGTACAATGAGAGAAGAGGTGGCTGGTCACTTTTAATGCATCCAAAACCAAGCTTCTATCTTTACATCATCAACGCTCTGATCCCCATCTGGCATCAATTGAAATGGATGGCTCTCGTCTTGGGGAGGCCTCATGTTTTGACAAGCTTCTGGGTTTGACCTTTACTCCTGATCTGAAATGGAACACGTACATCAAATCTGTTAACAGGAACCGGCGGTGCACAGCTGGCAGATGCCATGGCCGTTGGAAAAAAAAAGAATGTCCAAAATTCCGGTGCTAATAACTAGCGTCGGGGGGAAGAGAAGGAAAAGGAATAACAAATTTAACAAAGCAGCAATAACAATAATAATAACAGAAATGTATAACAATAGGTGCAGTAAATAGACGTATACAACCAATCAGATGCAGTGATGTGGAGTATGAGACGAATGGATTCGCCAATCATTTTTATAACCAACGGCTGTGCAAAACAACCAATCAAAACGTCGCAAAATTATTATAAAAATTGTCGAATTTTGGATTCAATCAGTTCGCCATTTGCTACGTCACAGACCGCATTTAATTCTTCACCGCCATCTTGGTTACTGATCTGAACTACGCCGCCATCTTGGTTACTGATCTGAACTACGCCGCCATCTTGGTTACTGATCTGAACTACGCCATCATCTTTGTTCAATATAATATCTCAGAACTTAAGAGGTTAACTACGCAACGGATCGCATTTGATTCTTGGTCGCCATCTTGGTTACTGATCTGAATTACGCTGCCATCTTTGTTCAACACAATGTGTCGAAACTTAACAGTTACTTATTTCACCATTAATACTGCTACGGCTGAATACAAGAATGCTCACCGTTATGGAGAAAAAATCCCATTCTTAGATGAGCTATATACCTTATTTATATTTCTTAACCAGTTACGAAGAAAGGAAACTATATTCACATGTTAGATTTGGATCCTTCATTTAGATTGTAACAATTCTAGCTATTTAACTCTACATTAAAATTTAATCCTAGCATCCGATGATCCTTATTGTTGTAAAAAGGTTATGCCTCAGTTACATTTAATCTATTTCTGTGAAGGCATCCCTGGATAGCATCAAGTCTTTTATTCAAAATTTCCTCTTTGGAATTCACAATGTAGAAGGCTTCCAGTAAACATAGATTGCACCTTTTTGATTTCCCATGGCTGTACTTCCTCTCCCTGTCCACTACTGACCATTTTAATTCCAAATTTTCATTATTTCTGTTAAGTTCCCTAATCCAATACACTTATGCAGGGATTTTGCCATGAGTGGTTTTGCCCTTCAGAATAATTAATTAATATTTTATTTATTTAGACATCCAAGAACAAAACGCATGAATTATATGACATGAGCAGCATAAGTGATTAATAACTGATGCGGGGCAAACACAACCAATTCCTTTAGATCAAAAACATAATTTATATACTTAATTTGTTAAATAAGTCATTGTATCACGTTCTGGACCTATCTGATTAAATTAATAATTAAATCATAGTCGCCTTCTAGTAATCAATGAACCGAAAACACAAACGGCCTGAATTACCTCCCTTTAACCGTTATAAGAAATAAATTCGACCCAGTTTTAAACAGAATTAACTAGCAGTACTCAACAACATAATTGGATTATCTCCCTCCATAATTATCCTAAGCAACGATATAAAAACATTTTTCAAGTAGAATAACAATGAATTTTCAGACAGTAAATAGATTAGAACACTTCACCCGAAATGTTGTACAAGGTTTTATATATATTTAATACACCCACTTTATTTTATTCTCATATTCAATTAAATTCTAAACCTAAAATGGTCTTTATCCGTGTACTAATAGAACGATAATCTATAAACATTAATTGCCACTAATACGAAACTAAAACTAACCGTAACGTCTATACAAGATTGTTACGGCCATAATATAAATATAGAAACAAAATTTAAGAAAATTCTTTTTACAAAAAATCAATCATTGGGAAATAAAGAAATTTAGGAACCCAACAAATGAGATATATATAAAAAAATTTTAAATGGCTTAGGGCTCTCTGTAGAAACTTCCCATAACTCTGTTCTTAAATAAGGATACGAAAATTAGGCGATACATTAATATTTAAATGGGCTTTTCCGTAACCATAACCAAGGTAAATGTTTCTCGCATGCTTTTCCCATTAGGGATTCTCCCCCCCCCTCTTTTTTTCTTTCTCTTCAAAAAATGCTCCATTGTCAAAAGTGTTTTTATTCATAAAGTCTGAAGAAATGCTGGGTTTTGAAAATTTTCAAACGATATAATGCTTGAAATTGTCGAACTGGACATTGAAACAACTGTAACGTAAAATGAAATACACTTTTTGTTGCGATCAACACCTTGTTTTGAAGTCTTGATTTTGCATACACAGTATATTAATGCTCAATTATGAAATGTGATAATTTTGTAGCTTACTCCTTAAGTCAACCATTTTTGGCTTAAAACCTATTGGTATATGAAAATTTACTGAATTACACGAACTCAGTATATTACATATAGGTCTCTCTCTCTCTCTCTCTCTCTCTCTCTCTCTCTCTCTATATATATATATATATATATATATATATATATATATATATATTTATATTGTCGGTGTGAGTGTTTAAAATTCGCATTTACTTTTATTTTAAATATTATTTATAACTTGGAAACGCCACATGATATGGTTAATCTGTAAACGAATATAATAAATCAATATAATAATGTTTTAATTAATCTTAAACATTGAAAGAAATTCTGCAGAAATAAGCAAGCTTTTTGTTGAACTATTTCTCCGCACGCGGAGTTATTTTAACTAATCAAATTGCATGTTATAACTAACAGCCGAGAATGTTCTTTTAAGATCAGAATCCAAAAAGTTCCAATGTTGGACACACGTGGATTTCTTACACGAATCGAGGCAGCGAAAATTACTTTGTTGCTTTGAGACATTTTAATTCCCAAAACGTGAAGCAGAACATTATCATTGCAATCAACGATTCCCTTAAGTAGGGCGAATTTATATCTGCACGCTTGTGCTACAATTTAATATATGTCAAGACAAAATCAAGGTCTACGGTTTGACCTGCCTTGGCCGCGATTTGCACTGATTCTACAAGGACTCCTCGTGTATGCCCAGCTAATAGCATCCATCTTGGAAGACACCTCTTCATCTCCAACCTGTGCACTACTTCGTCAGTGGTAATTCTATCCAGCCTTTATCGAAGACGAATTATTCCCTTCGGGGTCGTTACCACCTCATAGTGGCAGATAGCTGAAGATGACGCATCTTTTGTAACATGGACCTTTTTTACTTTAATAAAATTTATGTTGAAGTCCTAAATGCTGGAGTCCCTCAGGGGTCCATCCTGGGCCCAACTCTCTTCCTGATCTACATCAATGATCTCCCAAAACACATACTTAAATCATTCGTTAACATCTATGCTGATGACACGACCATCTATGCAACACATCAAAAGCCATATATGACAAAGTTCTCTCTAATTCTCTCTCCTCTGATATTGGGCGCATGGTACAATGAGGGAAGAGGTGGCTGGTCACTTTTAATGCATCCAAAACCAAGCTTCTATCTTTACATCATCAACGCTCTGATCACCATCTGGCATCAATTGAAATGGATGGCTCTCGTCTTGGGGAGGCTCCATGTTTTGACAGGCTTCTGGGTTTGACCTTTACTCCTGATCTGAAATGGAACACGTACATCAAATCTGTTGCCAGGGATGCTGGGAAAATGGTAGGATCCTTCTAGCGCTCCAGAAGATATCTCACTACTGATTCAATTCTCTATCTATATAAAAGCCAAGTACATCCAAGGATGGAGTACTGGTGCCACATCTGGGCAGGAGCTGCTAAAAACAGCCTATCCTACCTTGACAGAGTACAAAATAGACTTCATGGTTTAGCGGGGATGCCCCTTTCTCTTTCCTGCAACCTCTCTCCCACAGAAGAGACGTTGCGAGCCTGTCTTTGTTTTATCGTTATTTCCATGGCAGGTGCTCGTCTGCGCTCCAATCCCTCGTCCCCCCTCGCCAATCTTTCACGAGAAACACCCGTCTGGCTGAAACTACTGTCAATAATTTCCCCACTCTTTATCTGTTCCTAAATTCAAACGTAGATTCCATGAGCAAAGCTTCTTTCTTAGAACTGCACGCCAGTGGAACTCTCTGCCGCTTGCCTGTTTCCCACCTTACTACAACTTGGACGTCTTCAAGTCCAACATAAACAAAGTCCTGACAAACCGCCCCCTTAAGTAAGACACTCTATCAAAACCCCCAATACTAATGATTACTACAATACTATCTCATTGATTACTGTACACGCAATAACCCTTATCCCTGAGTGGCCTTCAGGCCTTGATACGTGGTGACCCTCATTAAAAAAATTTAAAAAAAGGGTGAGCTTGTAATTTCTGTTTGGTTTTCTTCCATTCTGCCAGGGGCAAAAACCTTGTGAGAGAAATCTCACAACATGTCTACTATTCTTGACTAAAGAATAATACGATTATAACCATTCTGATTCGTTTTGTTTTACGGAAAGGAAAAAAAATAATAGCTTAAACGAATAACAATCAATAGTAAACAAGAAAAAAATAGCTCGTTAAGCTGATAAATACTTTATTGATTAATTCGTGTATAGTTTTTAACTTACACATATTTAAAAGTGCGTGCGGTTATTATACACTTCCAGTCGAAATGTGGATGAGCGCTTTTGCTGCATTCCATCTTGATTTCCGCGGGCTTGGTATGACAATAATGATAATCGGTTTTGCGAAACGACCAAAGATTGAAATATTTGCTCGGAGTGTTGTCTTGTCTGTTCTTTGTTACTTATCAACAGTTAACGTCAATACGTTTATTCCCCAATGCATAGTGTATATTTATTTCAAACAGATTATTCAGAGAGAGAAAGAGAGAGGGGGTGAGAGAGACTCTATTACTAAGTATTTTAAGAATATACATTTTAGGACGTGCGATCTGCGTCCACCTCATCATACTTCCGGTTTTGTCTCGTTCGTTCCATAGATCAAATTTGAAGTGAACTTCTAATAACCTACTTCTTATGTTCGTCCTTCACAAGGCCACTTTATTATATATTTTAGCTATAATTAGATACAAATACAATATGAACTATTATTCTTCCACACATAAAACCTATCGATGAGTGTAAATATAATATAATATATGTAATATAATATAATATATTATAAAACTCAAATGATCTTGTAACGATGTATGTAACCCACTTTCCGGTTTATTAATATTAACGTTATTATTTCGAAATTATTATTTAACATGGGAAGAGTGGGGTTTAAAATAACTTAAAAGTAATACAGAAATGAACGATGTAAAAAAAAGAAAAAGCAGACAGTATTAACAATTGTTTATTTGGATAGTTTAAACGCGAAAAAAAAAGTAGTAGAATCTACAAACTAATAGATGTTCACTGATCAGACATAAACAAAATACGACTTTTCCCCTTCAAGTTTGGTTCTTTATTAAATTTCGACACTTCACATAATCACGTGGGCTTATTACGCTCTTTTCTATCAAGCAAGTCATACCCTTACATCTTCTTCTTCTTCTTCTTCTTCTTCTTCTTCTTGTGTCTACTCACCGGTAACAGAGAGAGCACATTATCTAATTCTTCGACGTAAGATTATGTGTGGCGTTATTATACAATATTAACGTTTTATATTCGAGTGGCTCTTGACCTTTTTTTTTTTTTATTGCATTTTCACCTCGAACAAGGCACATTGCCACTTTGTTGTAGGGGGCTACTATCAGGGACATAAGCTACAAGGGTACTGTGTATGAAGTTGGGCAGCAAGGTGTTGGTTCACGTTACACTTGAACTTCTGAATATCAGTACGGCCGGGGAAGCAGGGACCCGGAAAGGGAATTCCAAAGTCTAGCGGTTCCGGGGAAGATACTACTGGAGTAGAAGGCTCTCTTGCATCTAGGGATCTCTACTGTGAAGGGGTGGGGTTTAGCTGCTTATCGTGTTTGTTTGGGGGGTATTTACATCGAGGGGGCACAAATGTTTGCAGTTCGTCAGAGCATTCACCATTAAAATACTTGTAGAACAGGCAGAGGGATGCCACATTTCGTCGATGTGACAGAGGCTGAAGTTTAACTGATATTTCAGGACCTATCAGATTGGCGACTCTCTTTTGAACCTTATCTAGGAGTGAGAGACTAGTGGCAGATGCACCGGCCCAAATATGACAACAATACTCTATACATGGGCGAATGGTGGCCTTATAGAGGTATAGGATACTTTCAGGCATTAATAGCTTTCTAGCACGGTAGAGAGAACCCACCTTCTTCGCAGTGGTCCTGGCAATGTTTTCAATGTAATTGTTCCAACTCATGTTTCCTGTGAACGTTAGGTCGAGGAGTTTAAAAGGTACTTTCAGATAAAAAGTTATTAGCCATTGCTATTGGCAGTAGGGAAGGTTTCTTGTAATTATTGAAGGAAACAAGTTTAGTCTTGGCAGCATTGAATGTGACCATCCATTTTTGTCCCCATTCCACTACGGATCGGAGGTCTTCCTCTAATGTTTCTGCCATTTCTTTAGATATGTGTTCATTTGTTTTCCTATCATGTCTGTTATAGAGCGTGGTGTTGTCAGCATACATACCCATCTCACAGACAATTTTGTCAGGGAAGTCATTTATGAATATTAGGAATAACAGAGGTCCAAGGATAGACCCCTGAGGCACTCCCGCATTTATATCATATTGTTTAGATGTACGACCGTCAAGGACAACCTGGATTTTTCTCTTATCTAAGAAGGATCTAATTATGTTATGTATTCTTCCAGTGATACCGTATGATCTGATTTTCTTGAGAAGACCCTCATACCATACCCTGTCAAAAGCCTTAGATATATCTAGAGCTACCGCTCTACCCTCCCCCGCTTTGTCCAGTGACTGGTATATACGTTATGAGATTACAGTTAGAATGTTTGCTGTGGAACGGGCTAGCCTAACTTCATATTGTTGGTCAGTCAGAAGTTTAGCATCTGTAAGGTGATGGACTAGAGCTTGGTTAATTATGGTCTCAAATATTTTGGCGAAAAGTGGGAGGAGGCTAATGGGGCGAAAATTTACTGGGTCAGTTCTTTCGCCAGAATTCTTGAAAACTGGCACTACAGAAGCAGTTTTCCAGCAGACAGGAAACCAAGATTCATTGAGGCATTTGTTGTAGAGTTTGGAGAGAACTGGAGCTACTTCGGCGGCACACTTTTTTAATAGCACAGCCGAGATGAGATCATGTTCACATGCTTTTACAGTGTCAAGCTTTCTTATGATTGCATGCATCTGAGTAGAGGTGGTTTTCAGATCGTCTAGTGTGGCGTCTGTCCGCAAAGGAAAGTCAGGGAGGGGGTGATTAACAGAGTCCAGTGTGTAGTTGGAGGCAAACTGTCTGGTAAGCATGTTAGCCTTCTCAGTTGCAGAGCAAACAACCTCATGATTGTTGGATAGTGGGGGAATTGTTGATTGCCCATTATTTACTACAATGTTGTAGATTTTCCAGAAGTCTCGGGTTCCTAATTTCTGTGCTTCGATGCGTTTTTGGGTAGTTTCAGTAAATTCTCTCTTAGCTGTCGCTATTTCTTTCTTACAGTTACTACTGGCTTCTATGTACTTCTGTCTGTTTGAACTGGACATATGTCGGTTAAATTTGCGGTACACATACTGCGTTTGCACTATGGCAGCTGCACAAGTTGAAGTGAACCATTGGGGAGAGTGGGGTTTGCTATAGAATTTGCGTGTGGGAACATGTGCTTCAATTGCCACTTTGAACTATTCAGTGGTCTCATTTGCACAATGTTCAGCAGGAAGTGAAAAGATATTTTGCAATGGAGCGTCCCTGCTGAGGTCCCTGATGGCTTCCCAGTCAACCTTTTTATAATATCTTGTTGTTTTGAGCAGTGGCTCTTCAGTTTTGGCTCTAGAGTGTAGGGCGATTTCAACCATTACCACTGCATGATTGGCGTTCCCAAGAGGGCTGTGGGCATTCGTTACACAGTCATCGGGAACTGTGGTCAGAAACAGATCTAGAAGTGATGCATATTGTTCTTGCTGGTCTGGGAAACGGGTTGGAAACGTAACCATCTGTGACCTTTACAAATGTGACTCAAAACCAAAAAGTTATTTATATTGTCTTTCTTTTCAGTCTCTCTCTCTCTCTCTCTCTCTCTCTCTCTCTATATATATATATATATATATATATATATATATATATATATATATATATATATATATATACAAATTACTATTAGCGTATGAATATATAATGCTCCCTATCTTGGGTTGAGCATATTGGGAAGTGATATACAAATTACCATTAGTGTATGAAGCGATGCTCTTTGTGTAAACAAATTGAGCTTAGGTATTTGGACAATGTCAAAATATTATTAATTCATTGCCCGCATAGCAACAGCCAAATATTGCAATGGTTAGAAGCTCCGACTGTCATATGGGCGGTCGGGTTTCAATCCTGGCTTGAGGAAGTTCTTGTCTAGTCACACTGATGAGCTGTGAAATAGCGAAACAGTACTGCATGTGGATGACTATAATGCTCCCTATCTTGGGTTGAGCACATTGTGAAGTGATATACAAATTACCATTAGCGTATGAATCGATGGTCTTTGTGTAAACAAATTTAGCTTAGGTATTTGAACAATGTCAAAACATTGTTAATTCATTACCCGTATAGCAGCAGCCGAATATCACAACGGTTAGAAGCTTTTTTTTGTCTACAGACTTTAAACTTGATATGTAGGGGATTTAAACTTCGATTTAGTTTTTAGCCTGTAAAAACAGCTGCTAAGATATAAAAATTGAAAACAATTGGCACTTGGAAGGCGTAAGTCGACTAAACATGTTATTTCCATGCATACGCAACTATGCATTTATAGGTTTAAGAAGATTATTTTCAAAGTTTTGATCTGTGTATGGGCATGGCTCAGGCGATAACAAATAAGGCTGGAGAGCCATATGTTTTGGTTTCGATTCGAGCTAATGACACCTAAGATATTCTTGTTAACTTTTGAAACCACTACTATACATTTGATTCAATCGACTAATCAACAGAGTATTGACTTTTGTATAAATTAAAATGTATTTCAGTGTATTTAATGACCAGGCAACGCCAGATGGCCAGCTAGTCTAAATCTAAATGTAGAAGTGACGCTCGGCTCAGTGGTCTAGATTAAAAACTTTATTTGGAGTACGGGCCAAAGTTTTTTTATTCTTTAATATAAATAAATAATTCATTTTTTAAAAAACACCGTTATTCAGTTTTCTAATTTTTGATACTATAGTTTAAATACAAAATGATGTTTTTAAAGTGCCAATATTATTCACAAAATATAATATAATATGGTTAAGATTAAGGTTAGAAAAGTAAAAGGTTAACTTAAACATGGAAAAGTAAAGGAGTAGTTGTTAAAACTGGAAAAGAAAAAGACAATATATTCTAGTAAAAAATCTAATAAATTAACAACTTAAAATATTACAGCATTAAGAATTTTCTAAAAATTTTCAACATTATATATAAATTCTTAATGCTGCAATATTTTAAGTTATAAATTTATTATATTTTTACTACAATATCTCGTCTTTTTCTATTCTAGTTTTTCCTAGTCCTTTTACTTTTCTAAGCTTAATCTTTACCATATTACTTTTCATGCTTGCACTTTTCTATGTAATCCATGATTTTTCCAGGCTTTGCTTTGAAATAATATTTTCTTTTTAGTGTTTAATATGATACGCATTGTCAACAATCCATAAAAAAATTATTACCAACTCCTTAAATTGTCTAAATAAAAAATCAAATATAAGACGTAATTAAGTAAATAAACAGAAAGAAGGGACAAAAAAAAGGGAGAAAGAGAATTAATGGGTGACGTCGTAAGCAAAATATTATTAGCCCTAGCACGGTAAAGAGCATCACTTTTGTTAACTCTCTTCTTTTTTTTACAAGGAAATCACCACTTATTAAGGCTTAGAGTTCACTCGAGGATAAGGGTTAAAGAGTGTACAGTGGTCAAAAGGACAATATCATTGTAATCGTTACAAGTGTAAATTTGGTAAATTGAATTACTTAAGGGGAACGGCTCATCAAGAACTTGTTTACATTGAACTTGAAGACGGCCATATTGCAGTCAGCTGGAAAGCAGGTAAACGGAAGAAAGTTCCACAAGTTTGCAGTTCTAAGAAAGAATCTTTGTTCATGGAATCTATGTTTAGATTTAGGCACAGATAAAGAGTGGGGGAAATTATTGATAGTGTTTTCAGCCAAACGAGTGTTTCTCATGAATGTTTGGAGAGGGAGAACCATAGATTGGAGCTCAGACGAGCACTTGCCATGAAAATAACGATAAAACAGAGACAGGCTCAGAACGTCTCTTCTGTAAGAAAGGGGTTGCAAGGAAGAGAAAAGGGCATCCCCCACCAGGCTACGAAGTCTATTCTGAACTCTGTCAAGGCAGAGTAATCCAATATAAGATGGCATGCGAGTGACATTCCCGCTATGATTTATGAAGGCGTCGACAATGAAAAAGTTGCTATGGTAATCAACAGCCAATCAGGAGAAATCGTCTCTCACATTCCTTACTAATTCTGATGACTTTTGAACACCAGTAATTTTCTAGCAAGATCCCGGGCGATACCAGGTGGTCTTGTTTTTCAAATAGAGAAAGGGATGGTAGGAGAGGGGGGGTGATATTTGATCAAGAAAAGAAAGAAAAATGTCCCTGGGACTTTATCAAGAAAAGAAGAAAATAATAGATAATAATGTTCTTTAAGCGGTTTTAATTTCCATTTTGTACTTATGTAGGGATGAGAAGAGGCAAAAATGTCCACAAGAAATAAAATATTTCAATGGGAAAAAATTAATAAATAAATATGATAATGAGATTCTTGAGTTTGGCAGGAAAACAATAAAGGATCGTTTTCTGGTTGAGTTTGGAAAGAACAATTAAAATATTATGGAAACAATATATTCTGTTGAAAGATATGTAAGGGATACGATTTTACTAGCTGACATCTATTGGAAATTTAAGGTAAAAAAAAAAGTCGCCAACCAAATATAAAATAAGGGGATAGAGAAAGAAGTTCACGAGAGAAGAAAAAGAATATAAGATAATGGGAAAGAGAAAGAAGAGGTTCAGAGGTAAAAAAAGAAAAGTAATCTTCAAATGACAGAGGAGGGGAAGAGGCCAGTTTTATAAAAACGATTGTCTTTTTAGAATTAGGGTCTTTTTACTGGCTGGCATCGAGACGTCCACATCACTCTCGCTCCGCCGGGGGGGGGGGGGGCAAAATTCTCATAAGAGCTAAGTTGAAAAGCTCTTGTTCTTAGCTGGGAAATTAACTAGATGAACTTAAGTTATACAACCTGCATCACGAAGCTCGGATCAAAGAACTCGACTTTAAACAAGTGTAAAATGATTTATAAATAATTATTTTGTTTGGTTTATATGAAAATGAACCAGAGTTTTTCTTTGTTTCTCGATTGCCAGCCTGAATGAAGATGCAGTTTATTTCAGGTATGCCCTGACGCCAGATGATGAAAGAGATAGACCGGATCCAGCACAAAGCCAGAGTGACGGCCGAAGTGGACGATGTTGCCACACAGACTTAGGGTCATGCACATTTCGCGTGCTCTGAGCAGCAGAGAGATATTTTTCAGTGACCGGTGAGAGTCTGGTCACGCTTGAGGGGTCCACCACTAGACAAGTAAGAATATAGCCCTGCTGGGTTGCATCTATGGTCCT
Source organism: Euprymna scolopes (assembly GCF_053919585.1). NCBI lineage: Eukaryota > Metazoa > Mollusca > Cephalopoda > Sepiida > Sepiolidae > Euprymna > Euprymna scolopes. The sequence goes on along the minus strand of NC_136487.1, from coordinate 25,538,117 downwards.
GCGAGCTGGGAGCAATGAACACGGCCAAGAGTACATCACAAGTATGCTCCCATGAACCAGGTTAGTGACGGATGCGGCCCGGCCCCGGATAACAGAGAGCGTTAGGGTTATAATTTTATTATGACTTTTGTTTTAATGAACGAAAATTGAAAATTTTCTTTTTCAAAATATAGCTGAGAAGGTGACCTATGAACTGTAAAAATTGTTTGAAATGTGGTCACAAAATGAGTGAGCGCTGAAGCTTTAAAGCAGTTCTAAATTAGTAAAACTAACACAACCATATATTCAAACACGGTAGTGTTTGTAATGATATCTATAAAAGTGGGAATATGTGTTTTTGAAGACACTTTTCAACCTATAGACTCGATGAACTTTTTTATATACAGACTTGAAATTTGGTATATAGGTTATTCAGACAGGTGGAAAACTTTTTAATCGATTTTAATACGGAAAAAGAGGCTGGTAAGTGGTCAAAATTGAAAAATTAGTGCGTGGGGGTTAATCAGATTTTTATCTGTTAACTGTTTCACGAATGTGCATGCGTGAATCGTTCACATGGCAGATACTTATGTTAATAATAAGTAGGTTTGAAAACACTTTTTACAAGTTGGCCCAATGGTTATCGTACTTGGCTCTCTGTGTTTTGGTTTCGATCTCAGCTTGAGCTCGAGTATTTTTTTTAATTACAAGAAATGAACTGTTTAGAAAAAAACATAATACTCGCATGCACATGTTTTAGTTTCTTTCCGTTTTTTTTTTTTTTTTTGTAATTCATTTTTTGAAGGAATTTAACGTTACCTATGATACCGTTCGTAGATAAACGCATGCTTACATTTTATAACAATACTTTCGTAGATAAACGCATGCTTACATTTTATAACAATACTTTCGGACCACCCTGTATATTATTTGAATAAATGAATCTTTGAATAAATAGACAAACGCATGCTTACATTTCATAACCGTATTTTTGGACCACCCTGTATACTATTTGAATAAATGAATATTGAAATAGACATACGAATGCTTACATTTTATATAAAAAAAAGTTTCGGGCCAATCTGTATAGTATTTGTTTAAATGAATTTTGTAATTAATAGACAGAGGTATGCTTGCATTTTATAATAATATTTCGGATAATCCTACGCACTTTGAATAAATAAAACTTCGGATAATTAGACAAACGCATGCCTATATTTTGTATTTTGGGACCACTTTGTATACTATTCGAATTTTGAATAAATGAATCTTGGAATATGTAGATAAATGTATGCTCATCTATAATATAAATCTCTACCTGTCTGTTTAAATGTATGTATGTATGTATGTATGTATGTATGTCAGGTCATGTCATCTGCTACTGGTACCATGTAACCCAGTACTACCTGCCTCATGACTTGTTTGGTGAGGAGGGTGGCTAGTCTCCCTGAAGGATTAAAAACAAGACATTTCAAAGGGCGAATGAACCCGTTTTCGGGGTCAACGGCCAACTAGCACTGTGTGTGTTTGTGTGTATGTATGTGTGTGTTGGGGTGGAAAGGGCTCCCGTAAGCCGTGGTGAAGGCAACCTTTCTAGGAGAAGCAAATCTCGGATTAAAAAAACATAAAGCGGGAGACCAGTACCCGCATTAAGCTGGTCTGCAGTTTAACTTGCTGCTGGCTATCTTGCTCTTGCTTGTTGCTGGATCTCAACATTTTGAACCGAGAGAGAGACTTAGCTGTCGTACAAAGCTAAGACTCCGTAACATCATCTGTGTATATTTGTCTATTAAAATGATCCTGTGGCGATGGAAGTCATTTTGGGTTCATGGACTTTAAGTGTCGGGGGAGTGTCACTCGTCTGACAAGACGTTACAATCATCATGTATATATGTATGTAGGTAGGTATGTATGTATGTCTGCATGTCTAAAACTTTTGACAGACACGTCGGAATGTGACGAAACTGGGATCGTTTTGAAGCTCGAACTTTCGGACGACAAATATTAAAAGATTGGCCAAAACATTAATTCCTTCATCCTTAACGGGGCAGTTTTCTACAAGGAGAGGTCGCTTTTTTCGCAGATATTTTCGAAAGTCATCCACTCTTTTCGATTGACTAGCCTTAATTTTGACGTTCGTTACTTCGGTTTTGCGATGGACGCAGCAGCAACGCTGTCACTTTTTTTTTTTTCACATTCTTTTCCTCCTTTGCGGTACTGATTCGAGCTTGCATATTTTTTTATTTATTTATTTTTTTTTTTCTCAGCACACACCTCCAAACACCCAGGCTAATATTTTATACGAAAATACTTTGGACTACCGTCTATACCACTTAAATAAATGAATCTTTCCATATATAAACAAACGCGTGCTTACATTTTATAGCAGTACTTTCAAACCGTCTATACTATTAGAATAAATGGATTATAGAATAGGTAGATAAACGCGTGCTTACATTTTATATCACTGAAGTTAAGCATCGTTAAGTCTAGTCACAACTAGAAGATGTATGTGCTTTCCGCTTATCTCGGCATTGTTTCCAATCTCCATGCATTGGCATTGCAACTGGAATCAGGTAGTGCCGTCTCAGGAGATGCATCGTTGGAGATTGTGCAACCCTTGCTTAACAATTATACGCACATACACTTTTACATGGGGTATCCATTCTCTTGGAGACAGAACGGAGGCCATTATCATACATTTTATTACACGATTTTGGACTACCCTGTCGTGTGCAATCTCTCATAAAAAAAATCGTTATTAAACTTGTTATATATCAATAAATTTTCTTTTTAATTTTAGTTTCTTTTTTATGGAAAGTTTTAAGCTTGTAATAAAATTAAAAATAAAAAAAAAAGGGAAAACGTTTACAATTTTATTTTATGACCTACTACTTGAAAAATGATAAACATGTCAAGAAGTGTACGAAAAAGCAGGTCGGATTTGTTCATGACTGCGGAATAGAATAAAGTATCATGTCCGATATATCTTTTTTGAATTTTGAATTCTCCTAAATTGCTGAAAAGTTTTTTTTTTTTTTTTTTTTTTTTTTTTTTGTCGTGGTTGGCTTCTATTTTATAAGACAATGACATTCCACATCCAGTCTGTTGCATTACAGCATCTACTATTGCTATACAGTTTTAAGCTGGAATTGGCTCCAACTAGGATATTTTGTCGGGGTTTACTTTCTTGCTGAAAAATATAGAATGTTAGAAAGCATGAGTTCAAATGTCTTTTCTACTTTCCTGCACTGCTCCGATGTTGTCATTATGACGACAATGTTGCGGACCAGGATATAAATACCCTAACTCGCTACAAGAAAAAATAATGAAACGAATTGAATGAAGGAAACAAAGAACTCAAATGCTGGAATAAAATAAACACGTCGTTTATTTTATGTTGAGAAATGAAAGTCTTGGGTGTACACGTGTTCATTCGGCCGTTGATGACTACGCGCGTGGAAGGAAAGGAGAATGCAACAGAGAAACGCAAAGTGGCAAGCCGGCCTCTAGAAAGAGAGGGTTAAGCTCAGTAGAGAGTCGCGCACATGTCTGCGTTGATGGACCAAAGCCGAAAGGGAGATAGAGTGAGAAAGTCAATCCAGGTTATGGAGATAGAAAGCGTATAAAGTGTACATACTGTTTGTTAGCTTTTTGTCCCACATAGTAGCAAGTGGCGTGAGGTACGCGCCTGCCGAAAAGGCACGCTGTTGGTCCGTAGACCGTTCAGCTAGGAGGCTGGTCTGAAAAAGGCTGGAAACAGCTTGTCTCTTGCTTTTATAGTCGTTTCCAGTGGTCTTTTGCGCATGTGTGGATTTCCTTTGAAAGGGGAAGTGACGTTGTCCTTGTGTGCGTACGTGTGCGCGTGTGTGAGTACATGTGTGTACGTTAGCGTGTGTACGTATACACGTGAATGTGAGTGTATGTACGCAAACGTGAATATATGTACGTGTGTGGACGTGCGCGCGTATGTTTGTGTGCGCGTATGTATATGACAAGTAATATAGCTTGAGATGTGAACGCATGTTTTTGTGTGAGACTAGAAAAAGCTCGCGCAATACTCCCCTTCAATGATGTCGCCCAAACAATAATAGATTTATTTATTACTTGCGGTACCTGTGGAAATTCCATTTCATATGTAATATATTTATGTTGGCATTCTGTAGATATTCAGCATAAATGGAGACGCTCTGATATTGTAACTATTTTGATAAAACTGCAAAAGTATTTATCCAAACAAGCGGGGACGCCCGGCGTAGCCAGGTCATAAAATACGCTTAAATATGATATTTTAATTCTTGCAGATTTCGTATATATTATCATAGAGTTAATGGTCTATCGATTCTTATATATAAAGTTGCAGTTTCAAAAATAAAAAAATATATCTATATGACTTGAGTTCATCAGCTCGAATTGAAACCGATCCCAAACTTATATATATATATATATATATATATATATATATATATATATATATATATATAACTTTAGTTCCTTCAGCTAAACCGAAACCAAAACTTATGAAGAATTCTTGATGAATTATTTATAAAAAAATAGATTACTAAGGTGCCATCAGCTAAAATCGAAACCGAAAATAAGACTTATGAAGAATTCTTGATAAAATTATTTTTAAAAATAGACCATTGGAGTGCCATTAGCTATAATCGAAATCAAAACCAAAACTTATGAGGAAGTCTTCATAAAATTATTTATATAAAAAATAGAAGACTTAAGTGCCATCAGCTATAATCGAAACCGAAACCAAAATTATGAAGAAGTTTTAGTAAAATTATTTATGAAAAAAATTAAATAACTTGAGTGGCATCAGCTATAATCGAAACTGAAACCAAAACTTATGAAGAATTCTTGGAAAAATGATTTATTACAAGAAATGGAAGTACATAACAATTAAAGCGTGATGCACAAAAGAACACATACGCGATTGTTTTAATATATAGCGATTTATTCGCGGACTGTTATCCTCATCTTCATAATTGTTGTTTCACAACGTTTCAGCCAACTATTCCTCTGGCTTACATATACAAATTACTCATTTCAAAGGATTCCAATAATAAAATAATAAATATTCGTAATGTTTGGATTCAGCAGACTACTGTTCTCATCTTGAGTGTGATTTTCACAACGTTTCGATTGATGTAACCTCCGACCTTCTTCAGATGTATCTTGTCGAACTTATGGAATGTTTCTGTCGAACTCGGGAAATTCCTAAAATTTGTATTAGAATTGTCCGCAAAGACCCATGGTGCAGTGGTTAGAATACTTGGAAAAATCAGTTGTAAAAAGTGATATTCTCCTGAAGGTCGAAGGTTCAACCCTCAGTGTGGGCGACCGAAAAATACAATTGCAAATTACTTAGGACCTCTATCTAGTCATGGGTGATGGAAGAAGAGCACACTACCCTCGTGAAGTAAATAAAGGGTTTCGCTCGAAATTCCGTCTAAATTCCCGAGTTCGACAGAAACATTCCTAAGTTCGACAAGATACATCGACCGAAACGTCATGAAAATCACACGCAAGATGAGAACAGTAGTCCGATGAATCCAAATAATACGAATAACCAATCCTCATCTCAAAAATTCAAAAATGAAATAATAGATACAAGAAATTGAAATGTAGCATCTGAAGGCAGATACTACACTTTGATCTTGGCCCGAAGGCCAAGGAGAACAAATAAATAATTTTTATTAGCTTTGCCTTAAAAGCGACACCAATTTTTTGTTGTTTTATTTATTTGGGATATTCCACTTTTTTTTTTTAAGGAGTGACAAGGTTTATTTGGAATATTCCACTTTCCTTTTTTAGGGGCCCATAGCATGATAACGGCTGAATAATATAATATATAGATGTTGAGAGCGTTAAGTAGATTTGTTTTCGGCAATAAAAGAAAGTACAGTGCCGTCTGTCTTTCTCGAATGCTTTTGTGTTGTTGCCTTGAATAAAGTGCAGCCAAAACATGTTCCCACAACTGAGTTCTCATCCATCTCTATTGGCTTACACCGTTTCGAGATGGATGATAACTCATATGTGGAGAAATTATATCTGGATTGCTAAGCTATTTAGTTTGTTAAGAAGTTTTGCTATCTTGGTGATACCATTGGAGCACAGGGTGGTGCAGATGATAGCGTAGTAGTAGTAGTAGTAGTAGTAGTAATAGTAGTAGTAGTAGTAGTAGTAGTAGTAGTAGTAGTAGTAGTAGTATGATGATGATGATGATGATGATGATGATGAAGAAGGAAGAAAGGAAGGAAGGAAGTGTGAATTTACAGCTATCTCTCTTCGTGTCTTGGCGATATTATTGTCGACAATATAAGATTTTATCCAAATACATTGTATTCTTTGGGTTGCATGTACATTTTGCTATAACTAAATTATCGTTTTTATATAATATTTATTATTATTATTTATATAATATAATATTCATTCATTTGAAAAAAAATAAGGGTGTGGGTCTTAGTGGCATATTATGGTTTGTGCTAGTGTAGGTGTGTCAGAAACCAACCTTACGAATGCGTAAAATATATTGAATAATTCGATCCTCTGTCTTTCCAAGCTTATAACTACTCGAAAAATGTAATTCAAACCCTATTTTTTTTCAATTAAAGGAGAAAGGACCAAGGTTTCATTTAAAAAAAAAACAAAAAACAACGTGTTTTTTTTTTTAAACTTCGGACTTTACAGGTAAATTTCTAAAAAACACTATTTTTTTTAGTTTTAAATTTGAATATATTATTTATTGATCTTTTATCTTCAATTTGTGATACATAAAACTTTGGTGCGTAAATTAATTATTTACTTTTTAATAGACATTTCAAAATGGGGAAGGGCGTGAATTTAAAAAAAAAAACGTTTGTCTAAAATATTATATTCGGTTTATTGGAAAGAGGATAAAATTTCACATTGACCCTGAAAATATCGTAAAAATTGAATCCATAGAAAAGTTTTGATAGATTTTTAAAGTTTAAAAATTAAAAAATACTTAGCTCGTAAAATTCAATTGATTTCATTACTGTTTTTTAAAAAATAAAAAAATAATATTTCTATTACTTTTTATACAACTTGAATAGTTTATTTTGGAAGTATAATCCATAAAGAAAATAAACAACCCTCTTTTAAAAGAGAAATTACGAGTTTTTTATATTTTATTCGCAGTTTCGTGTTAGGAGTGTCAAAAGTTCCCCAAAATTCTGATATACCTAGTGCTAGTGTATGAAAGGAAATCTAAATTTCTGGTATCGTAAAATTTAGGTCACGTGATATAAGATAAACGGTGCAGGATGACATAGCCACCGCTGTTTGTATCTGTGTTGTCTCTCAATCACCCCACCCCAATCGAAAGATCCGATTACGTTTTTTTTTTCATTTTAGAAACAAAACAATATTTCTTTTTTCTGTGTTTTTAATTGGTTAGTTTTATCTTTTATAACTTAGTGATTTTATTGATTGTTCAAGTCAAACAGAAATAAGCTTTAAAAAAGTACAAAAAACGGTTTAAAAAATGTTCCTTTTAAACGAACAATAGAAAAATATCTATAAATATAAAAGCGAAAATGTATGTATGTGTGTTCGCTTTTTCTGTATGTCTACAAAAGGTTTTTTTCAGAGAAGCGGTCGCTTGCTTCACAACTTTTTAAAACTTTTTATATCACATATAAATCGTAATATCTCACAGTTAACAACGAAGCTCGCCTGTCTATTTAATTTGCTCGATTTCGGGAAGATAAATATTCAACATTTCTCGCTCGCCGCATGTGGGTTAGTCTTTTTCCTATAACATCTTGGGAAAAATAAAAATCCCGCAGTCAAACTTGACCTCATTAACTCATTAAAACGGGCATCTGCCAAATCCAAGTAATTAAATAAATTAAAACGTGTTTCCGTTAGCATCTCGTGGTGGGGCAATCGTTAACGTCGCACGTTATTTATTTATTTTTTTTTTTTTCACACTTTAATTTACAACTTTGCCTCAACGGTTTGGGTTCCATCCTCATACTTACCTACCAAAACATTTTTTTACCCCACCCCCGGAGTTTCCAGACACACCTCCAAACATCCGGGCAACGCCGGGTACCCCTCACTAGTACTTTTATAAATCAGAGTCCATTTTCTGTAGGCTATTTTTGAACCCAGTCAATGATGGGTACTTTTGCTAGTCTTTAATAAAAGAATACAGTTAGGGTTTCTAATTCAGTTAGTTAATTCAGCGCACATTTTGTCACTGTGGTCTCATATGACCAAAAATAAAACAGTTGTATGAAAGTCTGTAATGACAGCTTTAGCTTTACTCCTTTCAAAAAACTTCGGTAATTTTTTTTTAGATTAGGTCCACCTCCACAATTTTCTTTTAAATGGCACCTTTTAAAGGTTTTCGCCTATGCTGAATTGTCGGAAATTTATCTTGCTTCCAGATAAATTCGACGCTAAAGTAACTAACCTGAAAAAAGAAAAGCATGGAATAAAAAGGAGGGGGGGGTAAAGAATAAAATATAAAGGTCTTGCTTTGAAACGAAGAAGAAATTTTATTCACAATAAAATTAGTTGCAAATTTTTCCCTCTGCAGGCATTAAATTTAAAAAACGCCAAGGTAACATATAATGAAAAAAAATAACACTGATTCTTATAATGAAAATGTCGTATCCATGGACGAATACAATAATATGATGCAAAATAGTATTTCCTAATCACACTCTCATATGAAATAAATTTTAGGAGCGTACTCACAAATTGAAAGCCAGTCAGACACGTGCCTTTTTCTTTTCTTTTTTGTTTTCGTTTAAAGTCCTTTTAGAATTTTCTTTCCCTCCATGTGCGAGCAAAAAACCGTAGCCACACAGATGGATTGAAGAAGCATGCCTCGTCGCATGTTCGGGGTATTCTTGCCGGATTTTCTTCTTTGAAGGAGGTGCCAAAATTCCTTGTCACGTAAAATAAGGTCTTTTTTTTTTTAAATAATTACACTCCTTCAATATACGTGCAAAACGTAGCAACGTAGATAGTTTTTAGAAGCATACCTCGTCGCATGCCCTGGGTATTCTTGCCGGGTTTTCTTCTTTGAAGGAGGCTCCAAAATTCCCTGTCAGCGGCGGGCAATGAACACGTCCAATATCCACGTCGCGGGAACCAAAAAAGATGGCGAATCTTGCGCTGGGCTTGTGACGTCATCACGGAGCTAGCATTTCCCTTTTCTCCAAATTAAAGGGAGTTTCGTACAAACCCAAAATGTATGAAACTAAGAATAAAAAAAGATACGAAATACAAAAAATCGAATACAAGAACCAGATAAAAAATAATAAATGTAAACGGGGGGTGCACCATTATTGGTACAAAAAAATTCCCACAGAATACATAAATCGCATCCATGTTTTATGGAAATGTGGGTTCTTTTATGTGAAGGTATCTCCAACAATGTGCATATCGCTTTTTGGGACCGTTTCACCTGTACCATTTCTGTTTGGTAAATAGAACACAAAGGAATCTTGCTTGTAAGTGTATTTTCCTCCTTGAAAAAAAAAAAATTCCACAAGTCAGGCTCATGTTATATTCATGTTATTTCTGATTTACTAATTCATGTGGGAAAAAGAAAAAAAGGGAAGAATTGAGCAGAAGATTATTTACGTTGGTGGCGTCAACATCAGGGGAATAATCCGACCTAAGTGCAAAAAAAAAAAAAAAAAAAAAAAGATTAGGAGAAGTGGTAGAAGGCACGTTCCTTTTGTTATAAACGGCTGACTCGGACCAGTCAATGTTGTTAGTAGTTTACTGACGATCGGTGACGGTTAACACAAACCACTGTTGCTCATAGCTCCCCGTCTCGTCTCCCGCCTCTATCGCATCATTACTAAGAAATCTTCAGGACCAGACAGCACAATCCCTGTTACTAGTTACTCTCTGTTCTACATATCTTACTCTACTGAGTCATTAAGGGGGGGGGTATTTAGTTCTCTCCCACTGCAAGATCTGTGATTCGTTCGGAAAGTGGGATTTAAAAAGTCAGTGTTCCGGATAAGGAGACCTCTGACTCTGCAAAAGATGCCTGTGCAGCTCCGTCGGCATTCCAGGCAGAGAGCATCAAGCGATTAGCAATAAACTAACCCCTTCTCAAAGAGAGAAGGTCGAACCTGGGAGGGTAGACCTCCTAGAACTGCACAGAACCAACATCGCAATCAACAGGGACCAGATCATTACAGGAATCGTATAATCTGTTCTTGATTTGGGGGCTTTGGATAAAAATCCCAAGCTGAGTTCATTGGTACAACTTCTTTGCGGAGTAGATAACAAAGTCCTTGTTACCAGTTGTTCTTTGTTTCCGCCACCTTCCATCACATCGTTTACTTGACCCCCAGTGGGGAGAGGAAGTTGCAATGGGCATTTCTTTGCAACCCCTGAAGCTTACCAGACCACTCATCATCGGAACAAGTTTTCCGACATCCAATGTTACACCACTCATCTTATATCATGTGACCTAAATTTCAGATGCTAGAAAGAGGACAGAAAATTGGGACCTATTTCGCACACTAGGACCGATTAATTTACAATTATCTCTTTCTGTGTCTTGGCAAATATTATCGTCGGCCTTATAGCATTTTGTCCAAAATGTCTACATTGTATTCATCAGTTGATGTGTACAATTTAATTTGCTGTAACTGGCTTGTTATTTTTTTTATTATTTATTAGTAAAACTTTTTTTTAACTGACAAATAATTTGGAAGGAATACATAAACATCTTTCATTGTAAATAATTGACATTATTGAACTAATAAATTACCAAGTGTTTTTACTGTAAGCTTTGAACGAATTGTGAAACAAAAGGATTTTCAAAAGATGTAAATTCTCTGAAATTCTCAATTGTCTGAAGCAGTACATCAAAGAATCTAATGTCACGAGCCGTTACTGGTAGATACGGAGGTAGATTGGTAGGTCGATAGTGACACCGATATTACAATAGGTGTATGAGGGTGGCGCGTCGATGTGTATTCACGAACTAGGAGCAAGAGCTGAGTGCGTAAAGAAAGGGCTTCGTAGTAGCGTGGGAAGTCATCGACTGATAATGCCCAGTTGACAAACACTAGCTGAGAATCTGTGTCATCCATTGAGGGAGACAACAAACAACGCCAAGGTATCGACAATCAATCGACAATAGGGACTTCAGACATCTAAATCGATATCGTTTTCTTCTTCTTCTTCTTTTTCTTCTTATCTATATATATATATATATATATATATATATATATATATATATATATATATATATATATATATATATATTAATATGATATGCTGTGTGTTCTTTTGTGTGTCACGCTTACTTCCGAGTCGTTTAATTGTTATGTTCTTCTTTTCTTGGCATAAATAATTTTACCAAGAATTCTTCATAAGTTTTGGTTTCGGTTTCGATCATGGCTAAAGGAACTCAAGTTTATATATATATATATATATATATATATATATATATGTATATATATATATATATATATATATACAAACATTTCGGCCCGACGTTGCCCGGGTGTTTGGATGTGTCGGTTGAACAACAAAAAAAGTAGAAAGGCAGGCTCGAACCCGTACCGCGAAGGAGGAAAAGAACAGGGTAAAAACCTAACGTCTATGCTGTTACGACCACCGCCAAACCGGAAGTGACATTTTTTAAAATTAAGGCTAGACAATCTAAAGGAGAAGATAACTTTTAAAAATATCGGCGAAAAAAGTGACCCCCCCCCCTGTAGAAAAGTAAAATTGGTAAAATCCGTCGTCTCTATTGAAAGTTTTAGGCAGACATGCAAACAAACATACATTTATATATTGGTAACTAAAAATTTTCGACCCAAACCGATGAAAAAGCTTGCCCTATCTCTGAATACCCTTTATGTAAAATAGAACATTAACTCTATAATAATTGTTTTTGTGTTACGCTTACATCCGAGTCGTTTCATTGTTATGGACTTCCATGTCTTGTAATAAATAATTTGATCAGGAATTCTTCATAAGTTTTAGTTTTGATTTCGATTATAGCTAATGGCACTCCAGTTATCTATTTTCTTTTTATAAATAATTTTATCAAGAATTTTTCATAAGTTTTGGTTTCGGTTTCAATTATGGCTGAACGAACTCAAGTTATATATATATATATTTTGTGTACAGAAAGTTGTTAGTTGAGACAGGTCATTGGTACCGTCGGTTTCAAGCCCGATAATAAGGCCCGTTTAAGGTATCCTTATCAAGCTCTCTTCAGCCAATATTCGTCTATCTTATAACCGGAAGTGTGAAGTATATATACCTCGCGAATCCACGTTCAAATCTCGTTTTGTATAATCCCCCCTTTTTTTTTTTTTTTTATCTATCTATCTATCTATATATATATATATATATATATATATATATATATATATATATATATATATATATATATATATATCGGATAATGTAATACCTAATTTTCAACTTTGAATTATTTTAATTTAAGATCTAATTTCGAAAAAATGTTTTTTATATGAATCGATTTTAATTTGAACCCCATTTAATTTTAAAATCTCTTTCCTTATGTATAAAACCTTTAAAATCTGTATTGGTATCGGTTAAAAACTTAAAAATTCGTTTAATTATATCGAATTACATTTAAAATTTCCAAAAATACGTTTAAAGTTTTAAAAATATATTTTTAATTATATCGAATCACGTTTAAAAATTTCGAAATACGTTTAAAAATTATTTTTAAAAAACCCAAATCTTTCAAGGTTTGGGGAAGTGAGTATTTATTTATCCTAAGTGATTTCCCTAGTTTATTAACATTATTATATTTTTCTATAGTTTTAAATTCGAAATAGATTATAAATTACATTTATAAAAAAAAAAAAAAAAAAAAAAAAAAAAAAAATTTAATTATATTTTATATTACATTGATTAAAAATCTATAATATAATTGCGATTAAAATCCAAGTTTACCGACTAATTATTTATGTATTTACAATTTTTTTCCTTATATATATATATATATAAACAACATCTAAGTGTTGTTCTTTTCATTGATCCAATTTATTAGGAGCCCCTTCCTTCTATGTATGCAACTTTTCAAAGCTTCACTCCTCACATTTAAACATTTTATTTTTGGGTCATGAATGGACCGGAGGATGTAGTATTTCTCTGCGTTACAGAGTGAGCATTGACTTAATTCCGGGACGTATGCTGGTCTATGCTCTATTTTTCTCCATTTTATGGAAAAGGGTGTATTTTTTTCTTTAAGCTCCCACACGCGGGTAGCTAATGCTGTATTCATCCTTGTTTTAGCTCTAAAGGAGCTCATATGCGCATAATATCTTTGTTTAAATTGGCCTTTTGTCATACCTATATATATTTCCGGTATATTTGTGGATTGTTCCGTTACTGTGGCCTCATAAACAAGGGATTCAGCTTTACAATTACCCTCCAATGGACAGCTATTTTTGGTCCTGCAAGAGCAGCCTGCGTTATCTATCTTTTTTGGTTCTTTGGATATTATCGACTTTATTGATGGAGCTGTCGAGTAACTAACTTTCACCGTGTTTCTATTAAAAAGTTTATGTAGTCTATGTGTTCTTGGAAAATGTTTGTCTAGAAGGCTAAGAAAACAATGCCCTACTCTAGTTTTAGTGTTTAATGAAAACGGAGGTAAGAACCAGATTATTTTCCGTTTCCTCTTTCGTTTTATATTTCTCTATTCTGGGTTTGTTGAAATTTTATGTTTTCTTTGAACCCACTTTGATGCAGTGCGTCATTATAATATGGTGCTGCTTTCTCGAACACTTCAGCGTTCGAAGAAAGCCGTGAAATCCTTTGGCTAATGTTCGCTACCATATTTTTAAACACTGTGGGTGGGTGGCATGAACCCTTATTTATATACATGAGTTTTTCATTTAGTTTGTGGAAGGGTTTGTGTATTTTCTTCTCGAGATCTAGAGTGGCATCTAAAAAATCTACTCTATCTAAATTTGTCTGTATTATTATTTTAAAGCCTAGTTCCTTAAAAAATTCAGTTAGGTCTTTTCTAAGCCTGTCTAGTGCACATCCATTGTAGTCACGCGATAGGCAAAGTCCATCATCTCTATATAATCCAAAAAAGTGATCTGGGAATTTATATTTCATGGTCTCCAGTAGAAAAAGTCCAACCAGATCACAGATATCCGCACTGTCATACGCCCCCATCGCGACGTCAAAGGGGTCTTCCGGGTTTGATTTTTTGACCCATGTTTTATCGTCAAAAAATAAAAGGGTCTGTCGAGCTTGCATGATTGTTTCCTTATCGAGCTCACTTATCTTTCTATATTTTGATGCGAAGATCAACGATTTTTCTAGGATTTCCTTAGTGATTGAAGGGTAAAAATCGACGATATCCAGTTGTGAATATTCTCTTACTTTCCATCAGGTCAGGTTTTTGTGCTTGGTTTTAATTTGAAAAAAATCAAATCCTGTGACAAATTCGATTACATTTTTGTGGCATTATTAGCTGATTTTCGTCAACACATATATTAAATGTGTTTTTCAGCAAAAAAAATGTTTTGCCAACAACATATATTGATTATTTGATAGAAACATCGATTACCATAAACTGAATGGTGGGCATTGATAAAGGTAAGTACATGTAAATTGCATGTTGCTTCGACATTGTTCAAACTTTAGGTTTGAACTTCCATTGCATCAAACTCTTGAAATACTTAGTAGCAGAGAGGTCTCTCTTCAGATTCCAACAGTACAGCCATCATGGCTTTATCCTAGCGATCCTGCTACCTGGTCTCCATCTCTTTCAGATCCTGATGAAATCTGTCCTCCTGCTCGTCACTCATTTAACTCAGGTTAACCGATCGATATGTGAAAATAGGTAGTGCATCCTGATGCTCACATTTCAGCCTAGGTTTTGATAAGTAGTCAGCATGTTGTTGACAAGTTCTGCATAGTTTCTGGCCTTATTGTTGCCAAGAAATGCCTTCCACACTTCCAATTCCATTTTAGTCATTGAGTTTTCAAACCCTGGATCTCTGATGAGCTGCTGGATATGAGAACTATCAAAGATGCCAGCTTCCAACTTCTCCATGGTCAATCCTGGAAAAGCGTACCACAGGTAAGTGAAGCAGTCACCATCCTTGTCCAGATTCTTAGGGAACTGCTTGAGGAAGCTGAGCTTGATATACAGCGATGGGAAGAGTATTCTGACCAGAGGGTCATTGACTGATGACGTTCCTTTCTTTGCAAGGCATTAATTCCTCACACAGTCTTTCTTCAAGTATGCTAAGCACCAATTTTTTTTAAAGATTTTGAAGTTTTCTGACTTTAAACTAATCATTTTTTTTACATAATCACTAGAACTATCGGACCTAAATACTTCTTGTCATTAAATAATCATTTAAATGAAAATAATTATTCGGCATAGCATTTTACTCATGCCAACTTCTTCTAAAATGCTCTACACATGCGAACAAAAATATAAAAACGACATATGGCTATAGCTCAAAAACTTGGCCTGATTGAGTAAAATTAATGTGATTTTTGGAATCATTGCATCAGATTCGTCCTAAATCGGCTGAAAAAACGCAAATAACAAATGTGTTGTTGATCAGTGTGTTTTATGGATAGATTTTGACTCAGAAAACAACAATTCTTCCCCGTTTTTCAAAACACTGATCATGGAATATGAAGAGTAAAGGACGAAATAAGGGAAGTAAGTTATGAAGCTGCCAAAATGCTCATTTTCTAGTCTCCATTTATCCACAATGTAAAAAATATGCATAAATAGGACACTAATGACGAATAATGCATTAATGAAGTGTCATTTTGTAACTCAGTATGCAGATTAGGTAGGCCTGATACGTATGCTGTGTGTATGTAATGAGTATATTAGAAATCTGAAGTTCTTGTATTTTATTGTTATATCATGAATTTTGATATAAGTAAAATAATAATCCGAGGTGGAATAATTATACGATCAAAGATTGGGATAACACAAATTAGATTTATTGTACGAGTAGTCAGTGGCGTAGCATCGGTTTTTGCCACCCGGAGCGGTCGTAAAATTTGCCCCCCTCCCTGCTGGCATATAATTACCTGTTTTGTGCACACCTCCACTGACATATGATTATCTGTTTTGTCTCCCTCCCCCCACTGCTGGCATATGACAACCTGTTAAAATCTTCAAAATTCCAAAAGGCCCTCAAAATATTTATTTTCATTGAATTAATGTTTACACAATTCTCTTTTGATTAATGTTTACACAATTCCCCCTTTTTTGAATTTTAATTTAATTTAACAATTTCTTTTCAATAATTTGAATAATATTAAGTATGTAAACATTAATTTGAAAGGAATTATGTAAACGTTAATATGGAACAAAAGAAACAAAATTTTTTTTTCAAAACAAACGTAGAATGCAAATTATAAAAAAAAAATGTTAAATTAAATTAAATGGCTACACAAACGAATATCAAAATAAATTTAAATGAGAATTTTTTTAATTTTGAATTTATAAATTTAAATAAGAATATTTCAAAACATAAGAAGGTTAAGAAATGATAACATCATTTTTATTTACTTTTTTATTTTTTTATTGCTATTATTTCCGAATTTTCACAAAGTAAAAACATGACTGTATCAAGGAGAGGATAGTCCGATATAGTTTTCTTTTCTTTTTCTTCATAATGTTATTATTAAGAGAACGAGCCTCGAGAAGAGAAAAAAACGTCTTGTACCCATGCTTTTTGAAATCTATGTGTGTAATCGCTTAGTTTAAGCATGAAATTTAAGAAATTTGTTGTTAATAATGTTTCAATCCTTTTAAAAATAGTTTAAATTTAAAAAAAAAATAAATGTATTTATGAATTGAAAATAAGGCTATAAATTTATTTTTTTTGAGAAACCTATCGCAAAGCATCAAGTCGGTCGAAAATTTATGCACATACTTTTCGCACTTTTTTTTTGGTAAACTTATCAATAATTCTATCAAAATTCACTCCATCCACAAGTTCCCTCTCTATGGAGAGGATTGCTAAGTCTGTAAGCGTTGTCTGGCTCATTTTGATCAAAGGTAGTTTTTTATGAGCTTAAGTTTTGAGAAAGAGTACTCACAGCTGGCAACGCTAATAGCTTGGGTAAGGAAAATTTGCAGCAAGATCACAATATTAGGGACCGAATTCCCAAGGAAGTATCTCTGTATAAAGTTCAAAAGTTAAAGAGGTCCATTGATTTTGTCTTTTTCTGAAGACAAAATACTGTAATCTCTTCCTTTCAACAAAGAATTTATCTTCTCCTATATCTTTGTAAACTTCACCAAGCTGACAATTATAATTACCATGAAGCAGATTTGACGGTGTAAGAAAAGCGTATTTACTTGCAAGATTGTGAACTTGTTGAAGTCTGCAAGATCTTTCTTCAGTCAACCTTTCTATGACAGAGAGTATTTCCCGTCTCAACTCAGTATCAAACCCCAGTGCTGCATCAGTCAATCGTTCACCATTCATTCGTTTCTTTTTGCAGATGCGATGCTTCATGCTTATCCCCATTTCAGAGCAGAGTTTTTTTGACTCGCCTATTGCAGTGTCCACCATCTTTTCTCTATTCTGAAGAAGTCAATCTCTCAACGCCGTCAGCCTAACAGAATTTTCTTGCAGATCCAGCCCCTTTTCTTGAAGATACTTCTGGGCATCATTGATTTCTGGGAAAATAGTTTTCCAAAGTCTAAAAAATAAAAGAAACGGAAACGACATTCTCCTTCTTCTGTGAGCTGTTCCAGTGCAATGATGACATCCAATAACTGTTTTACTACATTTACAGCATCTGCTCGACTACTCCATCTGGTTTCCACAGTCCGTTTGATACTTAGCCAGGTCAACTGAATCAAGATGTCCCAGCGATGTGTAGATGCAGAAAAGAACAAGAATAACAGGTCCTGTATGCCAAAAGAATGTAACAGGGTGAACCGCTACAGAAACAGTATGTACATAAGCCAGATTTCATGAATGGTTAGTGCATGGCATAAATAGAGCTTTTGGGTTGATTTTGGAGATTCGTTTCTGCACACCTGATCGGTGGCCTGCCATAATAGCATCATTGTCAAATGCCTGGCCAATATAGTCATCAATCTGAATTCCATCGTTCTTCAGTTCTCTCAAAATCAGTTTAGAAATGTCATCAATACTTTTACCTTTTGTCTCGATGAAGCGGAGAAACAACTCCTCCACTGTCAATTTATTTTTGTCAATTTTTACGTAGCGTAACACCTCACTCATCTGGTTCTTGTGAGATACACCAGGAGTGCTATGAAAAATTATGCAAAAAATATTTGCTTTCCTTGATCTGATCGATGATTTTCTTTCTCACCTGCTTTGCCAAAATGCTCACAAATTCATTCTGGTGACGGATAAGAAGTAGGGATTTTCTTTCTAGGTTAACTTTCACCAAATGTTCACGGAGCACAGGGTCATACTTGTTTTCAGTTGAGCATGAGATGTGCTGGTTTCATGTTTTGGATTTAATTTCCATCAATTCATAAAATCCACATAAGCAGAAAAAACTTGACAGTCCAGTTGAAAACAGTCTGCAGCAGAAGCAAAATAAGGCTTCTCTGGAAGGAGAATACACCATCCATGTTCTCAAAATTTTCTCACCGTTGCATGATTCCTGATAGAACCATTTTTTACTTATCTTTCTAACGACACCTTTGATTTTTGTTCCTGGTCAGACTACTTCCTTGAATTCATGTCCAAGGTGCTGCAAGAGCGGCAGATCCCTGCCGAACAAGCATAGCACAAATTTTAAGATATATTTAATATATGTCCCTCCCACACACACACACACTAAGTGCATTTTTTGTTTGCGAAAATATATGCAAACATGAGAAGTTTTAGAGTAATTCGAAAAAAAAAGACAAAAGTAAAATAACTAATTAAATATTTAGAAATTTAAAAAGAATCGGAATCGGGAATTTAAGGCAGAATCGGTAATTGAATCAGAATTGAGAAAAAATTTGGAATCGTCCAATCATTAGTACACACACACACACACACACACACACACACACACACACACACACACATATATATACATACATGTATACACATATGCATGCATATATCCATATAATATACCTAGGGGATTGAACAAAAGGACACAAGACAAAACCCACCAGCTAATTAAAACAAAAACAGATCAAATCCCAAATGAATCAAAAACATTAAAAATCACTTTTTATATTTTTATTTTAATTTAATTAGATTTGGGAAAATTAGACACCGGGGAACTAAATCTGGCAAGGTATGAAAATTAAGCATCTACAGAATAAATGTCAGTTGAAGATAGAGTTTAAGACCATTCTTAAAGACAATATAGTTTTAAATAGGATTCAAGTACCTCTCACAGAAATATACATATTTTGAAATATTTATTCTTGTTTGAAAACAAGTAAATCGATTTTTCTTCTATCATCTTTTACAATTATTATATTAATAAAAAACCTAAAAACTTAAACCCTATTACCGGAATTAATTCATCATAATACATTTTGCTTTAATCATAAATACGTCAGTGATTCTAAAATTGTCTTAATTGTTTAAAAAAAAAAATCAATTACTCGACAGAAATGCGGCATTATTTAAACTACTGAATAGAAAGCCACTTAAATAGTATTTGAGGGGTAGCACTGAGTTCCAATTTAAAATTATATTCCCTGATATGACGATCATAAAATCTGTTTACAGTGGATTTTTATTCTTAATGTTTCTACAATTCGAAAATTATGTCATTTTCTGTTGCTAATTTTCAGTTGTGTATCATTTAATTATTAACGAATATTTGAAAATATTTTTCTTGACAAAAATGCTTTGTTTAATTTTCCAACATATTTTTAGAACGTGCAAAAAACTACTCTCTTTGAAAGGTTACCTAGAGAATTTATGCAATATTTTTAAAACTTTGTTTTACAAATAAAAAAAATACATTGTATTTTAATGTTATTATCATTAGTACCAATAATGAAAAATTAAATTGAAAATTTAAAACAATCGGTTTTAGAATCATAAATTAGGTACACATTTTTCCGATTCCGATACCTCCAAATATTTCGATTTTTTACAACTTTTTCGGTATTTTTTTGGTATAAAATTGAAGATTTTTTGTTAACTTTTATTTATTTTTTCTATCTTTTACTTTTACCCTCCCAAAATACCGCCCCCTGGCAAATGCCGCTCGTAAAATATAGACGCATTTTTCCGATTCCAATACTGCCAAAAGTTCTGATTTTTTAAAAACCTCTTGATATAAAACTTAAGATATATTGTTAGCTTTTTTTATTATTTTTATTTATTTTTCTATTTTTTATTTTTACCCTATCAAAATGCCGCTCCCTAGCATGAGCCGCTCGTAAAATAGGGGAAAATTTCTCTGATTCCGTTACATCCAAAGGTTCCGATTATTTACAACCTTTTCGGTATAAAATTTCAAATTTTTTGTTAACTTTTATTTATTTTTATTTATTTATTTTCTTTTTTTCTTATTTATAACTTCTCAAAATGCCACCGTCTGGCATGTGCCGCTCGTAAAATAGGGACGCATTTTTCCGATTCTAATACTGCCAAAAGTTCTGATTTTTTAAAAAAATTATGATATCTTGTTGGCTTTTATTTATTTATTTTTTTCTATTTTCATTTTAACCCTATCAAAATTCCACCCTCTGACAGGGGCCACTGGTAAAATAGGGAAACTTTTTTCTGATTCCGATACCTCCAGAAGTTCCGATTTTTTACAATCTTTTCAGTAAAAAAATCCGATTTTTGTTAGCTTTTATTTATTTATTTTTTTCTATTTTCTATTTTTAATCTCTAAAAATGTCGCCATTTTTACACACCATTTTCGGCGTAAAATTTCAGATTTTTTGTTAGCTTTCATCATTTATTTTTATTTGATTTTTCTTTTTACTCTCTCAAAATACCGCCTCCTGGTACGTGCCGCCCGGGGCGGACCGCCCCTCCCCTGCTACTCCACTGCGAGTAGTACAAAGCAAAAATAGTCTAATAAAGGATATATATATATATATATATATATATATATATATATATATATATATATAACTACTTCATTTACTCACATAAATTTAATATACGAAAGTATAGATTTATGCGTAAACTTTAAGTATTTACTTAAAAAATGCTCAATACGTAGGTAGAGCTAGTTAGTAATTTATAAAATATATATGGCGATTAAGTTACACTGAATATTCTGCGTTTCATCCACTATAGGATTCGTCAGGCTTATGCGCGAATTCTGTGGTTGCTTCTTTATATATGTTGAGGATTTCTAGTTAGCCAATCAGCTTTCTAGTATCCACCGCGCCCCTTCCTATCAGCCAATGGGCATGCATTTTATCGAACAAAGGATCTGTTTTAGAACTAGGTTAGTGGTTTAGGTAGATTTTTTCCTTCCTTTTTTTTTTATATATATATATATAAATATACCTATGTGTACACACATACATACATGCACATATATATACATATAATTATATATATATACATATATGTGTGATCGTTTATGTATATTCATGTTTATTTAATTTATTTTATTTATTTGTTTGTTTTCTATTGTTATTGTTAGTTTTAAAGCTATTTTGTATCGCTATCCTAAAGTAAGTTTTATTTTGTGAACATGGTTGTTTGCTATTTCTCGTCTACAGTTTAATAGATTTTGAGCTTTAAAGTACAGGATAGCAAATTTTTCATGGAGGCATAATTTACATGGGTCGTCTAAATGTCTGCACGTGGTAGCTTGTCTCATTATTTTCCATTCGACTACCGGCGAATGTCCGCTTTCTTTGAGTTCCCAGTATTTATTCGCTAGTGTTGTTTTTATACGGTGTTTTTTATTTTTTAATGTACTTTTGTGGTCATAGTATCGGGTTTTGAAATCTAAGGAAGTCATGCTTATGTAATATTTCTTGTTATTCGGGTTTTCTTTCGCAAATATTGTTGCTTGATAAACTACCATTTGGCCCATGATTGTCTTTCGTCACGTCAACCAACTCGGAAACTTGACGGGCCGCAGTGCTACAAGTGCAAAAATCGTGGACACCTGGCCCGCACCTGTCCGGGAAATGAGCAAGGGGAAGAAGCTACAGTGCCAGTTTTCTCCCCAGATCGTCATTGAGCAGGGCGCTACCCACTGTAAGCATACACATTAATGGAAGCGAGCGCCTCGTGCTTCTGGACACTGGGTGCACCCAGACTCTCGTGAGCAAGATATGCTGTGCCACTTGGAAAGCAGAGAGAATTCCGGTACTAACTGTAGGTGGAGGTTCACTAGCCTCTTGTGGGGTGAGCATTATCCACGCAAGTATCAATGATGGGCCTGCAGTAGCCATGCTAGCCCTGGTTGTGGAGGGAGAGCTTCTCGGGTACGACCTACTCCTGGGTATGGACTTGATTACACAACTGGGTGGAATTACTGTGGACCAAACCAGCAAGGTACAGTTCTCCCGATATGAGGAACACGTTTGTGCTGCCATAATTCTCGACGAGCCTGACTTTCGTGCAGAGTATGATAGAAACACCAATGCATGGACGGCGTCTTGGAAGTGGTCAAACGATCAGCCACCAATATCTTTGCAGAAGCAGTTATCGGAATATCCCCCACCCATGTGGCTAAGGGAACAGTATGAAGAAAAACTGCAAACGTGGATCGACAATGTCTGGCTTCTTCCATACCCAGAGGATGAGCTTGGCCCCTGCAAGGGCTGATTCCCTTGATGGGCGTCGTACAAGAGACCAAACAAAAGGTCCGCCTCGTCCTAGATTACCAGGAGCTCAATGAGCATGTCGACCCATATACGGCAAGGGCTGATGTGTGGGCACTCAAATTAGGGGAGTGGTGACAGCAGGGATCGAACGTGGCAACTCTGGACCTATGCAGGGCCTATCTGCAAATACGCATTGAGAGGAAATTGTGGCCATTTCAGACTGTGGAAATTGGAGGAACCCGATATTGTCTAACCAGGCTAGGATTCGGTCTAAATGTGGCACCAGGCATTATGACAGCAATCATGCATGCTATCTGGCAGCAAGATAAGGCAGTGCAACAGGCAACATCCTCATACATCGATGATATATTCGTCAATGAAAGTCTCATGTCAGCACAATCGGTTAGAAGACACTTTGAGAGCTTTGGACTGACATGTAAGGAACCAGAGCATCTGTGCGATGGAGCAAAAGTTCTCGGCCTGCACGTGCGCAATATCAAGGAGGGACTTTGCTGGAGAAGAGGAAGTCACGTCCCCAATGTCCCATCAAGCATCACTCAACAAACAGTGTTTTCGCTTTGTGGAAAGACAGTAGGCCATTTTACTGTGTGCAGTTGGCTCAGGGTGGCCGTGGCGGCCATAAAAAGACATGCAACAGCCATGTTGTCGGGATGGGATGATGCAGTACATGATGTCACCCTAAGGAGAATGCTGACAGAGACTGTGTCCAGGGTGACCAGTGATGACCCCATTCAGGGAAAGTGGTGCGTCAGCGGGAATGAGTTCACGGTCTGGGTGGATTCTAGTTCACTGGCCCTTGGAGTTGCCCTTGCAGTTAATGATTCCATTATTGAAGATGCCTGTTCGCTTCAGCCAGAGAATGATTTGAGGCACATAAACCTGGCCGAACTTGATGCTACATTGAAGGGTGTTAACTTGGCGCTTCAATGGCAAGCCAAGGTTCTACATATCATGACTGACTCGGCATGCACTCATCGGTGGATAACCGATGCATTAAGTGGAAGAGCACAGCTGACGACACAAGCATCGAGTGAGATGTTAATTCGAAGATGGCTTGCCACCTTCGTCGACACCATCACAGTGTACGACCTGACCGTGAACGTAGTGTTGAACAGGTCTGTGCTCAACAGAGCAGATGCTCTGACAAGAGTCCCTAAACGATGGCTTCTGGCTGGTGCTCGGAGAGATTCTGATAATCTGCAAAACACATGTGCAGCAGTTGTGTGTAATGTGGATGCAGCGCACATTATGGATATTCATCGACAGTGTGGACATCCTGGCATCAAGCAGATACTGTACTTTGTCAAGATGATTGATCCAGGAGTAGAAAAAAAAGATATCCGGAGAGTGGTGGAAAGTTGCGAGGCCTGCCAATCCATTGACCCAGCTCCAGCACGATGGAAGAAAGAGGAGTTGGGAGTGAGTGGTAAGTGGCAGAGAGTGGGCATGGACATCACACACTACGGTGGCAACCACTTCCTTACCCTCATCGATTGTGGGCCTACACGTTTCGCGGTCTGGAGACTCCTCGGGCGCCAGGACTCTTGCAGCATTATTCGCCAGCTGTCATCCGTGTTCTGTGAAAGAGGTGCGCCCGATGAAGTGCTGACGGACAATGACCCAGCCTTTTGCACCCATCAGATGAGGCAGTTCTTACAAGAATGGGGTATGCGGCTGCGGCTTAGATGCGCTTATGTGCCTTCTGGCAATGGTATAGCTGAGAGAAGCCATCGCAGCATCAAAACAATTGCAGCCAGGAAGCAGTGCACCATCGCAGAAGCTGTGTACTGGTATAATCTCATGCCGAAGGATGGCGTCTCTCCAGGAACGGCGCCTGCAAACGCAATCTATCAGTACCGTGTCCGAGAAAAAGGAATCCACCCTGGTACAACTGTGGCCACTGAGATAGAATGGAATCAATATGCCAAAGGGGATGCTGTCTGGGTGAAGCCGCCAAGAAACCGATGTACTGACAAGTATAAACGGGGCACAGTGACCGATGTGGTGAGTCAGCAGTGTGTCCAGGTTGATGGCGTACCCCGTCATGTTAGGGACCTAGGGCCGGCGACACATGTACCACCTCCAGTGGACGATGAGAGTGACTCTGACTCTGAGACGAGTGGGCCATCGCTTTGGTTTGCACCATCCCTATCAAGCAGTGACTGATATCAGTAGCCTCCACGGAGATGAAGTCTTCCCCGACCATCAGGCGATGGATGAGAGCGCACTTGAAGATGAGAGCAGCACTGTCCCCCTTCACAGAAGCATCCGACGGCGGCGATCGCCACCCCCCTGCCGTCTCTGTGATCATGAGATCAGTGGGGAGTGTGGAGAAAGAAGTTGCTTACCGTTAAAGCGGATGCACGTTTGTGCCTGCAGAGCACAAATTGAGAATCAAGATGGCGCCCACAGGCTTTTATGTGGAAAAAAGTCTCGGGGAATCTCGGAGAATCTTGTACTCTGGTTCCATAAATAACGAGGAAAGGAAAGCGGGAGGACAGACGATTTTTAGTCACTAAAGCGAACGGACGAAAAGAGTGTGGTGAACAAAACAAACAACGACTCAGTTGAAAGTAGAGTTGTAACGAACACAGTTGAATTCTGGACAAGCTCCTATTTCATTTATATATGATCCGCCAATAAATCAGGAAGCTTTTTTAAATAATTTAAAAAAAAAAAATACATTCCAACAACTTTATTATACATAAATCGAATCTATATTCTTTAACAATTTTTAAATGAATAAGCAAAAACATTACTCCTTTCAAATGGGTACCATTAGTGACATGGCATTCTTGGATTCACATGTAAAAGTTCTCCATGAGTTTTTGCAACATATTTACCGATATTGCCTCAATCTCGTTTGCAATGCGTTCTTTGAGAGCTGGAACTTTTCTAGGTGGGTCACTTTCAAACAGTTTCGTTTTAAGATAACCCCATAAAAAATAGTCACAAGTACTCAAATCGGATGAATAAGGGGGCCAAGGGATATTTCCATTGCAAGAAATGGCATGGCCTGGAAATAAAGCATTAAGGACATCGATGGAAATTTTTGTTGTGTGACTTGTGGTTCCATATTGTTGGATAAGTATTTGCTCATCCACTGCAAAACTGGCAAGCTGAGGAGTGAAAAAGTTATATATCATCTCAACGTCAGACGTCAGTTATCATGGATCAGTGGACTGGACAGGCGAGCATCGGGTATTGGGCAAAAGAAAACTCTTGTTTGCTTCATGAGAAGCCCCTTCATGCTCAAAAAGTAACGGTACGGCGCGCTATGCCTGCAAGAGGCATTATCAGTCAATCTTTTTGGCTGTAAATGCTCAACGCTATACAAAAAAGTCAATGTACCTGTCACAGAACGAAAATGTCATATTCCAAAAATCACGTAAATTGATCAAGCAGATTTTTTTAAAACTAAGAAAATCAAATTTTATGATGAAGCAAAGATGGCGTGTTTCTGTCTGCCATCTTTAAAATTTATCACTAGTTACCCCCTTCATAACAACTTCCTCAGAAATAGATTTGGCTATGATTTACTAATAAATTACTAAAAATGCGCAAAAATAAAAATGATTTACTTAGTTAAAAAACTACTTGATTAAAATAGATGATTTTTAGAATATAACATTTTCGTTTCGTGACAGGTACGTATATCATAAAGATATTTATGTAGTTTTGTTTTTTAATTATGTTGAATTCTGGACAACAACCACGAGATAATGGATACCCCTGGTAAGAGTAGCTATGTGTGTAATTGTGAGGCAACGATTGCACAAACGCAAACTACACCTCTCCTGAATCGGCACTGGTGACTTTATTTACACCTGTGTAATCTTTTACCGAAAATGATCTTTCAAACATCATGCTTTTCACTTATCTTCTTGACAATTGATCAATTTTGTTGTTTCCTCAGATAAGTGCCTGTGTTAGTGTGATGTAATGAAGTCACAAGCAGAAAAAAACTTTTTCCAAGGCTTGCCTCTTCATTACATTATAATTTATTCAACTGAATTTTACAACAACAAATGCTCAATGGTAGACAAATAGTAAGTAAAGTTTCGGTATCATAGTTTCCAAAGTTTGCTAGCCTAAGGGTCTGTAGAAAATATGTCGAATCTGTCTAGTTGAATAATTTTATCCATGAGATAAAATTAGATAAAAATCTTCAGTTGAATAAATTGTCGTGTAATGAAGACGCAAGCCTTGGAAAAAGGTCTTGCTGTTTGAATCTTCATTACATTACAGTTAGGTTCATAATTTTTAGTACATTTAAAAATTATTTTATTGTAAGTGCTTATAATTTTTATTCAAATGACATTTTTATACATTTGATAATTATTTTACTGTTTTTGCGGGTGTACTCTTTTGTCAAAATGATATTTCGGTACATGTGGCCTAGGAATTAACAAGATGTCAGGTTTTGTTCAAATGACCTTTTGGTACATTTAATAATTATTCTCTTGTTTCTTGCATTTGTCACTAGGTGTACGCTTTTGCCAAAATGATTTCTTGGTACACACAGCCTAGATATCGAACACATCATTTAAAACGCTTAATTTGTTTTATTTATACCATTAAAAACTGTTGTATATTCTCTATTTAAGTTCTGTTCATAATTGATATATAAAAAAATTGTTTCATCTTACTTTAAAGAAGGTGTTAAATATTCTACTTAAAATTCAGATATTTTTATGAGTCATACCATCCCAAAACAACTGTTATATTTTACACTCAAATCAGAGCTTTTTTTATGAGTCATACTAATGATTGGACCATTCTAGTATTTTTCCTGATTCCGATACAATTACTGATTCCGATTCTGATTCCAAGTCTTTTAAAATCTCTAAATATTTAGCTATAGAGTTATTGTTTTTGTTTTTTTTTAAATTTTTTTTATCTTCGGATTATCGTAAAAACCTACGTAATAAGTGCATATATTTTCGCAAACATAAACATACACTTGTTGGTGGGGGTGTTGATCTATAGATTTTAGTTTTACTGGTAGTTTAAAATCAACAAATATTTTTCATTTTACTAGTAATGCAAAAAATGAAAAATTAAGTTTAAACAAAATCCAAAAAATCGCAGAATCATTTTTAGCATCGGAAAATAGGTATACATTTTTCCACTTGTGATACAGATTCTGATATTCCAAAATGCTCCAATTTTTCTGATTCCTGATTCTGATTAATCGTCCCAACACGAATTCATATTATCAGAAAATGTTTTATTCTACTGTAAATCAAAATTCCATGACCATAGGGTCATAAATAGCGATGGGACGATTATAGTATTTTCCTCGATTCCGATACAATTACTGATTCTGATTCCATTAATATACCAAGAAAAGTTGAAAGTAAGATACTTTGTTGCCACAGTAAAAGTAGTCCTTCTCTATAGTGCTGAGGCATGGACTCTTACAAATGCGCTGAAGAAGAGACTGGATGGCTATTACACACAGATGCTCAGGATGGCCTTCAATACCAACAGCTTTATGGTGACCTACCACCAGTATCACTGAAAGTACAGCAGAGAAGGATGAGAGTAACCGGTCACTGCATGAGACACAGCGAAGAGGAAACCAGCAAGCTAGTTCTCTGGATATCAGCAGATGGACACCTAAACGTGGTAGAAGAAGAATGACTTATATTGATAACCTGCTACAGGACACAGGATTGAAAAGTGTTTGGGACCTGCAAACTGTCATGCGAGATCGAGAAAACTGGAGAAGTCATGTAGATTCGATGGTGAAGCATCCTGAAAAACGATGATGATGATGATGATGATGATGATGTTGTTGTTGTTGTTGTTGTTGTTGCTGTTGTTGTTGTTGTTGTTGTTGTTGTTTTTTTGTTTGTTTGTTTTTTTTTAAATCAATTAGCAATTGCTTTTAACAGGTTTTTTTAGTATAATATTACATTGGAATTTTTTTTTCTTGACTTCACCAAAAAGTTATAAAAAGAAAACAATAAACATTAGCAAATTTTATGGATTAAAAAAAAAAAAAAACCCTCAACAATCAGTAATTAAATAATGAATTTTTTTTTATGTTAAAGAAACAGACATTTATTTATAAATGAATTTACAAAAGTATTTTCAAAGGTAGGAAAAACAAGATTATAAATTTTAAAATATTTGTTAGTAAAGAAATACAGTTTACATTAGTTAAATGAACATTAAAAAAAAAATGTTTCATGAATTTCAATCTATTGTTTGCATATTTTTTTAATGGAAATCGCACCAAACAAGGCATGCAGCCACTTGATGTAAAGAATTAACAAAAAAAAAGAAAGATGATTATTGCAAAGACAGGAGATACTTATTGACCTAAGTCTGTAGACAGGAGGAAAACAGTCAACAGGAAGAGAGTTCTACAACCTTGCAGCTCATGGAAAGAAGCTTCTGAAATAAGGAGCTGTATTACAATGAGGTATCAAAACAGCAAATTGATGGAAATCACTAGATCAACGAATCAAATGAGCTAGAAAAAAGGAAGCAGAGAGTAGAGCAGACAATTCTGAAGAACATATACTGTAATAGTGTTTATAGAAAAAATTGAGACCACGTCTGTGAGAGAGAGGTTGCAGTGAAGAAGAAATAGATAGAGCTAATCAAATTACACAAGTTTCTAACAGTACTCCATACATGGCCTGATTTGTAGAAATAGAGAATAGCCTCGGATGTAAGAAAGTGTTTAGAGCAATAAAGGGATTTATGAGAAGCAGAAAAAGCGATGGATCTAATATGTGAACTGCAACGTAGATTTAATAAGAAGAAAGATCAAGAACCTCCGACCTTCTTCAGGTGTCTCTTGTCGAACTCGGAAATGTTTCTGTCAAACTCAGGAATTTAGACAGAATTTCGAGCGGCATCCTTTATTTATTTATTTGTCTACAAGGACCCATGGTGCACTGGTTAGAGTACTTGGAAAAATCAACTGTAAAAAGTGATATTCTCCTGAAGGTTAAATGTTCAATTCTAGGTGTGGGCGACCAAAAATACAACTGCAAATTACTTAGGACCTCTATCTAGTCAAGGTTGATGGAGAAGAGCACGCTATCCCGTGAAAGGGTTTCGCTCAAAATTCTGTCCAAATTCCCAAGTTTAACAGAAACATTCCTGAGTTCGACAAGATACACCTGAAGAAGGTCGGAGGTTATATTGACCGAAACATCGTGAAAATCACACTTACGATTAGAACAGTAATCCGATGAATCAAAATAATATGAATAACGAATCCTCATCTCAAAAATTCAGAAACGTAAAGATTAAAAAGTTTTAGACTTGATTTCTCATCAAGAACAGAGTCATCCATAAGAATCTCAAGAAGAAAAGGGACACACCTACAATTGAAAAACAGTAGCTAAATCTTAACAAAATTCTATGAAATGAGACATTTCTTACCCGAATCCATAGCTAAATCCATGTCAACTTTTAGATCAGCTGCAAATTTCAACTGATCTGAGGAAGATGGTCGAGAAGCAATACCAGAATAGAGGGTGGTGTCATCAGCATAAATGTTAATTTTCTGAATAATATTCTCTGGTGGATCAGTTATATAGAAAAGAAACAATGTTTGATTGAGGATATATCCCTGAGGAACACTGGCATTGATAAGGAAAGGAAATGAAGAGAGACCATCCAGAATTACTCAGAAGCTTCAACCAGAAAGAAAAGACGTAATAATGGCATGGACCTTATTACCAATACCATAACCTAAAAGTTCATGTAGAAGATCAGAATGCCATACCTTCGAAATATCAAGCACAATAACCCTTCTCTTTACTGAAGTATCCAAAAATCGACAGACCTACTCAATTAGAACAGTTGGATGAAAACCACAAAAGCCATACTGAATATTATTTTACAAAGAATGACAATAAAAATATCTCAATTATAGACAAAAAATTACAAAGTAATCACGAAAAATATAAAGCTAACAAAACACAGATTTTACTTTTTAGTCTTAATTATACTGAGTATATTATACAGTGTTTTGTTGTTTAGGTTTAATTATACATGTTCTTTTGCATAGCAATAATTTTTTTTTATGCATTATTTTTTTTTTATAACAAAACAACATCCTGGTGCCTAATTTGTCAAAGTTTATATTATATATTTTTAACAAATAAATAATTCAAAGTGTAGTATCTGTGGACCTGTGGAACAAATTTGATTTGGTTTTTAGCTGGTAAAAATAGCGGCTAAACGATCAAATTGAAAAAATTTGGAACTTGGTATGCACAAATATACATTCATATCTTTAACAACGAAACTTTTAAAAGTTTTATATGCATATGAACTTAGTCCATATATTTTGGTTTCAATTCTAGCTGATGGCATCCAAATCATTTTTTTAAATGTTTGAAATCACTACTATATAATTGGTACAATATAATAATCAACAGAGAATTGGCTCTATAATGAAAATAAATACGAAATTTGTATTAATTAAACATCCTATTCAAATTATATATTACATATATTGTGACATAATCCTTAAATTGGTTTATGTGTTTTAAGAAAATTATAAAATTTAATTTCAGGCCGATGAAAAATGTATCTTTTTTTTTTGTTGTTTTTTATTTTTTTTCGCCAAGGCAAAATGAACATGGAAGAAAAAGAGAGAGAGTATAGAAGAAAGAGAGGGAGTATAGGAGAAAGAAAGAGAGAGAGTATCAAAGAAAGAGAGAGAGAGAGAGAGAGGTGAGAAAGACATTCAGCAAGCGAGGTGACCGGATCCCCCCCCCCCGGTCAGTGACACACTTTCTGATCCTTGTTAGTTACTAAGTGAACAAGGAAAGAGAGAGTAGAATAAGGAAAGTACAGGGAAGAGAGAGGGTGAGAGAGGGAAGGAGTCATTTTGGTGCAAGACACTCTGCTGAGCCGCCGAGCTGGATGGATGTGAAAAAATTCTCATCCCAACAAACGATAGAAAGGTGAACGAACCAATGTTGTTGAAACAGATAATGTCGACCCCTCCCCATGAACAGAAAAGGAAATGAGCTAATTCCGACTATAAAATGGAGAGGAACACAGTGCACCAAAAAATATACAGTGGAAAATAACTGAAACAGTGGATGAATAATACACAAGGAATATATCGCAACCCTAACCCGTCCGAAATGAATAAAATTAAATTTCACATAGAAAAGGAAAAGAAAAAGGAAAAGAAAAAGAAAAGCTGTAAGTCTTCTCTGCATACCTCTCTCTCATATATAAAGTTGGCGGGTTCATTTTGTCATTGTTTTGTTCGGACTGGTATATTTTTTTTGTATCGATGTATTTCTCGTCAGCATTTTCAGACAGTAGATTAAGATACCCCTTTCACATACTCGTAATTTGTTTTTTTATTTTATTTAATTTCATCACCCCCTCTCTACTGTAGTTTCAATTTTTTATAATAAAATTAACTTTAAAACACTGGTGTCTGTTTTCGTTCTTTCTTGCATACTGTTGTATTCACCCTCATGTCTCCTTTTATTTTTACCCTTGCCATATGTGTGATGAATATTTGTTTTGCGTAAATTCCTTTTTGTATCCCTTTGCTTTTTATCTAAATCCCCACCTCCTTTTTATCGCATGTGTGACAATATACATTAAAATATCATATTTAAGTGTATTTTACGATTGGGCAATGATGCTAGTATGTTATAAAGATGATCTTCTCAAACCACTCTGTCGATGCTTGGTCTACAGACTTGAAACTTGATATATAGGTTATTCGGACCTATGGAACAAAATCGATTTGGATTTTAGAGTTTTTAAAAATTACTTTATAAGTGGTCAAATGCTTTACGCATGCGCAAATATACATTTATACTAGTGTTGGGATGATTAATCTGAATCAGAATCGGGAAGCAGAAAAATCAGAACTTTTTGGGGTATCAGAATCGGTATTGGGATCGGAAAAAAATACACTTATTTTTCAATGCTAAAAACGATTTATTTAATTATTTTTTATTTCACCACTGGTAGTAATGATAAAATAATAAATATTTATTGGTTGAAACATTCAGTATAACTAAAATCTACAGATCACCTCCTCAAAAGTGTGTTTTTATGTTTGAGAAAATATATGCATATTTAAGATCAGTTTTCATGGCAATCAGGACAAAACAATTATTTTATAGTTAAATATTTAGAGATTTATAAAGTATCAGAATCATATTCGGTAATTGTATTGGAATCAGGAATTTAGTACAAAATCAGTAATTGTATCAGAATCAGGAAAAATATTGGAATCGTCTAATCAATAATTTATATGTTTAAATTCATTAATTTATCAAGTTTTGATATTTTTTTACATGGAGGTCAGCACTTATCAAGGCCGAAAGCCATTCGGGGATAAAGGTTATTGATATGCATGTGTCGTTAGTTCAAATGGTAACGAATACCACTAAGGTGGCAAATATTGTGGTTTTGATGCTAATACCACCCAATTCATATTTGTTCTTAACTTTTGAAATCACGATTATATATTGGGTATGATACAATAATCAATAGAGAATTGTCTCTTTAACAATAAAAACGAAATTTTCATAAATTAAAATATATTTAAGTGTATTTTATGACCAGGCAACGCCAGCCAGTCTGCTAATATATATATATATATATATATATATATATATATATATATATAGTAAGTTATGACAATATATATGGCAATTAAGCTACACAGAATATTCCATGTTTCATTCTCATGAGAATTCGTCATAAGCCTAACAAATTCTCCTGAGCATGAAATGTAAAATATTCTGTGAAGCTTAATTGCCATATTGCCATATATATTTTCATAACTTACTACCTATGTATTGAACACTGTTGAAGTAAATACTGAAAAATTTATGCATAAGATTATATTTTCGTATATTAATTTATGTGATTAAATGAAGTAGTCATATATATATATATATATATATACATATATATATATATATATATATATATATATATATATATATATATATATATATATATATATGATGTGTAGTTGACTTGAAGCATTGTGTGGGATAGGTATTTAGTAAAGATTTAGAAGGCTGTCACAATGCGAGGAATGAAATATAGTCGTGTCACGACCCGGTTATTGGATGACCGAATTGATTGGCAGTCAAATCGAGACATAAGAATTTATTTTATTTTATATCCAACATCTCATAATTATCTTCGGTTAATCGTCAGATGTTGGATTAACCAGCGAAACATATCAATAAGGAGAACGGAACAACAGAGCAAAAATGACAAAACGAACACTCAATAAAGGTTTAGAATTCAAGAAAGATTTTTATATACAAAGGATGAAGAAAAAGTTCCGATACAAAGAATGAGTGAGACAGACATATTTTTGGGGGGGTGTTTGCCAGATGTATGCGACATGCAAAATACAGTACAATATGTATAAAAGTTTGTGAAAAGGAAAAGATATTGGCATGAAATAGGCCAAACTTATCTGTTTTTTTATTCGTTAGGGTAAACACGGATTAAAAGTTCGCAAACACAATATCCAAGAAAAAAAGTTGAGATGGCGAAAGTTTATCTCTTCCTCGAATCTTAGTTCCAAAGAATAATTCAATCGACAATACGATTGTATTTAGAATGATAATCCGCAATTTAATTAATTCAAATCTCAGCCAGATTAAATGTTGAGGTTAATCGACAATACGATTGTATTTGACTAATAATCCGCAGTTTAACTGATCCAAATCTCAATCTTCGATAAGGTCCGATTCTCGGAGCGACTGTTTGTATACCAGGCTGTCTCGCTTCTTTTCGCCAACTGTTTATTTCTTATTTTCAAATCCCTCGTGCTTCGCGTTTCCCGCCACGAATGTTCACTGTCTGGTTGCCATGATGACGTATTTCCGCTCGCTACGGCGATATTCACACCCAACCTCTGTCCCATTTCCCTCAGCCAAGTGTCTGCCACGCCACATCATTCACAGAGAGAGGGGGTTATCTGGTTCATTAGATTTTAAGAAAGAGAGAGATAGCGAGATATATATAGAGAGTAAGTAGAGAGATTGACTGTTCGCTTTGCTCTGACGTCACAGTCGTTGTTGTTAAAAGTACACGAGAACAAGTGACGATTTACAAATCAATAAGTACATACACATATTTTTATATATACATATATTTATTCAGTTGTATTAGGTAAAATGTCTTACTTGTTATGTCTGCGACAATATCCATTATTAATTTCGAAAAGAAATTCCCTTTTCGAATGGTGAATGTAACAGATCGATTCAAAGCATGCTAGATGGTGGAGCAGAAGTTGGATAGCTGTGTAGGGCCTCGGAGCAAATGTGAGGAGGTGGTTTATGTATGGTCTGATTAGCATGTTTATATTTTTATTTATTTTATTTATTCATTTGTTTTTTTGTTTTTTTAGTTTATAACTTGTTGCTTTAGCGTGAGCTTTTTAAAATTTTGTATGTTCTCTATTTTGTTGTCTTTATTACTATTATTATTATTTATTTTTATTTTTTCTGCTGATGTGTGGGATGCCTTACTTTATCTAGGTCACGTAAGTCACGGGTAGACTGTGTCCGGTTAGCTATTGAAGAAAAAGTAGGGGTTGGATGTGAGAGAGGAGGGGAGGTAGGGTGTGGGGTGGTACGCTCGCACTCCGCAGCTGGGTGTTTAGGTTAGTGTTGCCAGGAGTAGGAAGATAGATGGGAAGGGGGGCATTGGGATGACATTCCTTGGGAGTTGTTAATTTATTTATTTCTATAAAATTATAAGTGGTAATAGATGGGACATTTTTTTTTAAAATTGTTTTATTTAATTGATTTATGTACTTCAGTTAGCTATTTTTTTTATTTATTGTTTTTAATATATACTGCTGTTTTTTATTTATTAAATTTCTTTTATTTTTATTTATTTATTTTTTCTTATATAATTTATATGGGAGGGGGCTTGTAGTAAGTTCCTATCTGGACTGTAAGTTGGGCTGTGAGTGGTGTGCAGTGGTGTACCTGTTCTAATGGGTTATGGTTGTAGTGGTAAGTCTTTGGTGGGAGCCGTATGTAAAGTTATATAATGAACGAAGATCCGAGCTCCAGTCTGTTGTTGAGTTCTGGACGTAATTTGGATATTAGTAATGATTCTTTTATGCGAAGATTCCCAATATTGTGTTCTGTGGTTAAAATATCGACTTTAATAGATGTATTAGTGTTTCTGCAGGTGTTGAGGTGTTTGCGGAATGATGATGCTTGTGTTTGTGAGTGTTCCTTAATTCTTATGTATAGGGGTCTCGTGGTGCTGCCTACGTAGAATTTTCCGCAGGCAGAACATTCTAGACTGTATACTATGTGTGTGTGGTGGCAGATGGTTGCGGGGTATACTGGGCAATTTGCCAATGTGCATGCTGGTGGGTCCTTGTTGTGCCTGCATTTAGAGAGCTTCTGTCTAAGGGATAACCCAGAGTGGGCCAGTTGCATATTGAGACCCTCTCTTCTGATAGCCCTGCGGATAGCCGTTGTGATCTTGTCGCTGAGATGGAGCATTTTAAGGGAGCAAGTATTGGTAGGGAAGCTTCTTACATGTTTTCTCGTGTTCCAGGAGTGTTTAATGACAGTGCTGGGGTATCCGTTTGTCTCTAAGACCTGGTGCAACCGTTTTGTGCATTCTGTCTTGTCTTTTGGCTTGCTGCATTTGTTTTGGATGCGGATGATCTCATTCTCAGCATATCCAATAATGGCCTTAGTAGGGAGGGCCAACTTTTAGTGTACAAATATACTTTGGCTGGCTGCTTTTCGGTAGAATTTAGTAATGATGGTCCCTTTGTTATATAGCCCAGCACCTCTAGGTTGGGAACGGTCGTAGTTAGTGAGTTCTCGCTGCAACAAAACCAAGTAGCCGTCTCTTATTGATCGTCTATTTTGTTTAGTTTTCTGGTTGTTATGGTAACGGCCAAGACGGCAGAGTTATTTCCCCCTTGACTGTGCATTTTTCTCTCTCCATGTTCTTCAGCTGTCATTCGCTTGTAATAATAATGATTCCGACTGAAAGAGAATTAACATGCACACAAAGATCAGACGTAACTCAGCATACCAATCAAGACATAAGACACGCTGGCTTTTTATATAAAAATATATTTTGTTTTTAAATTATTTTTCTCGTTCTTGTACATCGAGATTTTTAATAGTTCAAAATTTAACAGTGTGGCTTACTGTCGTTTCAGTGATGGAGAGGTGGGTGAAAACATTATGCTCTCGACAACGCACGTCTCCTATCGGCGTCTCTCTCTTCTCTACCTCCCTCTTTCTCTACCTCGTCTTCTTCTGCTTCTACCTTGTTGGCCTCCAAAAATCACCTCTTATATTAGCATGTGTTTTTTGCTTGTTTTTTTTCCACGCCACGCCACCTGTCGATCACTCTGCTATCGATAATGGAGCACGCGTATTCTGGTCACTTTTTGACAATCTTTTGCCGCATCTGACCCAGAGACATCGTGACCCATTTCTCTTCAGCTGACCGACTATTGACTTTATTTATACACGTGAATCCATCTCTCATGCTAACTTCATATACATTCCATTCTTACAAGGCATGTCACGTTTCCTTGTTTTGTAAACAAAAAAAAATCGCCGTCCGATTTCTCTGTTTACGACGTAATTATTTTTTCATTTCGACTGGTGGACAATCGATTATTCGATGCCCACCTTTCAAATCTTTTATTATCTTTTTTTTAAAGAAGTTTTTCTTTTCAGTTATGTATCGGATGGTCCCAGCCATCCATTACATAACACCCCTCCATTAACCATTTTTTTTTTTTTTTTTAATCTTCAGTCGTCTAAGGGTTCATCGATATTTCCAATACAATGTTCTAAATGTCACAATTTTTTCGATGGATTCTATACAGACACAAAAAATTTTTTTTTTTAAATAATAACCAAAAAAAAAAAAAAATAAATAAAATAGCAACACAAGAAAGCACAAGGTCTCCCTTCAGTATAAGTGCATCGCCCGCACTTAACAGCGAAATATACGCTGCAACTTTACTCGTTTTACTGAAGTGGTCGATTTGTCCAATATTTTCCACTACCTCGGCCCTTTAATTAATTGACTAATTAATTAAATGTGAGACTAACATTTTAATTACTTTTTTTAAAATGTGGGCAGCATATAGTACAAAATTTCGACCAGAACGCCAGGATCCTAAATGTTGGTGGCAACTTCGAACTCCCTTAATAAGGATTTTGCCTAAAATCGACAGAATAACTTTCTTACCCAGTCCAAACATCCTGTTCCACGCTCCCGACCCGCAGCTTGATTATAATTTGAGTTCCCAACCCTCGTGCTAGCCCTAGCTAGAGTTGGCTGGTCCCTATTATCCTAATCAACACCGCACGACCTGGGCACTAAGTTTAATATATCGTCCTCCGATATCTCATTAATTTCCTTAGCCCTTTCAGCCGTCATGCTGCGTATTATTATTTTCCGTTCCATCAACGGGACCCTGTTTTCCAGACTTAGGGATTTCCGTTGATGGCGATAGCTCTGTTGGGGATAATTTTCTTCCTCCCCACTAGAGGATTCCCTATCGGTACTACTATCCTCTACCGGTGCTGACAGGGTAGTTTTTCTACAGCCCTCTTGCTTGTTGGGGATATCCCACTCCTCCAGTTCTGCTTTTCGAAGGTGTTCCCCATGGGCTTTCGTTACTGCCCCTGTCAGTTGACTCCTAATCCTATACGAGACTGGTCCCGTCTTTTCTATGACTACATAATATGGAGACCATCTTACGTCTAGCTTTCCCTTTTTCCTATTATTTTTATAATAAACTAAATCGCCAACTTGAAAATCGACTGCTTTCATTTTCTCGTTGGCCCTATCTATCATTCTCTTCCTAGCTCTCTTTATATTGTTTCTGACTAATGTAAAGGTCTGATGCCTGTCCTGCAGAGCGATCTCATGATCCTCTTCCCCATAATAAATTCTATGCAGCCTCAGTATGTTGTCTAACGGCAAGACAACGTCTCTATTATAGAGCAAGTAACAGGGAGAGTACTTCGTTGTTTCACTGACATGAAACCTTACAGCAGCCAGCATCTGATTCAAGTACATGTCCCACGAACGGTCATTGTCCCCTATTTTCTTTGCTAGTACGTTATGCATCGTCCTATGAAATCTTTCTATTTTCCCGTTACTTTGCGGGTGGTAAAATGAGGTGGTCACGTGATCAACATTAAGCTCTTCTAACGCCCTTTTCATGATCCCATTGACGTTCTCCGGTCCGTTATGCGTTAGTAACTGCAATGGTGCATCAAATCTGGGAAATATTTCCTCAATTAAGAGATGCACCACTGTCTCTGCCTTTTTTATTAGACACAGCGAAAGCCTCAAGCCAACCATTATACATGTCGATGAATGTGACTATGTACTGATTGCCTGACAAAGTCCTCGGATAGGGTCCGGAAATATCCAATGCAATCTTAGCAAAAGGAAAAGAAGGCATGTCGGTCTCCTGCATTTGAGGTTGTTGCTTCCTTAAATTTCTGGTCTGGCATGGGACGCATTTCCCTATGTGTTCGTTCACCTTCTTGAACAAACCAGGCCAGAAATACTTCTGTTTAATGGCGTGGAACGTTTTCTCCACTCCCATATGACCATTCTCATCATGGTATTGATTCAATACCTTCATCCTCAAATGTGATGGAATATATAATCTAACTAATGGATCGTCGTCAATAAATAATATACGATATCATCCATTATTATGTACTTTTTTCTTCCATCTTGGACGTTTTACCGCTCCTCATCCGTTTCTTTAATTCGACAATCTGACTATCGGCGTCTTGTTCTTTACCCATATCCAAACCTGATAGTGTAGGACGCTTGCTTTCTACTGGTGAGTCTTCATCATCCTTATGCGATACAAACTCTCTTGGTTCAAAACGATTCGAGTTTATTGCACTCACCGTGTAATTCCTATCATCTATTTCTACGAGAGGATCGTCTTCATCCCGACTCGCATTTACCACACGGGATAAGAGATCCGCACAGACGTTATCCTTTCCTTTCAGGTACTGTATGGTGCAATCATAGCCAGCCATACTCAAAGCCTACGTCTATATTTTTTTATTCTGTATCGGAGATTTCAGCAAGTACTCCAATGGTCTGTGATCCGTGTAGATGGTGAACGTAGCACTGTGCAAGTAGTGATTCAACTTATTTAAGGCATAGTGAATCGCATATGCTTCCTTCTCTATCGTTGACCATCTAGTCTGGGTATCTGACAACTTATGAGATAGAAAATAAATGGGGTTCTCTATCTCCTGACCCTCCTCTGGGTCGTAGACCATTTGAGACAAGGATGCTCCGATCGCATAATCGGAGGCATCTGTGTATAGTCTGTATCCTTTGCTAGTGTCCGGGTATGCCAGCGTCACCATCTCTGCAAGCTTTGATTTCAATCGATTAAAAGCAGACTGACATGCATCGTCCCAACAGAAACGTGCATGCTTCCTAGTTAACTGAATTAACGGTTCGGCGATTACGGAAAAATCCTTGATAAACCGCCTGTAATCGGATGTCATGCCTATAAAGGATCGAACCTGCTTCACAGTGGTCGGGGTCGAAATTACTTGAATTGCTTTAACTTTGTCCCCATCCGGCTGGATACCTTTCTCACTCACTCGGAATCCCAAATATTGCACTTCCTTGCTGAAAAACTCACACCTCGCCACCTTTAACCTTAAGTTATGCTTACGTAAGCTACCTAGCCCCTTTTCTATATGCCTAACATGTTCCTTCTTTGTTTTGGAGAATATTAAAATATCATCCAAATAAGGCACAGCGAATTCTTCCTGTTCCTGTAATACTATGGACATTAGCTCCTGGAACACTCCTGGAGCGTTAGCAAGTCCGAATGGCATGACATTAAATTGGAACAGTCCTCTATGACAGGTGTACGCGGTTTTCTCTTTATCTTTTCGTTCAACTTTACCTGCCAATACCCTGATTTCAAGTCCAACTTTGAGAAGTATTTTGCTGACCCAAGCAAAGCTAGTATATCATCAATTACTGGTAGCGCTCGGGCATACTTCTTTGTTATCTTGTTCAGGGCCCTAAAATCTACACAGAACCTCTTCGTTCCGTCC
This sequence comes from Euprymna scolopes, assembly GCF_053919585.1. Taxonomy (NCBI): domain Eukaryota; kingdom Metazoa; phylum Mollusca; class Cephalopoda; order Sepiida; family Sepiolidae; genus Euprymna; species Euprymna scolopes. The sequence goes on along the minus strand of NC_136487.1, from coordinate 25,497,248 downwards.
TTCTTTTTTACTAGTACTATCGGGAAACTCCACGGACTGTTTGACCTCTCTATAACCCCTGCCTGTAGCATTTCCTCTAGTGCTATATTAACTTCCTCCCGCTGCTTGAGAGGTGTTCTATAAGGGGTTTTCTTTATGGGGTCGTTTTTTCCTGTATCGATCCTCATCTCTACTGTGTCAGTCCGACCTAAGTATTTATCCTCTGTGATGAATAATTCCGTGTTTCATCGCAGGACTTTATCTACATCATTCCTAAATTCCTCCAGCACCTTTATGCCGTCGAGGTTACTCTTGTTTCCCGACTTCCTTTGTTTATTTGGCTTTGATATCGCCATTACTACTTCTGTTCTACTACATGTACCAATCTTGTAACCTTTCCTTAATTTTACTGTCTGATTTGTACTATTCATGATTAGCAAGGGAAAGCTTTTCCTACCTTTTATTGTGACTACTATGTTCGCTACCGATATACCACTTAAATAACTTAGGAAGCCCTTATCTATCTGTACCACTTTGTAGTCTAAACCCTGACCGTTTTTCATTCCGGCACGAGCTGTGCACGCATGTAAATGCTGCGGTTTTAGGGTGACATCATGTCTTAATCTAACTATACTAGAAATATGAGCCTCTTCTTGCAGCGCTATGTACTCACCGCCTAATCGAATTTTTCCTAAATCAAAGTACATTCTAACACCATTTTGCTTGAGCCAGTCTCGGCCCAATATGATGTTCCTATTTAGGTTTTCCATCACTACGAAATCATGTCGAATGTACTGGCTTCCTACTTTAATCTGCAAACGCACCACTGCTTGCACTAAGAGAGGTGACCCGTTTGCAGTCCTTAAATTAATCTCTATTTTCTTTATCTCAGGCTTCTGTCTGAGCCCTTCTAACACGGTACTTTTTATTACCGAAATTTCTGCGCCAGTGTCTACTAATGCTCTAAACTTATTTTTCTCTATTTTAATAGGGATGCAATTAGCAGCGCCCATATGTCCTACTATCTTCGTCTGTTCACCCCCCTTCCTCTCGCTGGGCGTCTTGCGAGTGGGGGTGGCTCCTTTCCCAACTTAGGGAAAGTGCAGTTCCTGGCTATATGGCCTTTTCTGCCGCAATTGAAACACTTAATCCCCGGCCAAGGGCTCTCCGTTTCTCTTGCCTTGAAGCCGGGTCCCCTATTAAATCCTCTATAATTCCCATGCCCCCTATCTGGTTCTGGGAATCTCTTTTTCCCTATCGCTTCTACGTTATTCTGGCGTCTACTATAGTTAATTTCCATAGGTTCTTCTTCTCGGACATTGCCTCTTATACGGGTTTGCCACTGTTCCTTGATTAGGGCCTTTTCATAGGCTACTTTGAGGTCCGATGGTTCCTCCCTCATGACAGCGATTTTGACTTCTCTGTCATATAGCCCCTCGATGAAGAAACCTATCACTTGGCTTTTTACTACTACATTGTTCGTATCTAGGCTTCCATACGAACCTTCAGCCAAGCGCACTAACCTCTGCATGTAGTCCTGCAGAGTTTCGCTCCTACCCTGTCTAATATTTGCCAACTCCCTCATAAATTTGGTAGGATTTGCCTGGACTCCATAATAATTATCTAAAGCTCGTTTCAAGTCTACCCATGCCAAACTCGCATTGTTGATTAGTAGACTTGATACAAACTGTCCCACTGGGCCAGCCGTAGTTAATAATGCTAACTGACATTTCTCTTCCTCCGTTTGTCTAATTATTCTACTATACTTCTCTATATCACTACTGTATTCGTGCGATTGTCGCGAGTCTAAAGTTTTTATTTTCGCTAATAACGCCTCCCCCCTCAGAGAGTTCGAAATGGCCTTTCCTACGTTGTGTAGTTCAGCCCCTAGGATCTGCGCGAAATCTGTAAAAATATGCTGTTCCATCTTCGAAAATTATTTACTCGATACCCTAATTATTATGAGAAAGAATTAAAGAAAATAAAAAAATTTTTTTTTTTTTTTTCAACACAACTTTTAGAGCCGAGGTTACGAAAAATATTAAAAAAAAGATCACTGACCTTGCCTTTTCCTTGCGTGTGTTTTTCTCTTCGTTTTGGTCAGATTAGTCTTTTGTTGTTTGTGTGGTAACTGTTGTTTTTGTGTAAGAGTTCTTTCGTATAATAGTTTTTCATGTAAGAGTTCTTTCGTGTAATAGTTTTTTCGTGTAAGAGTTTTTTCTTCATGTAAGAGTTTTTTCGTGCAAGAGTTTTTTTCGTGTAAGAGTTTTTTCGTGTAATAGTTTTTTCGTGTAAGAGTTTTTTTTGTTTTTTTTTTTAAAGGTATGAGTGAACCGGTCGTAGGGCACCAATTAGTTTTTATTATATATACCCCAGGTTCGGTTTTTGCATCACTGATGCAAAACTGGCTCACGGCACCAAATAGGTTTTGTTATATAGCCCAGGTTGGGAATGGTCGTAGTTAGTGAGTTCCCCGCTGCAACAAAACCAAGTAGCCGTCTCTTATTGATCGTCTATTTTGTTTAGTTTTCTGGTTGTTATGGTAACGGCCAAGACGGCAGAGTTATTTCCCCCTTGACTGTGCATTTTTCTCTCTCCATGTTCTTCAGCTGTCATTCGCTTGTCATAATAATGATTCCGACTGAAAGAGAATTAACATGCACATAAAGATCAGACGTAACTCAGCATACCAAATCAAGACGTAAGACACGCTGGCTTTTTATATAAAAATATATTTTGTTTTTAAATTATTTTTCTCGTTCTTGTACATCGAGATTTTTAATAGTTCAAAATTTAACGGTGTGGCTTACTGTCGTTTCAGTGATGGAAAGGTGGGTGAAAACGTTATGCTCGCGACAACGCACGTCTCCTATCGGCGTCTCTCTCTTCTCTACCTCCCTCTTTCTCTACCTCGTCTTCTTCTGCATCGACCTTGTTGGCCTCCAAAAATCACCTCTTATATTAGCATGTGTTTTTTGCTTGTTTTTTTTCCACGCCACGCCACCTGTCGATCACTCTGCTATCGATAATGAAGCACGTGTATTCTGGTCATGTTTTGACAATCTTTTGCCGCATCTGACCCAGAGACATCGTGACCCATTTCTCTTCAGCTGACCGACTATTGACTTTATTTATACACGTGAATTCATCTCTCATGTTAACTTCATATACATTCCATTCTTACAAGGCATGTCACGTTTCCTTGTTTTGTAAACAAAAAAAATTGTCGTCCGATTTCTCTGTATACGACGTAATTATTTTTTCGTTTCGACTGGTGGACAATCGATTATTCGATGCCCACCTTTCAAATCTTTATTATCTTTTTTTTTAAAGAAGTTTTTCTTTTCAGTCATGTATCGGATGGTCCCAGCCATCCATTACATAACACCTTCATCTGATATTTTCAGGTTGAAATCTAGGAGTGATAGGGATCCATCATCGCTAGGGTGTTCGATGGTAAATTCTATGTGTGGTTCCGTATCGGAGAATGTAGCATAGATGTTCTCCGCATCGGCGCGTGATGATGTGAGGATTAGGACATCATCGACATATCTCGAGAGGAATATGACCGAGTTGCACGTGTTGAGGGCTCGGCATTCGAGTCTGTCCATGTATGAGATGGCCAGCATTCCTGAGAGGCTGGAACCCATGGGTAGTTCTGTAATTTGTCTATATGTTTGGCGTTTCATTCAACACAAAACCGAAAACACATATTAATGATAAATGATTTATTATTCTATTCATTGAAATTTACTAATTTTTAAATAAAAAAGTAAAAAAAAAAAGTTAATAAAAAATAGTTGCTTATGTGTGCATGAAAATTTTTTTTTTTTTTTTTTTTAGATTAGGTCCACCTTGGAATCACCCCCCTCTCCCCAACCTCCAAATCTTAAGAACAGCTTCCGGAATAAACATCACTTTTGGAGGGGGGGGGGGGCTAATAAACACCATTTGGGGGGGGGATATTTAAAAAAAAAAGTCGATAAAAGTCGTCATTTAAAAAGAAATTTAAAATCAAATGTTTGTAAAAGTGAGAAATTATTAATAAATGTTTAGTAACATTTTTCGGTGCTAATGCAGAGAGTGATCCACGCTATTTTTTAAATCGTGTTTTTTTTTTTATTCCAACCAATCTTATATCGAAAAACAAAAAAAATTCAAAAAGCAAGCGACAAACTTTTTTTTTGGCCTTATATAATAAAGAAAAAATGTGTAAATTAAAAACTTGAAGATAAACAAATGAATTATGTTTTTTTTTTTTTACTTACTAAACAGAAAATGAAATCTTTTGTCAATTCGTGGCTGTGAAATGAATCGAACCGGAAGTTCAGTTTTATCAACAGAACAGATTCGCACCACGGTTAAAAAAATATATTTATTTTATTTAATATTTTAATAATTCGCGAGGTAAATTTATTTTAATAACATAAAAACATGCCTCGACTCTAAAGATGGGTTGTCTGAAAATTTCAAATAAATTGGTAACGTAGAAATATGGTTTTATTCGTTTGGAACGAACCAAATTTACATTTTTATATATATAGATATATATATATATAAGATTGTTGAATTTTTATTTATTTTATATATATATATATATATATATATATATATATATATATAGAGAGAGAGAGAGAGAGAGAGAGAGAGAGAGAGAGAGAGCGAGATGGACTCTCCCGTCGATTTGGCTTCTGCCACAACAACTAAGATGCTCGGAAATCCACATTTGTTTATAGTGGTGAAGGCTTTGTGTAGAACCAAGCACACTTTTTGGTATTACTGACTTACCTTTGTCGGTGCAGATGACTGCCACAGGTCACAGTATACAGTAGACCGTAGGTTTTTATATCAGAGTTTCCTTCTCCTAGATGCATGTCCTAACAATGACTGGGGGTGCATCTCTCCCAGTGAATTAATGCGCCCCTAGATACCAATCTTGAAATTTCTACAACTCGGCGTGGTACATACAGCACATAGCCTTCTCAAATGGTCACTCATCCGGTACTGGCCAGGCTCAACGTTGCTTAACTTCAGTGATCTGGTGAGAACTGGTGTGTCAACATGATTGCGCCATGTGTGTGTGTGTGTGTGTGTGTATATATATATATATATATATATATATATATATATATATATATATATATATATATATATAAAAGTAAAATTGTGTCTGTGTGTCTGTGTGTATACGTTTCCCTACTAAACTACTCTGTCAATTTTCAGTCTACAGACTCGAGATTTGACATAAGGGATATTGAGATTTGGGAAAATCTTTTTAATCGGTTTTCAGCCAGAATTTCGCTATCAAGGGGTCAAAGTTCAACGATTTTACCTTTGAAAACTCTACCAAACTCCTTCGCGAAATTTGGGTTTAAAAACTTGAAATTCTTTGTGGGGCATTGGCTTGGGTCCAAGAAGAACTAATAGCATGCAAGAGACTCCAGTCTGGATGTGACTAACTAATGAGCCCAAATGAGGGCAAAACTCGAGTCTTGGACTTCCGATTTGTTGGCTTTCTTGTTATATATTCTCTCACATTCTGAAGATTCTATTACTGTCTTGGACTTCCGGTTTGTTGGCTTTCTTGGCTCTTGTGAGCTGCAACGTTGTCTAGCTGTGGAAATAATATATATATATATATATATATATATATATATATATATATATATATATATATATATATACTTTCTCTTCATGTATCTCTATTCTTTACTACATATTCAGCCTCTACATACATGAATCCTGTACATACTAATATACAACATAGTTGACTTCATCTAAAAAGCAATATCTATCTATCTGTCCATCTATCTATTTGTCTTTCCATCTTTCTACCTATCCATCTTTTTCTATATCTATCTTACCTTTTACTATCTATTGATTTACTTCTGTTTTCATATTATTTAGATTCTTTGGGCTACTGTTCTCATCTTGAGTGTTATCTTTACAACGTTTTGGTCGATGTAACCTCCGACCTTCTTCATGTGTATCTTGTTGAACTCCAGAATCTTATTTATTTATTTGCAGCCTGTTGTCCTCATCTTCGTAGTTGTCGCTGCTGTCACTATGCTTTGGCCGAATTCCTATCTCTGTTATTGGAATTTTTTTTCGATGAGTAATTTGTGTATTCATTTACTTATTTATTTGTCTGCAAATAAATAAATAAATACACAAATTACCCATCTGAAAAGTATTCCAATAAAAAAAATAATATATAATACCATCCGGAATCTTTCTGTCAAACTCGGGAATCTGCACGAAATTTTGAACTTGAATACTTTATTTAATTCACAAAAACATCCTGAAGATGAGAATAGTAGTCTGAAGAATCCAAATAATCCAAATAATCGATCCTTATCTCCAAAATTAAAAAAACGAAACATTTTCGTTTTGTTTGTATAAATCTGCTTAACTTTCGGCTAGAGCAATAGGCCAGATTTTATACAAACTATTTACTGTGTGCTTTAATCAAGATGATTCTTCTATGAAATCATACTAAGCCGTGTCCTTCATAACAAAGCACACTGTAAAGATCAATTGTCTCCATATTCTAACAAGGTCTTACATGTCGACCTGTGTTTACAATTACTTCTCTCCAAGATAAAAGAGTGAATCTTTTTGTCCCTGTCTCCCTACCCCTTTGTTTCTCTCATTCTTTTTTTCTCCACCTTCCTCTCTTTCTGTCTCTGACTTTGTCTCTCTCTTTTCTCTGCTTATTAATCTTTGTGTGTGCATATGTGTGTGTGGGGGGGGGTGGGGGGTGCACGCGCGCGTGTGTATACTTCTCTGTCTTTCTCTGATTCTCTTTGTCTTTCTCTTTCTCTCTATTTCTTAGTCTCTCCCTCTATCTACATCTCTGCCTACTTACTCTCACCCTTTCTTCATCTCCCTCTCATTCTCACTCTCTCTTTGCACCTCCCCCTCTCTCTCTCTGTCTTTCTCTATTTCTCATTGTCTATCTCTCTCTACCTGTCTCTTTTTTACTCTCTCCCTCTATCTCTGCTTATGTTTGCCTGTCTCTTCACTTCTCACTTTCTCCCACTCTGTTGTTAGTTCGAATACCTTGTTACCAGTTGTTGTGGAACACTAAGGTATTTTAAATTCGATTTTTCAATGTGCGTTCTCGAATCCTTGTCGCCAGTTGTTATGGCCCTAGAAAAGGGTTATAAAGAAAGACTCGAACAGTAGGGTTAAGTAGAAAAAAAAAATTATACAAGAAAGTAAATAGAAAGAAATCTTGTCAGTATTTACTGACCGTTGAGTTAGGAAGTCTGTAGTCTTGTGTTAGGTTGTGTTATTTCCGGTATTTACCTTTCTCCCACTGCGAGAGAATGTGACACAAAGTCAGGAGGTAGGAAAATGGGCCAACGCTTCAAGAGGAGGAGCATCCTGGCCCTGCATAAATAAGTCTGAGTAGCTCTGTCAGCTTTCCCTGATAAGGACGCCTAGGACAGCAAGCATAAACTTGCTCCTCCTGAAAGCCGGGAGGTAAAGCCTGGGAGAATGGATCTTCTAGAGCTACCAAGAATATTTGTATCAGCCCCACAGCAAAAAGGCTTCCGAAATGGCCCAGTTTTCGTCAGACTGATTGTTGAACCTTTCAACGTCAGGGTTGCAATAATTCTCCACAAGATTATTTTATAATGGTTAGAAGAGTCCATTATGAATGAATGGGTAAATCCCATTAAGGAATGAAAGAGAGAGAAAGAGAGAGAAGGGGTGAGGTGGAAAGAAAGGCAGAAAAAGATTTTCATACAAGTCACCCAGGAATAAACAGAATGAAAAGCCTCATATCTATACTGGCTGATGATGGACAAATACATCAGAAACATGGTTGACCCATGCAAGAGTTGTGCTTTGATGGCAAATACACTCTCAATCACTTTTAAACTATGGTGAAAAACAGGTTAACCTTGGCCTTGAATTCATATAGATTTCGTAGAGCCACTGGAGAATTAGTATTACCTAATTGCGATAGACAGCTACACAAAATGGTCAGAAATGCTCAAATGTAAGAGACCCACTAAAGAGGTAGTTATTAATTTCCTCCGTGAATTATTCACTTCCATAGAGACACCCCACGTGTAGAAGATTTGTAAAACATAAACACTGTGAACGTGGAGACTGAGAACAACGGAGCAGAACTAAATGAGAATCAAACAACTCAAGTAGAAAACATGAACGAAGCAAAAAAAACAAAAAAAAACAAAACTCCCATCCATAAGGAACCAAGAGTGGAAGAAATCAAAAGTGGAAACAGAAAAAGTTAATAAACTCCTCTCATACATCCCAAAAGATATTATTACAGACTTAAACAATTTAATTTATGCAACTGCCAAGACGGTAAGTATAAAATCTACAATAGAAAACAGAAACTGGATTGACGAAACGCAAATGGGAATTGAGGCTGGAAATCCAGATCAACAAACTTAAAAAAGAAGCCAAAGTGATGAACAAGATGAAAGAGAAAAGAAAAGGATCGAAAAGTAGAAATATGACACAGGGAGAGGCTAAACAAGAAACTAGAAGAATTAAAGCAAAAGATAGCAGCAAAAGAAGGAAGATTAAGACAATATGGAAAAATGAAACAAATATGTGGAACTTTCCAGAGAATTGAAAGGTATATGGAGCATAAAGAAAACTAATATAATATTAATAATTGTAGGAGCACTAGGAATAGTCCCAAAGAGCTTGAAAGAAAAGACTAGGAGAAATCGGAATTAAGGGATAGACTGAAATTATAAGACAGACGGTAATGCTGAAAACAACTGAAATCTTAAGGAAAATCCTTGAATGCAGAAACTAATCCATATGAGCTATAAATGCTAACCAGCCATATAAGAACTTAACAGAAGTAAAACAAAACAATAGATGTACACCACATGGAACCAAGAAAAGTAAAACCGCAAAATTGTAAGTCAACTATGCTTACCCCACCCTCAATAAAATGTCATTTGAATACTGTCAATCATTTGTTTTTTCTTATTAAGTCTTCTTAGATTACAAGCAATTTTGATAGAAGAAAAGTAAAATTGATGCAACAGAATTGAAAGTTGGATTTTTCAGTTGGCGTCAGTATTTGATGGAGTATTTGAGGGCCAGACTTTTGGAAAATTGTCATAATGTTATGGAAAATTATAAATAAGAGCCGATTTTTTAAAAATATTGTTGCTGTGTTATTGAAATTTTACATAAGAATTCAAGAGCCAGACTTTTTTTTTTTAAATTGTCGAGTTATGGAGAATTTTAAATAAGAATGGATTCTTTCAAAATTGTCGTCATGCTATGGAGAATTTTAAGTAAACATTCGAAATGGCAAAGTTATGAAGAATTTTAAATAAGAATTTGAGAGTTAGATTTTTTGAAAATTGTCATCGTTTTATGGAGACTTTTAAGTAAATGTTTGAAATGGTGGAATTTGGAAACTTGTCATCATTGTGAAATGGTGAGATTAATTTACAATTCAAGTAAGACATTTTTTAAATTGCCATCGTCGTGTAATAGAAAAGATAATTACGATTTTACTCTGAATTTTTATGTTTAAAAGTCAACAAGAATGTGAAGGGCTAGCTATGTCTAGCCATGTACCGAGAGCTGTGCCTAGCCCTGTATGAAGGGCTAGTTGTGTCCAGCTGTGTAGTGTGAGCCAGCTGTCTGGCCATACAGTGAGGGTTAGCTGTGTCTGGCCGTATATCGCGAGCTAGCTGTGTCATAGTGTAGAGTGGGCCAGCTGTTTCTGGTGTAAAAAGCCCTAGAAATGTAAGTCCTGATATCTTTAAGGATCATGGTTTGGAATGCATTAATTTTCATATGAATGAATTAGTTATGTTAAAAAGAATGAATTTGAGAAAAGAGAGTGTTAAGTGTTTGGCACTCAGAGAGAACACATTGGAATGTAAGAACTCGTGAAAATGCTGCAAATCCTTTTTTTTTTCTTATCTATATATTAATACGATAGTGTGTGTGTTCTCTTGTGTGTCACGCTTTCCGGCAAATTTGATTGGTTAAGATTTAATTCCGGAATATACGTTAATTACAGAATACACATTTATGAACACTCAAGGCAGCATTCGAATAGCATGTTCTTACAGCTATATTTGTTTTTAATTCTATAAAATTTAGGGTTATATCTTTCAGCAGTTAAGAAATAATTGATTTTAAGTTATTCCATAATAAAAAAAAAACTATAACACACAGTTCTCGGCCGGTGGGGACAAAAAATTGAGCAGTTATTTGTTTTTTCATTGTTTATTTTTCTTTACATTTGCTTATTGAGAGAGAGAGAGAGAGAGAGAGAGAGAAAGAGAGAGAGAGAGAGAGAGAGAGAGAGAGAGAGACGCTGATGTCTTCGTTCATTAAAATATTATTGCTACTACTAATTGCTATAACATGTAAACAAAAGCCCAGATGCATATGTTATGAAACCTCGAAGTTAGCAACATGTTCTTAGCGAAACGAAACTGGTTTGTACATAAAATATTTTAATAAAAACATTAAATCTAATTAATTATATATATATATATATATATATATATATATATATATATATATATATATATATTAAATGACAGTTCCTTTTTCTAAATAAATTATTTTTATTACAACATTGTTTTAACTAAAATAGTTTCATGAAAAACTGTTTTTGGTACATAAAATATTTTAGGTACTCATGCAGAGAGTGATCCAGACGTAACTCAGAGTCCGCCTGGCTTTCTCCGGAACATGTTGTCAACAGCTGGAGTTAGCTGAGCGTCACCGAGGAAATTAAGCCGAGCATCCCCGATGAAAGCATAACAAGAAAAGAAAACTTACCTTAAATTTTATGTTTTATTAATTGTAAAGAAAAATGTTATAACAATATATTTTCTTTTTTGTTTTTTTGCTATATATATATATATATATATATATATATATATATATATATATATATATATTTTTTTTTCAAATAAATAATGTTAAAGGTTTTTTTGTTTGAGAAAAGGTTTAGAGGTAAGTCAAATAAATACTTTCAAGGAATTTTTTTTGTAATTTTTTATTTTCAAGAAAAATTTAAAACAATTATTTTATTTTTGTTTTTTTGGGGTGTTATTTTTTTTTTTTTCAAAGAAAATCCTGAGAACTAGAACAGTTGAAACAAAACTGGGTGGGATAGTTTTTTTTTTTCATATTAAAACAGATATTGTTGTTGTTTCCTCAGACTGTTGTTTTATTAATGGTGTGTGTGTGCAGATTGTATTCCGCATTCGCGCTGGAGGTCTTTCTGTATTGCTCGCTTGAACGTCCACAAGTGGATGATTGTAATTATGATGGCAATTGTTAGCCTAAACTTGCCAAAAAAGTTACCAGTCCAGATGATGTAAAGGTACGGCATTTGGTAACCTGACACCTTCAGGCATAGCCATCACTTACCTTTCCTCTTATAATAAGATTGCACCTGTGTCCACATGGTGCACAAGTTTTCATCCATGCCAGTAAATATTTTTTGACAAAATCGAGGACTTCGGCTGGTGTTTTCAGTTGCTCACTTAAGGCTGTAAAATTCATGTTTTTGTTTTTCTGACGTGAAAGTACGAAATGGTGAACTTTTTTTTTGCTTTTTTTTTTTTTACTAATTTGTTTTCTTTTCTTCCAAATTGTCGTCTGCTGCTTTGAATTTTTAACTCGTGCGAACGTGCGTCGCGTTGAAAACCATTATCTGATTTCAACAGACACACTATTATCCAGAAAAATAATATCACAAGATTATATTGGAACAGGTGACAAGTATCAGTAAGAACTAATAATTATAAGAAGTGTAGGAGGCAGGGTGTGGCTTTCGAACACCACCAGTGAACCATGACAGATACAGATCACATTTCTGTCAGGCAGTACCCACGTTCATTTCAACAACTTCTGATATGGCAACCGCAATCAAACATCAAGAGAATATTACTCCTTGCATGGTCATCGACCCAAATGACATGTTACCCACAACAGAAAAGATTGGATTCAATGACAGAATTTAGAATTCTCCAATGTATTTGGAGAGGATTTAATTGAGTGTATTATATCATCTGGTTACTTTGAAGCCACAATTAACTCGAGTCTTATACAACCACCTCAGTATCGAGGCTGACTTCTCAGATATAATGAAAACAAACTAAAGAAAACTAAAACTCAAGTTCAATGAGTTAGAACAGATTAGTGTCTTGTTGAAGTAACAGTAGAGTATGTAAAGCCTTCCTTCCTTGTCAGCAAGCCTAATATAGACTACGGCCTGGTCATTGAATTTTCTAATAACGGTTAGTATTTGACGTCTCCCTTATCTGTTTTTGAGTTGTAAGCCATTTTTAGTTTTAGAAGAGTTTCCAGTATGGAGCCAATCTGTAGAAGTCCTGAGATGAAGAATAAAGTTCCTTCTCGTGTGAAGATGAAATTCTAAAATATCTGGTATATTTTATGAGATGATTCCAGTTTCTGATTGGTTGCTAACAGAGTGCAGCTCTATTTGATTGGTTAGTTTTTATCACTCCTGTTTATAAATAGAACCTTCCAATTTTTGGAATCATAACTTATTATATAAAAAATATTGCAACATCTGCTGAACGATGATTCTACCCTGAGGAAGATAAGCCAGTAGCTACATTTAGTTTCTGTCAGCTTCCATCCATCGGATCTCATGAGCCATTTCAGACTGTTCTGACTTCATTAGCCCTTGTGGTTATGCACTGTAATTTTTTTTTTGTTTTCTCACATTCACCCCTAACAAGGTATATCGCTACTTAAATGTAAGGGGCTACTATTTAGGACCATGCCTAGGAAAGATTTACATTATATTTAAACTTCTGCATCTCAGTACAGTCAGGGAAGCAGATACAAGGAAGGGTACTGCAAAGTCTAGCTGTTGAAGGGAAGAAGCTATTATTAGAATAGAAAGCTTTCTGGCATTTAGGGACCGCAACAGTGAAGGGGTGTGATTTTGTTGTTAAAAGGGTTTGTTAGGGATATGTACATCGAGATGGCACAAGTGTAACAAGTTCATCAGAACACATTCTATTAAAATATTTGTAAAACAGGCATATAGATGCAACATTGTAGAGATAGAGCAGTGGTTGGAGCTTAGTTAACAAAGTGGGACCTATTAGATTGAAGACATTTTTGGACCCTACCTAAGAAGGTAGATGCAACAACCCAGATGTGGCAACAATACTCCATGCATGGGCGAATGATGCCATTGTAGAAGTATAGGATACTCTCAGGTGTGAGTAGGCTTCTAACATGATAGAGGGAAACTACCTTCTTTGCAATGTCCTTGGCATATTTGTTCCAGTTCATATTGCCTGTGAATGTTAGGCCGAGGAGTTTGAAGGAAGAATTCTCAGGTAACGTGTTATTTGTCACGGATATCAGTGATTGGAGAGATGTCTTGTAATTGTTAAAGGAGCACAACTTAGTCTTATTAGCATTAAATGGCACCATTCATTTGTGGCACCATTCATTTGTGGCACCATTCATTTGTGGCACCATTCCACTTTGATCTGGAGGTCATTTTCTAACGATTCTGCCATTGTCTTAGATTTATGTACATTGTTCTTCCTTTGTGCATGTTATAGAGTGTTGTATCATCAACAAATATACCCATATTGGACACAATATCATCAAGAAGGTCATTTATGAATATCAGGAATAATAGTGGTCCCAAGATCGACCCCTGAGGAACTCACACATTAAGGTTATGCTGCTTGGATGGACGTCCATCAATGACAACCTGTATGCTTCTATTGTCTAAGAAGGATCTAATTATATTTAGTATATGTCCAGTTATACTGTACGATTTAATCTGTATTAACAGCCCTTCATACCAGACTTTGTCAAAGGTCTTGGGATATATCAAATGATCCTCTTCTCCCACAACAGGATACAATCTTTATCCTCCAACATACTCTCCATGCCTTACTAATGGCACTACATATTTAGTTGGGACACATCACCAAGCAGTAAATGCAGCAGGTGATTAGCCAATACTTCTGTGCCTTAAATTATGCAGGTCACCAATGCACTTCTATCTGAAGTTCCCCACTCATAGCTGTGTTTCAGTTGAGTGAATGTCCTAAGGCTTAGGTTCATTGCTGATGTCACCACAAGGAGTATGCTCCCATTTTATCAACATAACTGGATAGAAATCCTAAGTAATTCACAATTGTTTTTTTAGTGTCACCTGCACTTAGGATTGAACCTTGAACCTCCAGAAGAATGTAACTTTATAACTGATTTTTGTCCTATGGGAGTATAGCGTTACACACACTATCACAAACCTTGTGCCACATGAACAAAGGGATTCATAATCCACCTGCCATTGTAAGAACAGACTCTGCCCCAGCGTCAGGTCCCTCAAAAATGATAGGTTCCTTCTCGTTCAACATCTCTACTTATATGTAAAAGGCACTTTGCATGTGTGTGTGTGTATGTGTGCGTACATGCATGTCTGTGTGTATGTGTGTGTATGTATGTGTGTGTGTATGTGTGCATGCATGCATGTGTGTGTGCATGTGTGTATGTATGTGTGTGTGTGTGAGTTTGTTCCCTATGGATTCCAAAAGGGCCGGGCGATTTTAATGAAATTTCACACAAATATACTTTATAAATTTGGATGTGTTCTTTGATAGGTTTTGTATCGGAATGCTTCTGATAAATATAATAATGTTGTAATAGTGTTGTCTATACAATCTTATTTTTTTATCATGGATTGTTAAGGCAAAAGGGCATGTTGCGGGACTGGTGGATATATTATACATATCCCCCAGTCGTACAAAATAGGAAAAATGAATTGTTTTGAGGAAGAAACGAACGTGTTAAATTGAATTAAACGAACTAGAATTTATTTCATGAAGAAACAAATGAAAGAAAAGGGTACAGACAGCACGTGTTTAGTTTGGCGTGTGTCTCTCGCTGTTAGCTGGTGAGAGGGAAAGTCTATTGTTGTATAAAGAGAGAGAGAGAGAGAGAGAGAGAGAGAGAGAGAGAGAGAGAGAGAGAGAGAGAGAGAAAGTGAGAAAGTCGATCCAGTTTGGCGTGCATCTCTCACTGTTAGCTGGTGAGAGGGAAAATCTATTGTTGTAGAAAGAGAGAATGAGAAAGTCAATCCTGGCCATGGAGATAGAAAGTGTGTAAGGTGTACGTACTGTCTGTTGGCTCTTGCTCCACACATAGTAGCAGGTGATGTGAGGCGTACGGGCGCGCGCCCCGAAAGCCTCACAGTTGGTCCGTCGACCGCCCAGGTCGGGAGCCGAATCGAAAAAGAGGAAACAGCTTTGATCTCTTGCTTTTATAGTTGTTTCTGGTTGTCTTTTGCGCATGTGTGGATTTCCTTTAAAGTGAAGTGACGTTGCCCATGTGTGCGTATGTGTGCGCGTATGTGTGCATACATGTGTGTACGTTAACGTGTGTGTATGTGTATGCACGTGAATGTGAGTGTATGTACGTGAACGTGAATATATGTACGTGAGTGTGTACGTGCGCACGTATGTTTGTGTGCGCTTATGTGTATGACAAGAAACGTGGTTTGAAATGTGAACGCGTGTTTTGTGTGAGACTAGAAAAGCTCGCACAGGCATCGTATTTGATTAACCTATAGTATTTGTCTTTGTGTCTGCCAATATATGTTTAAAACAATTAATATTTTATGTAAGAATATGTTTGGTTGCGATAACATGATTTTCAAATTATTAATTATAATGGATTTGATTAGAGTTTTCCAGGTGATCAAATTGCATAACATTGAAATGGAGAAAAATGTTATCAATTGGAAAAAAAAAATAGTATATATATATGTGTGTGTGTGTGTGTGTGTGTGCGCACGCGCGTGTCTGTGTTTGAACAACCTGTCTATATTATTGGAATACAGTAAATTAAAAAGAGAGGGTGAGAGAGAAAGAGATTAGAAAGAGTGGGGAAACCCAGTGTCACCTAGCGGAAAGTGAAGAAAACAAATGCCTAACAAAGATTAGACAACTGACAACAGCTAAAATTATTCGCCCTTGTCAACTCTCCACCGTTGACGATGACAATGTTATTTACTTCCATTTTTTTAAAATTTTTATGATTAAATATTTCTGATATTTTCTCAGTTATTTTTTTCAATAGATTTAAAAGTGGATGTTAATTAAAAAATAATAATAAAAAAAAACTGTTGTTTCACATTTGTGCCTGTCTTCGCTTTTACAACAAACTCTAACCGCCACTGTAAACCCTTCCTCTCTCTCCAACAGTTTTCTATACTCCTCCAGTCACCCACCACTTTTGCACTTTACAAAGCAAATAATGATAGAGTGGGAGGAAGACTTTTTTTTTTGTTGAAAAATTAGAGAGTAAAAGAGTGGTAGATAAAGAAGGAGGGGGACGGCGTCGAAAAGGAGAGCATATCACCAAAATAGTTAATCTCTACTCCCTTTACCTTCTGCATTAAAAGTCGGTAGTAGTTTTTAGTATGGATTTCAGGGAGATCGGATTTATTTTAAACTTAAATGTACAGCT
This sequence comes from Euprymna scolopes, assembly GCF_053919585.1. Classification (NCBI taxonomy): domain Eukaryota; kingdom Metazoa; phylum Mollusca; class Cephalopoda; order Sepiida; family Sepiolidae; genus Euprymna; species Euprymna scolopes. The sequence continues at coordinate 25,480,757 of NC_136487.1, read as the reverse complement.
GAAATTACTCGGTTTATGATTTTTTTTTAACTCCTGGAAATGCGTGAGAAAAGAAAACACCGTTAAAAAAGCAAAAAAAAAAAAAAAAAAGAAAAAAAAAGTTTTCAATATATATTTATCCATCTATATATTTATATATACACGCATACATATATATATATATAGAAAAAATATACACATATTTATATATATATATATATATATATTCACACACATACACACACGCATAAATATATATATATATATCTCCATCTTTAACCAATATAAGAAAAAAATCCTGGCCCACCTATTAATTATTATTACTCATTATTGATATTATTATTGTTATTATTTCTTCCATTGCAGGAAGAAAGAAGTTAAATTTTTTAAAAATATATAAAGATTTATATATGTATATATAAATATTAAACATATTGTATAACGTGACAAGTAAGTCACTTGGCTTTTTTTAAAAAGGGAATTTTTTTTTAGAAACCAGTAAAGGAGACAACATCATTTAAACCACACATACGTATAAAAGATACACCGTAAATATAATCATTATTCACACGTAATTGGATTTTTTTTTTTTTTTAATTAATTGGAATAAGCCAAAACATATCTACATTCGTATTTATATATGATTGAAAACGAAATAAAAGTTTTCTTTTTAACCAAGTCGAACAACATGGCTTTCAGGTCCACTGGATACTTAAGATCACGTCCGACCGAGATGGACTTTTCTCAACAATTTTGTCCAGGTTAGTTTTTTTTTTTTTTTTTTTTTTTGCTTTATCAAAATAAACGAGAACGATGATCAGATATATATATATATATATATATATATATATATATATATATATATATATATATATATATATATATATAGTGTGTGTATATATAAGTCAAATCGTAATTGTAGTAAAAAGTACTCTGACGTTTTTTTTTTTTTTTTTTTTTTTTAAATATTGTAAATACTTTCTATTTTTTTTTTTTTTTTTTTTTCGATTTTATTTATTTTTACAATTATAATGAATTATTTACCTATTTACCCCAATATTATATATGTATGTTCATTTGATGGGTAGACTTTTGGGTTTGTATGTTACTGGAGATAAATTTATTTACACATGGTAAAGTTAGTTTTACGTGGAGTTCGTACTTCGTAAAGTTCGTGTTTGTATTTTTTTTGTCTTTATTTTTAGTCTGCATACACATTACTACTTTACACGTATACCATGTGAACCAAGTGCAATAGAGATCCAAGAAATCGCGCTTAAAGTGACGGTTATAATCTTTAAATGATCTCTTGTTTGGAATGTATGAGATAGCGCGTGAATGACTGGCATCCGGTAAGATGCTCCATCCCCAGCTTGAACGAAATAAGAAAATTGAAAAAAAAAGTTTACACGTACACGCGTTACTAATTCATGTTCTTTTCAGTATTGTCTTCACTGAAGAGTCTTCAGTAGTGCTCAAGCTCAATGCTTAATAATACGAGCAAAGCTTAGTAGTAATAAATAAATCATGGCAAGTGAGCTACAGTCTACACAAAGGTTTGTGTTTTGAGATCTCGAAGGAAATCGTCAGGCTGTTAGCCTGACACGTTCCTTCGATGGAATGAAACCAATCTTTTTGTGTAGACTGGAGCTCACTTGCGAAAGTGTATATTGCTAGACTCTCTCTCTCTCTCTCTCTCTCTCTCTCTCTCTCTCTCTCTCTATATATATATATATATATATATATATATATATAAGCCATCGGAATGTACAGAAAAAAAAATGAACACATTACAAAATATAAAACTAAATTACATCGGTAGATTAATATTTGCTTTCTTTTAATAGACCACTTCTTCGTCAGATTATCCACTTCTGTTAATTCTACCTTCTATGGAATTAATACTAGAAAAATAAATAAATAAAAATCTTGTAAAACAAAAAAACAAAAACAAAAACTCTTTGTAGAGTATTAATTTAAGCTTGTTGTACGTGTTCGTTTGTCTATATATTGTCTTAGAACATCTAAAAAAAATATGGTGCTTATGCACTTATGTTAGTGTATTTTCAAATGAAATTCAAGTTTTACGATATCATTTTATTAAATTGTCACGTGAAAGTACAGAATAGTTATACCCCCCTGTTAAGAATGGCTTTCTAAATGTTATTTCAGCACGGTAACTTAGGTGCATAAAATAAAATTTATATTTTTGTTGAATTTCAATAGTTGAGATAAAAATATATTTTTAATATATGCAGTAAACGAGAAAATAATATTCGTTTCGGGTAAATGTACGTCTCTGATCAATAATACTTAGTAATTGAAACGATTAGTTTTGCTCATATTTTATTTTATAAACGATTTAAGTTTAAAAAGCAAAAAGAATATTGTCAATGAAATACGTGTTTACATTCATTTTTTTTTTTCTTTTCTCCCCTTTTTCTGCAAGAATAGTATATATCCCGTCTTAACGGTCTCCAGTTTATGCCCTGGAACGTACGTTGTCACGTCGTTTTCTGCATCCTTCCACTATTCCTTTTAGACATACTCAATAATCAACTTTGTAAACTAATTTAAATTAGTGTTTTGCTCTGAGAAAACAAACCTACATTAATGCTGGATCAAACAGTTAAGACGGAAAAGAAAACGAAATAACACGGTCTTATGTACGACACGAAAAGAAACTGGAATCTTTGGAAGATCTCCATACTTCTAGTAAATATAGAAGCAATTTCCAAAACTACCTGACAAATATACCCGGTGAACCAAGTGCTGCAGCAGTCAGCACTACTGCAGCAGATATTCAAGGGACGGTCAGAATCTTAAAATGATCTCTCGGTTGGAATGTATGATAATGAATGAATGTCTGCTCCGCTCGGATGCCCCATCCCTAGCTAAAAAAAAAAATAAATAAAAAGATGGAAGGACAGAGTTTAATTCCAAAAAATGAAACACCGATTTTGGTAGTTAGATTAAAAAAAAATATCATCAATCGTAGTCGTGTTTAAATTTTTTTTTTTTTTTTTTTTTTTTTTTTACTTACGATTTGAGATGTTTAATTCTTTTAGGAAATAGAAATGACCTTTTTGGAATTCTTTTTTTTTTTTTTTTAACAAATAAGTTTTTGGAGCCTAATTATTTTTTATTACTTAATGATCATCATCATCATCATCACTAGTAATTTTTCCCATTATCCTTTTTGACGTATCTACCCTTGAGTTTTAATTCGGAATCTTGTTTTGACGGATGTTTAGAAAGGAATAGTGTAAAGTCAGATCATAAATACTTTTATTTTTAAGTTAAAAATAATAATAAAAAATAGTATTATCGAATTAATTGAATGTTTTATTCTATCTATAAGAAAACAAAAAATAAATAAAAATAAAGCTTGCTTTCATCATGGAGTTCTCTGCCTTTGTTGTCGATATTCTTTTTTTTTTTATTATTCGAATTAAGAGATTCTCAGGTTTTTGTGTAAAAGAATTTGCGTAATCATTTTCTTACCACAAAAGGTATTTTTCGGTTTTTATCTTCGAACTTGGATCCAGTATTTCGAAAACGGAATAGTAACATTTATTTCAAAATTTTACACGTTACTTAGCATCTTTATTTTTACTTCTAAATTATTATTTAGTTTTACTGTTAAAAAGCGGTTTAATAGTATATCCATAATATCATAGTGTGAAAGAATGAAATGTTTTATTTTTATTAATTTGGATTTTTAAGTCTTAAACAAAAATTTCAACGTTTTTTTTTTTTTTTTTTTTTGTATTATAATTATTAGTAAAAGTGTCTCTAAGTGTTTTCGTACCACAATTGGTGAGATTCTTCTTGTTATGAAAATCAACTTAAAATCGAAACCAAGACAGCAGATCTTGTACACGCAGGGTAGGGATTCCAATGTCATTTCGGATAGTTTTGTTTGGTTTTTATTTAGAATGCAACCTAATTAAATCAAATCTTTACGATGTATGTACTCGTCACGGAATGAAAATATATTAAAACGATTACGTAGATTGACTAAGTAGTTGAATGTTTACAAAAAACACCATTTTTTAAACAATTTAAAGCGATTAATGTGAAATCGTTAGCATTACAAGTTAAAATTATTGTGGACTTATCTGCCCTTGTTTTTTCCAAGATGGCGACGCGAAATAGTCCCTTTTTGCTTACTCATAAAATTTGATTTTAGTTAAAAATAAAACTGATCAATTTACGTGATCTTTGTAATATGGCATTTTTATTTCGTGACGGCTAAGTGCGCCATAAAGATTTTTTCTTTTTTCTGTTATTAATTATGGTTGAATTAACCTTTTTTTTGTTGTTGTTTTTATGGTTCACAGCTGATCAAGCAAGGCTCGGTGGTTACTCGAGGATACATTTAAAGTTAAAATTTGCACTATTAAATTTAATCAATTAAATTTATATCGTTCGTTCGTATCTGTTCGTTTCTCTCTAACTCATTAGACACCACAACTTGGTAAAAATGTCTGCTGTCACGTGATAGCTAACTACGGATGGATTGAATAGCCAAAAATGTTATTAGAAACCTGTTTTTCTATCATTGTGTTGTTGCAAATGCGCTCTGCATCACTGAAATGATGGTGGATCCGTCTTGGCACTACACTGCATCTGAAATTGCATGAACATGTCTGATTCTAGGTTTCCACCGAGCTTTTTTATGGTTCTGTTCAATCATAGGTGGTCATCCTCCCAGGCATTACTTTATCCTTCAGGACGGCGGGTTGATTTATTACGGGTTACCTAAGTCGGATGCCGACGGGTTGGATAAACTCAAATTTTTCACCCTTTTTTTTTGGGGGGGGGGGCTAGTTCTCCATATTACCCCCCCCCCCTCATGTCTAACCGTACTGCACTACTAGTGGGAGCAAATATATTTGGTGCGTTTCAATCTTGTTGACTGAGGCATCTTCGTTTCGTTTATTCTTTGGTTTGTATTTCTTCTTGCTGAAAAGTTAATTTGATGCAAGTCCAGAATTCAACCTAACCCCCCCCCAAACACAGAAAAATCTTTACTAAGAAAAAAAAAAAAAAAATCAAGTTTTATGACGAAGCAAGACGTTGTTTTCATCTGCCATGTTTAATAAGGGGGAGACAACTCAATCCAAATTAACGAGCTCAAATTCGGCCTTGCAATGGCTATTATTTACTATTAAGATCGCTAAAAATTATATAAGAAAAAAAAAATCGACTTAATCGATATACGTGATTTTTTGGAATATGAGATTTTCGTTCCAGGATGAGTACGTGCACCGTAAATATTTTCTGTATTTTTTTTTTTTTTTTTTTTTTTTAAATAAGTCAAATTCTTTCAGAAAACTCATTTTTGTATCGGATAATTTGGTGCTCATGCACTTATTGAACTACGCTATTTTTTAAAAATAGTTTCAAGTTAAATTGCAGTTTTACGATATCTTTTTTAATTAAATTGTTAGGTGAAAATACAGAATAGTTACAAAACGTTCTTCTCTCCCCATGTTAAGAATGGTTTTCTAAATGTTATTTCAGTACGGTTCAATGAGTGCATAAGTACATCAGGGGGTCTACGTTCCAACCTTATAGAGGTTGAACCCCAATTACACGAGATTAAACCAGACCTATTATTCCTAAGCGAAACTGGCATTGGACCAACTATTTCCCTGAAAGAGTTTGTAATTAAAGGATACTCTAACTTAACATCCAAACCTGACCCCTAAGATCGCTATGGGCATGGAATATGTGCCTACATTAAAGATGGCTTTCCATGTGGTAGACATCTCCAGAGAAGACCCTTAATTACCCTATGTGTTTCCCGGTTGCACTTGCTCACACTACTGTGTTTATATTTACCCTCTATCGCTCCCACAACAGCGGAGTTACTATCTTTAAAAGCATATCTGAGAAAATTAACTACATCCTATCTGATCATTCTTCAGCTAACATCCACGTCTGTGGAGACTTCAATAGTCACAATGTGGAAGGGTTAACCGACTCAAACAAGATTGATGATGAGGGAAGGTTCTGTCACGATTTCTCCATTGTTTATGACCTCACTCAAATTGTTCATGAACCCATCCATGTGTCCGACACTGACGATCAGTATGCAAGTCTCCTAGACCTTTTCCTCACACTTTGCCCTGAGCTATGTTCGTTTTGCCGTTCTGTACCCACTCGGATCTTCTGACCACTTTGTTGTATCAGTTAAGATAAAAACAAAGTGTAATAAGTCTTCAGACGTACTTCTCCATCGTACAGTATATCGATACTCTATGGCTGACTGGGATAGCTTCTATACATCTACCTCTGCATTCCATGTTTAAAAAGGATGTGATGTATCAAACCTAACAGAATGGTTAATTGTTGGTATAGACTGTTTCATACCCCTGAAATATGTCCAGCAAAAACCTAACTGCCAATTATGGTTCTCTCCAGAATGTGCTGCTGACATTGTGCACAGAAATCACTTTTTCCATTGCTTCCAACGTAACAGATGTACTGAGACTAAAGCCGCTTTCAGGACTGCCAACAACAACAACTGTAAAAGAGTAATGAAGAACGTGAGAGAACTGTATGCTAAACCCGTCAAGTCCAAAGTAGCTGAGCAGCGGCTTGATTCCCACCAGTTTTGGCAAATAACAAACAGGATCCTGAACAGAAGTGTGTGCTCTATCCCAACTATCATCAATGCACCCGAGGTATTCTTGTCAACATCAGACAAAGCCAAACTCTTTGTCAAGAACTTTGCAGCTAATTCTACCCTATGCAACCAAAGCTGCCAATGCCCCGTATTTCCTCTTGTATCAGAAAACACACTATGCGACACACAAATATCTGTGCGTGATGTTGCCAAGCTAATCAAAAACGATTCCAGTAAAGCAACTGGCCCTGACGGCATTCCAATTATAGTGCTGAAAAGGCTTAAACCAGAACTAGCTTCCATACTTACAAAGCTGTTTAAGTGTTATCTTAAGGAGAATTGCTTCCCAACACCCTGGAAAATCTCATCAGTATGCCCTGTATTTAAGAATTCAGGTGATCGCTCATCTCCCTCTCAGTACAGACCAATAAGTCTCCTGTGCGTCATGAGTAAGTTACTGGAATCTGTGTTAAATAGAGAAGTAGTGAACCACCTCAGACAAAATAACCTTCTTAGTGACGTGCAGTATGGTTTCCGTTCTGCTAGATCTATAGTAGATGTGCTTATGGTTATATCTCATAGAATTAGCAAATCTCTCAATGGAGGTTTCCTTTCTAGGGCAATTGCTCTTGACATATCAAAAGCCTTTGATAGAGTATGGCATAAAGGTCTACTTCACAAGATCTCCAGCTATGGTATAGCTGGAAATGTCTTCTCAATTATTAAATCATTTCTCTCTGATAGGTCCAGAAGAGTAGTGGTTGATGGGCAAAAATCAGAAACTCATAGTATTAATGCAGGGGTCCATCCTGGGTCCAACTCTCTTCCTGATCTACATCAATAATCTTCCAAATCACATCCTTAGATCATTCATTGACATTTATGCTGACAGCACTACCATCTATGGCACCACATCAAAGGCCATAAACGACCAAGTTCTCTCTGATTCTCTGTCCTTTGATCTTGAGCACGTGGTACAATGGGGGAAAAGGTGGCTTGTTACTTTTAATGCATCTAAAACCAAGCTTTTATCTTTATATCATCAACGTTCTGATCCTCATCTAGCATCAATTGAAATGGATGGCTCTCGTCTTGGGGAGGCTCCATGTTTTGACAAGCTTATGGGCTTGACCTTTACTCCTAATCTTAAATGGAACACATACATCAAATCTGTTGCTAAGTTTGCTGGAAAAATAGTGGAATCCTTCTATCGATCCAGTAAATATTTCACTGCTGATGCAATACTCTACCTATATAAAAGCCAGGTACGTCCAGGTACGTCACATCAATTGTGATGGATGGCTCTCGTCTGGGTGAGGCCCCGTGTTTTGACAAGCTTCTGGGTTTGACCTTTACTCCTGATCTGAAATGGAACACGTACATCAAGTCTGTTGCCAAGGTCGCTGGAAAGATGGTGGGATCCTTCTACCGCTCCAGAAGATATCTCACTACTGATGCAATTCTCTATCTATATAAAAGCCAAGTACGGCCAAGGATGGAATACTGTTGCCATATCTGGGCAGGAGCTGCCAAAAACAGCCTATCATGCCTTGACAGAGTACAAAATAGACTTCGTGGTTTAGTGGGGATGCCCTTTTCTCTACCCTGCAACCCCTCTCCCACAGAAGAGACGTTGCGAGCCTATCCTTGTTTTATGGTTATTTTCATGGCAGATGCTCGTCTGAACTCCAATCCCTGGTCCCCCCTCGCCAATCTTTCACGAAAAACACCCGTCTAGCTGAATCCACTGTGAAAAATTTCCCCCACTCTATATCTGTGCCTAAATCAAAACGCGGATTTCATGAACAAAGCTTCTTTCTTAGAACTGCACACCTGTGGAACTCTGTTTCGTCTGCCTGCTTCCCTCCGGACTACAACTTGGATGTCTTCAAGTCTAATGTTAACAAATTCCTAATGAACCGCTCCCCCTAATTAAACACTTCATCAAATCTCCTCACTAACGTAATGTACTTGCAATAACCCTTATCCCTGAGTGGCTTCTGGGCCTTGATAAGTGGTGATCACAGTGTAAAAAAAAAAAAGGATGGAGTATTGCTGCTACATCTGGGTAGGAGCTGCTAGAAAGACTCATCCTGCCATGACAGATTTCAAAATAGACTTTGTAACCTCGTAGGGGATGCCCTTTTTTCTTTCCTGCAACCTCTTTCTCACAGAAGATGTTGTGAGCCTGTCTCTGCTTTATTGGTATTTTCACGGCAAGTGCTTGTCTGAGCTTCAATCTAAGGTCCCCTCCTCGCCAAACATTCATGCAGAAACACTCGTCTAGCTGAAAATGCTATCAATAATATCCCCCATTCTTTATCTGTGCCTAAACCTGAACATAGATTCCATGAACAAAGTTTCTTTCTTAGAACTGCGCACCTGTGGAATTGTTTTCTGTTTACCTTCTTTCCAGCTGACTACAATATGATCATCTTCAAGTCCAGCGTAAACAAGTTCTTGATGAGCTGTTCCCTTGAAGTAATCCAATTTACCAAATTTATACTACTAACGATTATTATGATATTGTCTTATTGACTACTATTCACCTTTTAACCCTTATCCTCGAGTGGCCTTTGAGCCTTGATAGGTGGTGACTCCTATGTAAAAAAAAAAACAACAAAAAACGTACTGATAATTTGAACTCTTTCATAGCTAATAATATATTTTTTGATGTTGAAATGTTCAAAGCATTCTTTCTTCAATAAAGTTTACCAAAGCATTTGTCGGTAGCAACCACCCAAACTTATGGTCAGTGATAAAAGATTTCTTAACTGACTTTAACCTACAATGACATGGAAAATTAAACTTGCTGTAGTGAGAGCATGTATCTCTAAGAGGAACTTTGTGCATGAGTTTGTTCCCCATAGACTCTGAAATGGCTTGGCGGCCAATTATTTTGAAATTTCACACAAATGTACTTGATGTGCCTGGAAGTACTGGAATGTGTCTGATAAGTATCGATAATCTCCCCGCCCCCTCCTAAAAAAATATCCGATTAAAGGAGATCCGAGTTTGACCAAAGTTAACACTTTATACAACCTAACATCATAAGTGCATTTGAGAAGTTTTCTCACCGCACAAACAGAAAAACCCAGCCTATAAAATCAACTGTATGTTATTTTTAGAGTAGAATTGAACCATGATATTGGCTTTTGTACGTTTAACTTGAAGTGAAGCCATTATTTACAGATAATTTCATAAAATAAACAATAGATTATCTACAATGCAATGTAGACTACAGTATATTGTGGACCAAGTCATTGCGGGAAGGCATGTGAAACTTCCTTTTGGTACACTGCGGTGAGGGGAGGCAACCTTAACTAGAGCAGGCTATCAATCGATTAAATAAAAAAAAAATGGGGCGTTTTCACGGATTTCAATGACAATAAAAGTATGGGAGGGTGGAACATTTGTTGATCCTTATGCACTCCCGGACAACGTTGGATCTCCCTACTTAACTATATAGTGCTTTGATGTCGCTGTTGTTGCGATCAGCATGTTCAAAATTATTGTTAATCTTTAGAAATGGTCCATTTCGATCTCTGTAGTGGTTCAAATGTGTGTATTTACACTTTTGTCCCGTTTATTCTACTTATGGTTGAGTAGTATTATTTTATCACGATTATTAACACAAGTAAATACGGGGTGGCGAAATAAAATCAAATAAAACTCTTGGTATTGAAACCGAACTTTAAAAAAGTATAGTGTTGATGAGTTAAAAATTCAGTCAAAAAGCACTTATTTTTATGTCTTCAATTAGAACCTTTCTACCCCGACTCCTAATATTAGGATAAAGCCAACAATATTTCGTTTTTCTGTGCCTTTTGAAACCAAAGGATTATTGTTGTAAAAATGGTACCTTGGATTTTTTTATGTATGTTTTTTTATTATCAGTTTTTCTGAAAAAAATCATGTATAGGATTATATATAGGAGCGGCTCCCTCTCTCTATCGAGAAATATATTCAACTCTTTCTATCTTCTCCTTGACATAACTTCCTCTGTCGGTACACCTCCAGCCGTGTGTCCTAACCCTCCCCTCTTCCTGTACACCTCCAACCATGTGTCCCCCCCCCCTCTTTCGGTACACCTCCAGCCATGTTTTTCTCCCTCTGTTGGTACACCTCCAGCCTTGTGTGTCTCTCCCTCTGTCGGTACACCTCCAGATGAACCCCTGCCTGCCTGCCCCTCTGTGGATGCACACAGGCTCCCTCTTCCCTACCCCTCTGTGGATGCACCCGTGCCTGCCTGTGCTTACTCCTCCATGGCTGCACCTCTGCCTGCCTGCCCCTCTTTAGATGTACTTGTGCCTTCCTACCCCTAGTGGATGCACTTGTGCCTGCCTGCCTTCCTACCCCTCTGTGGATGCACTTGTGCCTGCCTGCCTGCCTCTCTGCGGATGCACTGATGCCTGCCTGTCTGCCTACCCCTCTGCGGATGCACCTGTGCTTGCCTGCCTCTCCTTGGTGGATGCACTCGTGCCTGTCTGCCTCCCTATCCCTCCGTGGATGTACCCATACCTTCCTACCTACCCCTCCATGGATGAACCCGTACCTGCCTGCCTGCCTGCCCCTCCATGATTGCACCCGTTTGCCTGCCCCTCCGTGGATTAAACCGTGCTTGCCTGCCCGTCCATGGATGCACCCATGCCTGCCTTCCTCTCTGTGGATGCACCTGTGCGCCCGTTCCTGGATGTTTGTATATTAGAACTATAGAAGCAGTCACTTAAAAAAAAAAACTAAGAACAAAAGCTGATCAGCTCAAAATTATCAAACGTTATTAGATTTTACATTATTTTTTTTATTTTTTTTTACATTATTATTTTACATGACATGATTATTTTTATTATTATTTATTTTTTTTGAAATTTCATCATTACAAAACTGTTTAAACATTGGCTTAAGGAGAATTGCTTTCCATCACTCTGGAAAATCTCATCAGTATGCCCTGTATTTAAGAATTCAGGTGATCGCTCATCTCCCTCTCAGTACAGGCTAATAAGTCTCCTGTGCGTCATGAGTAAGTTGCTGGAATCTGTGTTAAATAGAGAAGTAATCAACCATCTCAGAAAAAATAACCTTAGTGACACGCAATATGGTTTCCGTTCTGCTAGATTTACAGCAGATGTGCTTACAGTTATACTCATAGAATTAACGAATCTCAACAGAGGCTACCTTTCTAGGGCAGTTGCTCTTGACATATCAAAGGCCTTTGATAGAGTATGGCATAAAGGTTTACTTCACAAGATCTCCAGCTACATTGTAGCTGGAAATGTCTTCTCAATTATTAAATCATTTCTCTCTGATAGGTTCATAAGAGTAGTGGTTGATGAGGAGAAATCAGAAGCTCACAGTATTAATACTGGAGTCCTTCAGGGGTCCATCCTGGGCCCAGCTCTCTTCCTGATCTTCCAAGTCACATCCTTACATCATTCATAGACAATGCTGATGACACTACTATCTATGGTAGCTCATCTAAGACCATAAACGACCAAGTTCTCTCTGATTCTCTCTCCTCTGATCTTGAGTAGGTGGTACAATGGGGAAAGAGGTGGCTTGTTACTTTTAATGCATCTAAAACCAAGCTTTTATCTTTACATCATCAACGCTCTGATCCCCATCTGACATCAATTGAAATGAATGGCTCTCGTCTTGGGGAGGCCTCATGTTTTGACAAGCTTCTGGGCTTGACCTTTACTCCTGATCTTAAATGGAACACGTACATTAAACCCGTTGCCAAGGCCGCTGGAAAAATGGTGAGATCCTGCTATCGATCCAGTAGATATCTCACTGCTGATGCAATTCTCTATCTATATAAGAGCCAGGTACGTCCAGGGATGGAGTACTGTTGCCACATCTGGGCAGGAGCTGCCAGAAAGGACTTATCCTGCCTTGATAGTTCAAAATAGACTTCGTAGCCTCGTAGGGAATGTCCTTTTCCCTTCCCTGCAATCTCTTTCTCACAGAAGAGATGTTGAGAGTTTGTCTCTGCTTTATCATTATTTTCATGGCAAGTGCTCGACTGAGCGCCAATCTATGGTCCTCCCCTCGCCAAACTTTCACAAGAAAACCCCGTGTAGCAGAAAACACGATCAATAATTTCCCCCACTCTTTATCTGTGCCTAAACCTAAACATAGATTCCATGTGCAAAGCTTCTTTCTTAGAACTGCAACTGCACGCCTATGGAATTGTCTTCCGTTTTTCTGCTTTCCAGCTGACTACAATATGGTTGTCTTCAAGTTTAACATAAACAAGTTTTTGATGAGCTGTTCCATATAAGTTAACAAATTTACCGAATTTCCTATTAACAATTACTATATTGTCCAATTTCCACTGTAGACTCTTTAACCCTTATCCTCGAATGGCCTCTTGGCCTTGATAAGTTTTGATGCCTATGTAAAAAAAAAAAAAAAAAGAATTAACACTAGTTTATTTTTTTAAATTCATTTTTGAGTGTTTAGATTTCGTTTTGTTTACTTTATAAGATAACACTTCCTTTTATGGTCATTTCTCACAGTAAATTAATGATGTTTGATTTTTTTTTTTTATCCTTTCACAAATCATCATCGTTCGCCTTTATCGATATTTATTATGGGACCTTAAGATAACCACGCTATGAAAACAATTAAAAAAGAAAACAAAATTATTTTTTAATGGTTTATTGTTGTTCATACTAAATTATATATTACACTCTTAACGGTAATGTTAAAACTAGCGGCCCAATATGACGTCAACAACTTTGAAGCCGGTGATAACCTCCCAGAAGTACCCAGGCTTACTTAGGCCGGAAAATAGTAATTTGTCTTCTGTTTTCTTAATCATAATGAAATCACCAGAAACAGTGTATCAGAGTATCACGTGTACGAGCGCCCCCCCTCCCCCACCTTTATATTTCTTTTTTTAGTTTCTTTAAATTTTTTTAGCGGATTATAATCGAATGGACACTAATTTACTAGATTATAAATTTTTTTTTTTTTTAATTTGATATCTAAATATTTGTAGGAGGTGCTCAATTTCTAATACAACTTTCTAATAAATCGATCAATCATTTATGAACCACGTGTTGTTTTTAGCCAAATTTCGCGATTTTAGCTATTTTTAAGCAATTTAGCATTTTTTTGAATGTCGCTTGAAATTTGCCCGGCATTTACGAAGGTTTTGCTCGAACGCCCTTTTTTTTTTTTTTTTTTTTTTAATACGCAATCTTCAAGTTTCATCACCCAACATTTACAATTTTTAAATTAACAGGAAAACCCTTTTTATATACTAAAGTGTATGCACAGTTTCTAGTACAATAAATCGATCCCCCATATTGGAACCACTACTCGTAGAGCAGAGCACGCACACCTTTTTTTTCATAAAAAGATTTTTCATTTATCAATCTAAGAGAATAATTAATGGTCAATGTGCGCTAGAGTACCAACTAATGGCTTAGCTTAAAAAAGTTGATTTATAGGGTGTTCAGTTCAGTATTCCGTATTGTTTTCACTGGTCACTATGTTTGTTTTCGCGTGCGCATTCAATTCGTGCTCATTCGATAATCCGCTAAAAAATTGAAAATGACGAAACTAAAAATAAATAAAAAAAAAAATAACGAGGTGAGGGTACCGTGGCGTACCGATTGTGACGTGAACCAATCTCTATCCCCTCTCCGCTATTAGTGCCCAAACTGTTTCGGGTTATTAAGTTCATTTTGTAAGTTTATAAATGTATTCGATAGGATTTGCGTTTTTTTTTTTTTTTGTTTTTTTTTTAACAGCAATTAGTCTCCCTTTGTCAGAGACATCGCTCATAGAATATAACGACTAAAGGACAAAATAAAGGAAACGAGAGTTACGAGGCATTGTAAGTGACGAAATTTCAACATTACCCTTTTAACTATTTTTGTGCTTTTCAGGAACTAAGATTTTTTAAAAAAATTGCTTACTACATAACGAGTCACCCATGCTTGTGGAAAAATACAGCAGCACAAAAACGCTCTGTATGATTTGATGTTTGCGTACAAAAAAGCATCGAAAATAAACTTAATAGTTAAGTGTTGTGTGCTGCCGTAGTTTTAAACATGGCGACCCACGTAATATTATGTAATATTAAAAAACAAACTGTTCATGAAAATACGCCTATATAATAAGTTTGTGACTGTTGAAGTGACAATGCTCCAAACTAGACTAATTTAAACACAAAAGTAAGGATTTTTTCTGGCGGGGTCATTGTAAACAAACATCTAGTATTATTACTACTACTACTACTGCTGCTGCGTACAGAGTTTAATATTTTTTTGACGGGTACTATTTTATTACTATAATTTTAGTTGTTCAAAGTAATCACCTAGAAAATCTTTAATTTGAGCCCATTATTAACGAACTTAATTCTCGTGAATTTGTTTATAGTATATGAACACAATTTTAAGACAACTTCTGGTGTATCTGTTTTTCGCCTTTACGTGATTGTGACACATGTACTCTAACTTTAATGGAATGTTTATTGAAATCAATAATAGTTGCGTAACCGAATGGAAAAATAATTTAATTGCAGAATTTATTCCATCAGAATGCATTTAAGTTTCTTTATAAACGAGCCAACTATTTAAATCTTAGTGTTTGAAAAAAAAAAATTAACATTCGAAATTTCAAAAGAAATCGAAAGTATTTAAATTGTGGAATAGGAGGGTTTTTTTCTTGTTTTAAAATCATTATCAACTCTTCATGCAGAGTGAAACTTTTGGAAACTATTTGAATTCGATAATTTTATAAATAGGAGATTAAGATATTTTTAGAAATTTAGTTACAGATTTATAACAATTTTAGTTAAATTCATAATTTAATAATCAAACGATATCGTGACAATTAAATTTAACTTTCAAAATTCTAATAATTCATTAAAAACAAAACAAAATGTGTAGCTAAAAAAAAAAAATCAGAACAAAAATGAAAGAAAAAACAAAACAAAACAAAAACAAACTCCCGGGCAACATCTTGTTAGGTGCAACTAGCATCCATGCGCGTGTGTATATATATATATATATATATATATATATATATATATATATATATATATATATATATAGTGTGTGTTTCATATAAAAAAAAATGAAATAGACTCTCAAATTTAAAAAGAAAACAAACAAACAAAAAACACAACTTTATTGTTTTCGATTATTTGCGAAGAAAAATACCTGTGTTAAGTAATGGATCCACAGATCAGAAAATTCCTTTGTGTAGAACTGATTTTCCAAGTGAAGAGGATTCTCATTATCCATGTGGAAACGACGGGTCATGTGACCATGTTGCCGAAGGTGTCGCGCTTTTCGAGTTGTCTGTTTCTATTTAGAGAGAGAGAGAGGTGGGGAGGGGGGCTTTTTTTAACACTCGGTTTTTCCATTTATCAGGTTACCTATTTTTTTAAAATGTTTGTCCTTACTAACGGTTAGTCGAGTGATTCGATGCTTTTCTTAAGATCAAACATAATAAAAGATTGAATAATTTTAACAAGGTGGTTGCGTTTACCATATGTGAGAAAAATACCAATAGGCGTGCGTGTGTGTTATGATAACGAAAACATCTACACAACAAAGAGGGTCATCTGATGTTGATAACAACAAATCAACCTGTTATATATATATAAATTGGCCGTTTCATATTGGTTTTTACTATGCTAGTATGAAATATCGATTTTAACTAAGTTTATAACAAACATGATAATTATTCAAATGTAATTAATAAAACTCTCACACAAAATTAGTGTTTCTTGTCTATATTGTACATTTGAAAAAAACCCAAAACAAATTGAATTATTTTTATTTGCTACTGATCGAATATTTATTGCACTCCCAGATAAGGAGGAAAATAAAATTAATTGTGAAAAATCCTATTTAAAAATGTAAATATGATTGCATTTTGAATTTTATTTACTCTAAGCCCTCCATCCGGTAATATTGCCCCCACCTCCGGGCAACGCCAGGTAAATAAAGCCAGTTAACAAACTGAGCTTTTTGCCGATAACCGGTGTTTTGGTTTATTTCTTGTGAAGGAAGTGTTTAATTTCGTTTTCTCGGTCGGTAGTTGGAGTTATGAAAAAAAAAATCGTTAATTTAAGGTAAGTGTGTTCAATTTAAGTTTAAAAGTATCGTGTGTGGTAGAATTATTTTGAAGCAATGGAATGGTTTGTGTATAGGATTTCCTGCAAATCCGGAAAATCTCATCAGGACAAAAGAAAAATGAAATAACACTCTTGCCTAGTTGCAATGCCTGACCGAATTTTTAAACCCGTTTCTCTTTTGCAAGAAATAACGACTAGTTGAATAGCTATTGCTATTAAATGTTGATAAAAGATTACTTGGACGACTTAAATATTTTTTCTTTTTTATTCAGCAAAATTTTCAGGATGATATTGTTGATTGAACATAAAACCAAAATTTATTTTTACGAACCTTATTCGAATCCGGTGAGGTGCACGATTTATTTATTTTTTTCAATTCAAATAAAAAAAAATAAACATCCCTGCAAAATTAACCAATCTTCCAAAAGAAAATTGCATTTAACATATCTTAATTTTAAATCTTTTTAATTTCAACCTCATTTTTGTAACTTCATATTCATTCAAAGAAGGTTTGTATTGAAATGAAAATGTATTCACAACGTTACGGTTGATGACCCCTCCCGACCTTCTTCAGATGCATCTTTTCCAATTTGAAAATCTTTATTTGAAATTGAGAACTTTTATTCCGAACTGTAGTTCGACATAAAAATTCAACAATTGTAAAAAAGATTGACCTGGGAAATAAACTTCTATAAACTTATAAAATCGATCTAGATTCGATTCTGAAATCTGAAGCAAAATCAGGTCAGCATAAAATGATACTCTTCCTAATTGTGTGAAATGTTAGAATTTTTTTGCGTTTTAGATTAATGAGATTGAATTAAAATTAATTTTCGAGGATTAATTATTGGAAGTTGATGACTGCAACGTTTCCATCAGAAATTATTGGGAATTAGATTACAATACATAAAACTGATTTGGAAATGTAATGAAAATGTAATGCTCTTCATTTAAGATGTAAAAAATCTCCTTGCCTCTCTCTTTACCCCCGTCTCTCTTTTCTCTTTACCCCCGTCTCTCTTTTCTCTTTACCCCCGTCTCTCTTTTCTCTTTACCCCGTCTCTCTTTTCTCTTTACCCCCGTCTCTCTTTTCTCTTTACCCCCGTCTCTCTTTTCTCTTTACCCCCGTCTCTCTTTTCTCTTTACCCCCGTCTCTCTTTTCTCTTTACCCCCGTCTCTCTTTTCTTTTTACCCCCGTCTCTCTTTTCTCTTTACCCCCGTCTCTCTTTTCTCTTTACCCCCGTCTCTCTTTTCTCTTTACCCCCGTCTCTTTCCCCCTCCGTCCCCTCCGTCCCCTTTCTCTTTACCCCCGTCTCTCTTTTCTCTTTACCCCCGTCTCTCTTTTCTCTTTACCCTCGTCTCTCTTTTCTCTTTACCCCCGTCTCTCTTTTCTCTTTACCCCCGTCTCTCTTTTCTCTTTACCCCCGTCTCTTTTTTTCTCTTTACCCCCGTCTCTTTTTTTCTCTTTACCTCCCCCCCGTCTCTTTTTTTCTCTTTACCTCCCCCCCGTCTCTTTTTTTCTCTTCCCCCCTTCTCTTTCCCC
The DNA here is from genome assembly GCF_053919585.1 of Euprymna scolopes. Lineage (NCBI taxonomy): Eukaryota > Metazoa > Mollusca > Cephalopoda > Sepiida > Sepiolidae > Euprymna > Euprymna scolopes. Next base: position 25,462,499 of record NC_136487.1, on the reverse strand, counting down.
CTCCGTCCCCTCCGTCCCCCTTTCTCTTTACCCCCCCCCCGGGGTCCCCCTTTCTCTTTACCCTCCCCCCCGGGGTCCCCCTTTCTCTTTACCCTCCCCCCCGGGATCCCCCTTTCTCTTTACCCTCCCCCCCGGGGTCCCCCTTTCTCTTTACCCTCCCCCCCGGGGTCCCCCTTTCTCTTTACCCTCCCCCCCGGGGTCCCCCTTTCTTTTTACCCCCCCCCATCCCCGGGTCCCCCTTTCTCTTTAACCCCCCCCCCCGGGGTCCCCCTTTCTCTTTAACCCCCCCGGGGTCCCCCTTTCTCTTTAACCCCCCCCCCCGTCCCCCTTTCTCTTTAACCCCCCCCCCCGTCCCCCTTTCTCTTTAACCCCCCCCGTCCCCCTTTCTCTTTAACCCCCCCCGTCCCCCTTTCTCTTTAAACCCCCCCCTCCCGTCCCCCTTTCTCTTTAACCCCCCCCCGGGTCCCCCTTTCTCTTTAACCCCCCCCCCGGGTCCCCCTTTCTCTTTAACCCCCCCCTCGGGTCCCCCTTTCTCTTTAACCCCCCCCCCCGGGTCCCCCTTTCTCTTTACCCCCCCCCGTTTTCCCGCTTTCTCCCCCCCCCGGTGTCCCTCTTTCTCTTTACCCCCTGCCCCCCTTTCCTTTGGTTTTGAGACTGGCTGCCCTCTATTTTGACTACTGAGGACCATCTGATGAAAGAAGGTACATTAATATCGTGAGGTCTTCCTATTTGTTTGCTATCATTTAATTTTTTGCTTTCTATTGTTTGTGATTTTTTGTTAAAACTTTGAAACTATACCTATTGCTCTTTGGGACAACATGGTATTCGATATTATTAGTTTAGTTGACCTTTACCCTGGTACAGATATTTACTTTTGATAGGATTTAAAATAGTTTGATTGAATTAAACAATTTTTTAATTTTTGTTTGACATTTGGATCTAAGTTCTTGAGCTACCCTCCCTCCTACGCACATTAATAATTGAACATCAACGTTTCCAACTTTGAAATATTTAAAAAATATTCTGATAATGTAGTAAGTTAAGTAAAGCTATGATTGATGTGAGGATTTAATTTTTTTTTTTTTTTTCATTTTTATCTTTATATAAATAGATATTACTTTTAAACATAATACACTGTGGGATTTGTCTCATTCTGAAATAACAGATCTTAACTACTTTTAGAAATGGAGAATTCATGTTCGGTAATCGAAACTGACACATTGAGATCTTCAGTCTTAGGTTCTACCACTGATCAATTTGGATTTTCTTATAAATAGAGCTTAAAATATTTCAACGCCCCACCCTCACTTTGGCTCTAGACTGGTTGAACCAGCTTCCTACAAAAGAGAAAGTTTCATGGAATATCAAATTCACAAGCGGTCCCCAGTCGTTTGTATACTTAAAACAATACCTTAACAAATTAATTATAGCTTTGACATAACGTCATAGTTATGACTAGAGCAAGAGAATATTCTTTTCATTATTTTGACTCTCGAGTATATATCAGTTAATATCTTATGTTTTTATATCGAGTGATGTGGTTCTTGATTAACTGTGTCGGATATATACTCGAGAGTCAAAATAATATTCTCTTGTCATAGCCATAGACTTTTATGTTTCAAAGTAAGGATTCAAACTTAAATAATAATATAAATAATGAAATGGTAAACATCAATAACGTTGAGAATTATTTTTATATTTTAAATAAATTCTGCTTTAATTACGTATTGGCATTAAAAATAATTTAATATTTTTTTCTAGTTTCAGTTTAAGTGTATTTATCTCCCTTCCACGGCAGAAGATTAGACACAAGGGTCTGAAAGTGGGATTGAAAAGCCAGTGTCCCTGAGAAGCACTCTGGCCTGCAAAGGATGCCTTTAATAGGCTCGTTGGCATTCCCTGGTAGGAGCGCCTCAGTTTATTTGCAATAAACTAGCCTGTTCTCAAAGAAGTTTTTAAATTTCTGTTTGTACAGTCAGAAACAAAGAGCAAGACGAGGAATTCCAATGGCTAGCAGTTTGAAGATAGAAGGTATTAGAGTAGAAAGCCCTTCGGCATCTGGGGACCTCCAAAGTGAATGGATGGACCTTAGCTGATTGTCGGGTTGATTGGGTGTATTTACATTGAGAGGGGGAGGGGGTATAAAGCAGCAAGTTCGTTGGAGCATATAACCATTGTAGCACTTGCAAAATAAGAACAGGGATGCAACATTGCAGTAATGAGACAAGGGTTGGAACGTGGTGGACAGTGTGAGCCCTATTAGATAAGAGACTAGATTTTTGTACCTTGCCTAAAAGGAGACACAACAATACTCCATGCAGATCAAGGACACTGATAGGTGGGAGTAATTTTTTAGCCCAGTAGAGAGCCCACCATCTTTGCAGCAACCTTGGCAATGTCTTTTATGTATTTGTTCCAATTCATGTTACATGTGAATATTGTATTCCGGGGCTGTGTCGCTGTCTGTGTATTCCGGGGCTGTGTCGCTGTCTGTGTATTCCGGGGCTGTGTCGCTGTCTGTGTATTCCGGGGCTGTGTCGCTGTCTGTGTATTCCGGGGCTGTGTCGCTGTCTGTGTATTCCGGGGCTGTGTCGCTGTCTGTGTATTCCGGGGCTGTGTCGCTGTCTGTGTATTCCGGGGCTGTGTCGCTGTCTGTGTATTCCGGGGCTGTGTCGCTGTCTGTGTATTCCGGGGCTGTGTCGCTGTCTGTGTATTCCGGGGCTGTGTCGCTGTCTGTGTATTCCGGGGCTGTGTCGCTGTCTGTGTATTCCGGGGCTGTGTCGCTGTCTGTGTATTCCGGGGCTGTGTCGCTGTCTGTGTATTCCGGGGCTGTGTCGCTGTCTGTGTATTCCGGGGCTGTGTCGCTGTCTGTGTATTCCGGGGCTGTGTCGCTGTCTGTGTATTCCGGGGCTGTGTCGCTGTCTGTGTATTCCGGGGCTGTGTCGCTGTCTGTATTTGGAATAATCCAAATTCAGTTTACCAAGTCTGACCTTTTTACTTTTGTACCGAGAAACTAAAATAACTCCACGTTGATCTATTAATAGTCTTTTGTTTACACTTAATTTCTTCTTTTGATAATATTGGAGAGAAATCAGAAAAATCAGCTAACCTGTTTTTCTTACCAATGAATGTGAATATATTATTCGCAATGTAGCATCCGTATTTATTTCTATTGTCAGGATTAAAAATGATCACCATGAACTACTTCTCCTATTGTTTAATTCTACTGAGGATTTTCTGCCGATTTGAGTTCAGTGGGTTTCTGTATCATTGCTTATTAATAATTTATCTTTACAAATATAAGACATAAAATCAAGCTTAAAATGGGTTGTCCAGCCCCCCCCCCCCCAAATGGAGGGAACACTCTAGATGAGTATAAAAATAGCCATATTAGAACTCATCGGCATTCTCTCGGTGAAGACTGACCCCACTTCTTCGAACGGAGGAGACAAGGCCTGGGAAGTTAATTTGTGCAAAAATTATCAAATCGTACCGTGTTTTTTATGAGTGGGTTACCCCCCACCCTCTAAAAAAATAACCTTTGTTTTTTTTCTCCCCCAAGAGTAAAAATACTTAAAGACTAGTGTGTGTAATAATTTCAAGGTTGAGATTCCCAGTCGTTGTTATTTTGGTTAAAACAACGTGATTTTTTTTTTTTTTTTTTTTTTTTTCTGTACGATTTCAAGTGATTGAATTTCGAATAGACAATAAGTTGTCCAAGATGTCATACTTTGATTTCCTATTTCTTGTTGTTGTTACTGAAGTCAACAATGTGTGTACACATCAAGTGACCAACCATCACGTTTCTAATTGACAATTGTTGGACAACAAATGAGGGAACGATCAGTAATCGTTACATTTATATAAACTCTTCACCTACATAGTGGCCAGGATTAAATTACTAAGTGACTAAATTACTACTACCGTCGCGACATGAGATTATTTAACTAAGAAATTAATGTTTTATGATCTCTTAAAGACGAAGGAAAATAAAATACATATAAAATAACAAAATAGAATTTAATAAATATTTCACTAGTCCATATGAACCTATCTGTAGTCGAACAAACAATTATTGCATTTTATTAAAAAAAAAAATAGTATTTAAATTTCAAATCAGTAGGCGATTCTATAGTTGTTTAACATGTTTTAATAAACTTTTTCGGGCAGTACCCCCCCCCCCCGGAAGTATTTCCATAATGTGATGTCGATTGTTTTATTCTCCCTCCTCTTTCTCTGTATATTTAGATGTTTGTGGGTTTGTATATATTTGTGTGCGCGTATGTTTGTATATGTGTGATAAGCATCTGGTACTAGCCAGGCTCAACGTTGCTTAACTTCGATGATCTGGTGAGAACCGGTGTGTCCTTGTGATTATGCCGCTTATCTCTGCATTGTTTCCAGTCGTCTTGAACCATCACTTGCCACTTGCATATAACAACACTAACTTAGGAAAGGTGCGGTTGGGGATTGTACAACTCTTGCCACAAGAAAATTTCATGCACAGGCACGCTTAC
>NC_136487.1:25367982-25452982 GCF_053919585.1 Euprymna scolopes | reverse complement strand
ATTCATTTTTTTTGGGGGGGGGGGAACCTTCGAGATGAGGTTTAATTTGTGTATTCATTCTTTTATGGACTGTTATCCTCCTCTTTATAGTTGTTTTTTCACCACGAAAAAGAAGGCCAGAGGATGAGTTGGCCGAAACTTTATGAAACAACGATAACAAATATAAAGATGGGGTAGGTATGATACTAATTTTCAACACTGATAACAAAAAATACAAGTAAAAACTAGTAAAATGAAATTAATTCATTGTAGTTTTACTCTGTATTGAAGAAGGATCAGGGTTTAAATCACATTTAAAAATTATTTTACACTCCATAAAACCAGCGAAACGACATCGCAGAATGACAAAACCTTAAATGACTAAAAATAACAATGGTGGCAAATTTTTCATAAATACAAGAAAACAGCCAAATTAAACATTTAAAAATATAGGGGGAAAAAACTTAGTAAAAATATACATACATATCTTGTTAAAGTTTTTTTTTTTTTTTTTTTTTTTTCAAGTAAAATATAAAAGTCTTACCTTTTTGATTTTAAATATTATGAAAAAGACATAGTATATCTAGAAAACGTATCACATTTAAGCAGACAACACTTAAAACAATTAATTTCCGGTATCTATGGGCGGCCCTAAGTGCTAACTTTTCCTTGTTAACAATTTATTAATTTTCAATATCATAATTTGTAGCGCCCACCCCCCAAATTAATATGTAAATTATTTCTATTAAATTCCTCTTTATTCTAGGAAATATTACTTTTTAATTCCTAAAACTAAACATTATTTAAATTAAATCCTTAAATTAACTTTATCAGAAAATTATTTTCAATTCCAAATTTTTTTATGAAATTATAAACTAAAAGCCCCGTTTTTATTCAATATTAACAGATTGTAAAACCAACGTTCACAAAGAAATTTAAATAAGTATGAACTCATTGTTTTGGTTACTTGGTTTAGAAATTACATTTTTGTTCTAACAATGGAGAAACAAGTCATATAGATTATTTTTATTAGTGAGATGTGAAGATGAACAAATTGGTCTACCATAGAAAAAAAATATTCACTTTCGATTTTTAAATATACTTTTTTACTTGTTCATTGACGAAAATCTGCATCAATATAATTTTTAAAAAAATTATTAATAGTAAGATTGTCTGTATATTCACAAGTTTTAAGAGGCAATCTTCCAGTTTTGTTTTTCATAGACTATGAAAAATTCAATTATTAAAAAAGTAAAATTATTTCAGAAATCTTTTGATATTTCGCATGCGAAAATTAAAAAAAATATAAATAACAATTTTATTCGTAAAACTTGAGTAATTTTAATATTTTCCAAGTTTTTTTTTTTTTTTTTTTTTTTTTTTCAGAAAAATTGAGAAAAATCGTATAAATCGACAACGATTGTGACCCAAAATTAAATATATTTTATTTCATTATTTCAGTATATTTTAATATGTAAAAAAACTAAGATGTCACAAAAAAAAAACAACAACAAAAAAACATTGTGAGAAGATCACGTTGGGGGAGGAGTGCAAATATGAGAATTTTAAATAAGTCTGAAAAAATAAAAATAAAAATAAAATAAAAAAAATAACGAAATTAATAAATTATTTGATTTTTGAGAGAATTTTAAAATTCGCGTTTTCATTATCTACGTTAAAATACGTAGAAATAACATTGGGTTCCATTTTTCCTGTTTTTAGTTTTGGGGGGAATATTTGGAATATTCACCGGTTTTACGGAAAGTAAAAAAAAAAAAAAAAAAGGGGGGAAAATTTTTTTTTTAAAGAATCTTCTTGGTAATACAGCAAAATTTACGATGAAATTTATTTTACAAATTTTTACTGTTATTATTTGCTAGTGGGGTTAAAAAAATCCGCCTTTATTAGTGTCATACCTAAGATGAGGATAACAATCCGCAAAAGAATTAATAAACAAGAAAATAGTTGTCAATCTAAAGTTCGCCGCCCTTAAAAAGCAAACCCCTTTAACAACTACCCCCCCCCCCAAAAAAAAAACAGTAGTTGCGATCATCGGCCGCTACGCTACGCTACTCATTCCGCTTATAAATTCCCCCACACCGTCAATGGTAAAAGAAAATTAAGATTCTATTTTTTTTGTGCGATTACACATCAACACCTTATATTTTAAACTTTAAGGTGAAGACAGTTCATTTAACTATATAAATTTAATGGCAAATGATTATATAGTTCTTCACTAATGGCCGCTATTTTGGAAATACCGAAAAATGCTTACTCGTTCTGTTGGTGATCAAGCTAAGATGATTAATATTGCTTTTGGTCAGGAAATGAGTGATTATTTAAAATTTATATTGTAAAATGAGTTCCATTATATAGCCGCTCTCCCCCTCCTCCTCTCTCCCTTATATATATATATATATATATAACAGAAGATCAGAACACCGGTACCGTCGGTTTCAAATCCAAACAAAGAGGACCTATAGTTAGTCTGGCATAAGAAACCAGACCAACTATAAGTTTCCTTTGTTTGAATTTGAAACCGACGGTATTGATGTTCTAATCTTCTGTAATTAAAACATTCGGTTGAGTTTCCACACACACACACACAAATTTCTGTTGGCAGTGTGTGGGGTAAAGGGTAAAAATTTAACCTTTTTTTTTTTTTTTTTAAATTTAATTTCTTAAAAAATCTAAACCTTACCCACGCCTCTTTTTTCGAAAAGGTACCAAGTCTACATATTGAATGCAATGAGATGAAATGCAAAGCTAACATAGACGCGCCTCTTTGTTGCAATATCGATAATCAACGTAAGAAGCCATTATACATTTTTTTAACACATCATCCAAGCAAAGCAGGTGTTTGTTTTTGTTAAGAAAACTATGTATAGATATTTAATTATCACCGTCTTTTCTAATTAGAATATTGTTTCAAGCTCGTTCGATTGCGTGTCGGCATTTTTATTCAACTAATAAAATGCAACAAACATAAATTCTTTCTCTCTCGCCAGTGGCGGTGCGGATGGGGGGGGGGGTTGTCAACTTTCATTCTATAAAAATAAATTTCCTCCTAATACCGTTTTCTTTTTTCTTTTCTTTTTTCAATGGAACTTATATTTCGAATTTCTATTGCTCAAATTAAGATTTAAACACAAAAATAAACTGTTTCAGTAATCTGTTTTTAATAAAATTGTGACCAAGTATTGTTTCCCATTTTTTTTTTTATTTACAATTAATTGAATATTGTAATCAAAGATGTAAAACTGAAACGAATTTTCTAAAATCTTATTTAAAAATGTTATTTAATTACGGAATTAAATCCATCAGAATGCATGTTGTTTCATTCATAAACAATCTTTTTAAGTGAAAAAAAGTGTGTGTGGGGGTGGGGCGGTGAATTATATTGTGACTTTTCAAAAGTGTGTAAAGAATTTGAACGTATTTAAACTGTCGAATGTAAAGTAGCTTGAAAATTCTTAGCAAATTCTCATGTATTTAAAGGTTGGCAGCTCTGGAAATTACGTAATCTTATAATCTTTTTAAATATAAAAGATAAAAACAACTGCCTTAGCAACAATTAGCCATAGTTTTATTACATTTTTTGTTTCAATTACTAATTTATAATGACTAAACGATATCGAAATTATTTAATTTAACTTTCAATTCTTGTTAAAAGAATTTTTAAAAAGTACTACCCCCCCCCCGAGCATGGTTAAAAACAAAGTTGAAACAAAAATAAGAGTAAAAAAAAATACTCTCGATCAACACTGGATAGGTACAGATAGTAAACAATCCTTAAACACGTTATCTAGTTCGGAAGTGGGTGATCATTACCGTTTAGTGGCCCGGAAGTTGGTAATCATTTTACGTTAAAATTATATAAGAATATGATCATCCACTCTAAAGTCTGTCTGTCTGTCTGTCTGTCTCTCTCTCTCTCTCTCTCTCTCTCTCTCTCTCTCTCACCATAAACTTTTTCAGGTCATTTACATGTAATTTCCTAAAAATAGATTTTTATTTATTGTGCGTGTGAATTAGCAGTTTAACCTAGTAAATCGACCACAAGAGTAAACAAAGTTCCCTTTCCACTTGTTTTTGTAAAGCTGGTGTGCATTACTTTTTGTAGATAGAATAAAAATGTGATGTTCAAATTCAAACTTAAGATATATATCTGGTTAATCTGTTTGCTGCATTTAACCACACTGATGAGTCTTCAAAACACGAGACAGCGGAATCTGAATTACTAGGGACTTGCAAGATGAATGCCGATGCTCAAAATGTATAAACATTTTGACACCCCTCCCTTTTACTTAAAAATTTACCAAAAATCTGGAAATTAATCAATTTTAATGAAAATTTCAGTACAATGATTACGGAATATAATGTACACATTTTTAATTTGAATCTTGGTGGAAATGCATTATTTTGTTTTAACAAAAAATACCTTTACTAAAGTTGTGGTTTTCAGTAGTAACAAAAAAATGTATAATTTATTATTGCTTTTTTATGAAAACAAAAGCATCATAAATTGTAACAATTAAAAAAATTTTTTTTTTTTTACAGGAACATTACGAAAAAAAACCCTAATGTCTGTATTAAAGAATTTGATATAACTCGAAGAAACATTAATTTCTCCAACTACCGATATTATCATTGAATTAGGCATTGTTTATTTAATATTTTCACACAAAAAAATTATAATTGCAAAAAAAATATTTTTTTTAATTACAGGTTTCGCATAATTTTTTATATATACGATTCTCATATTTTTCTTGCTTGTATGAATGTGAAACTTTCGGCGTAACAATTTTTTTATAATTTTGAAAAGTAAAACTTTTTTTTTTTTTTTTAAATTTAAAAGCAGGAACATAGAAAAATTTAAAAAATGGTAAAAATTAGACAAACGTTCATGATAGGAATGTACGGATGATCTTTTCGCAAATAAACCTATCAAGATAGGATCTCAACATGGTTAAGTGGACCAATTAATATAGAGAGTTAGAGATGAGAATTCAAAGTTGAATAAAAAAAAACTTAACTCGTTAGATCAATAAGGAAGATTGAAAAGAAAGAATCATCTTAGGCCATGGAATTTCAAAGTTAAATACTTCTCATTGGAAAAAGAGAGTCAGTAGAAAAAAGTGGTCTAATGACATCTATTATATAAAAGTGAAAATGTTTTTGTGTGTGCACTATTTTTGTATGTCCAATAAAGCTTTTTCGCGGGGGGGGGGGGGTAGTTACCACATCTTAGAACTTTTTCTATATTCCCTAGATTATAATATCTACGATTTACAAAAGGAGGTCGTCTCTATCTTTTATTTCAGCAACTTTTACACGCTATTTTTGCACTATTTCTTACTCTCGTGTATTTGTTTGGCTATTCTGAATAAAAAAAACAAAACTGAATCCAGAGCAAATGTGTCTACCTGGCACTCATGCCAGGGACGTCCAGAAAGCAATGAGGTTTGACCAATGCAGGGAAAACCAGTCATATTCAGTTGGACACTCCCCTTTTTATGGGGAGCTGGTTTTCCCCCAACATCTTGGGGAAACAAACAAATACGCAGAAACTGTCTTGCAGCCAAAGTTAAGTGCAGGATTTCATTCCCCTATCACGTGATCTTTGACCTCATTAAATTGACGCACCTGTCACTTAACTTTTTAATCGTTTAATTTCAACCATTCTCACTTCCTCTGCCCTCTTAGTGTCGCGGCAAGTTATCAAGTTATCACTTTTTCTACCTTCGCCTCAAGGCTTTCAGTTCGAGTCTACCTGCCTACAAAACCTTTTTTCTTCCCTACACACACACACACACACGCACGCACACACACGCACGCACGCACACACACACACACACACACACACACACACACACACACACACACACACACACACCGACAAACACCTGAGCAATGCCGGGCACTCCCGCTAGTCTATCTGTTCGCTTTTTGTATATGTTTGTAAAAGGATTTTTTCTGAGAAGTGGTCGGTCGGCTCACAACTTAAAACTTTTTATATCCCATATAAATCATAATATCTACGAGTTAACAACGGAGGTCGCCTGTCTATTTAATTTGCTCGAATTTGAAAAAATAAATATTCAGCATTTTTCACTTGCCGCATGTGGATTAGGCTTTTTCGTATAATAAAAGCGACACTAATTATAGCGGTATTTTTTTCCGGTCGCGATCGCCGGAAATGTCCGAAAGCAATCAGCTTTGATCAATGTGGAAATTTTGCTTATATCAGACAATTGCTATTCAATTTGGACAATCCCCTTGTTATGGGGAGCTGGTTCCCCCCCCAGCATCTTAGGAAAATAAAAAAAGCGTTCCCGCAGTAAATGAAATACTACCCCGCAGTCAAAGTTGACCTCGTTAAGTCATTAAAACGTGCACCTGCCAATTCTAAATAGTTAAATAAATTCAAACATGTTTCCGTTAGTATTTTGCGGTGGCCCAATGGTTAACGTCGCACATTTTTTTTGTTTTTTTTTTTTGCTTCACACTTTAATTTCCAACTTTGCCTCAAGGGTTCGGGTTCGATTCTCATACTTACCTACCAAAACTTTTTATTTTACCCCCTCCACGCCCCCCCCCTCCGAGTTTTGATTTACCCAAAACCACACGCACCTCCAAACACTCAGGCAACGCCCCCCCCCCCACTAGTAAAATATATAGGGAGGAGTTAGCAGAAAAATACAAAAAAAATACGTAGAGTAAGCAGTAGAGAGAATAAGAATAGTTGATGGGCAGAAATCAGAAGCTCACAGTATTAATGCTGGAGTCCCTCAGGGGTCCATCCTGGGCCCAACTCTCTTCCTGATCTACATCAATGATCTCCCAAATAACATCCTAAGATCATTCATTGACATTTATGCTGATGACACTACCATCTATGGCAACACATTAAAGGACGTAAATGACAAAGTTCTCTCTCTTCTTTGATCTCGAGTATGTGGTACAATGAGGAAAGCGGTGGCTGGTTACTTTTAATGCATTTAAAACCAAGCTCCTATCTTTACATCATCACCGCTCTGATCCTCATCTGGCATCAATTGAAATGAATGACTCTCGTCTTAGGGAAGCTGCATGTTTTGACAAACTTCTGGGCTTGACTCTTTACTCCTGATCTGAAATGAACAGATTCAACAAATCCGTTGCCAAGGCCGCTGGAAAAATGGTAGGATCCTTTTACTGCTCCAATAAATATCTCGCACTTGATGCAATTCTCTACCTATATAAAAGCCAGGTACAGCCAATAATGGAGTACTGTTGCCACATCTGGGCAGGAGCTGCTAGAAGCAGCTTATCCTGCCTTAAGAGTTACAAAGGAGATTTTGTAACTTAATGGGGGATGCCCTTTTCTTTTTTCCTGCAACCTCTTTCCCACAGAAGAGATGTTGTGAGTTTTTCTCTGCTTTATCGACTACTTATATACATTAACCCCTATCCTCGAGTGACCTCCGGGCCTTGATAAGTGGTGACTCCTTTGTTAAAAAAAAAAAAAAAAAATACATACATACATAAGAATTGTACATTTTAACATGGTGAAAGATGGTCAACATCCTGAAATTTGGAATATAAACTTTTTATCATTATATATAGTCCAAATTATAGAGGGTTAGTCAAATAATGGGAAAACATTCCAGAGAATATAGCGCCGACTTTAAAGAATTCGGAATCCATATTGGAAATTTGAAACCTAGGTAACCATTAACAGATTCCTGCAGATCAATAACTGAACGATCAGAGATAGAAATAAATGTCTACTTATACATACATCAGTGTGTGTGTGTGTGTGTGTGTGTATATATATATATATCACAATGACACATCGGTTCACATCAGATCACTGAAGAAGCAACGATGAGCCTGGCCAGTACAAGATGGGTGACCATCTAGGAATATCAGGCGTATGTGCTCTCCATTTATCTCGGTATTGTTTCCAGTTGTCCTGAAATTTCTACTTACCCCTGGTATTTAACAGTGCTAACTCAGGAGATGTGTGGCTGGAGATTGTGCAAGTCTTGCCACAAAAAACATATTCACACAGTCACATCATCGGTGATGTTTCGTGATATTCATCAAAATCGATGGACGGAATCTCTCTCTCTCTCTCTCTCTCTCAAACAAACGAAAAAGCAGCGTTAACGTTTGTTTACCTTATATATTTTAATCGCAAAATATATGGAAAATATATCTTGGTTTGGGGATTGTAAAAGAATTCCATTTTAGTTGTTCTAATTAACCGCAATTTACAACTAACTTGCCAAGTGATCCAAATTCTTACCAAGTTTCTGTCTATCACTCTCACCTTTCTTTCACTATATTGTTTGCCCTTCACACCTTTGCTTTTCTATTTTGAAAACTACTACCTATGATAAAAATTGTTTCGAAATAAGTAACTCTGTTTGGATGAACACAGTTGTTTCACCTTTTTATGATGGCAGTCATTTAAAAATAATTTCGATCTGGCCACAGTATTTTCTGAAAGACATTAAGTCAAATTACACTTTCTTTTCTTTTTTTTTTTTTTTTTTTTCTTAACATGCTTCATTAATCCACAAGAAACCAGAATAAATGATAGCTTTTGTAAGAAAAAAGCTAACCATAATAAAAAGATAGTACACACACACACACATATATATAAGGCATTTTGTTTGTGATTTCTGGGCCAATTTTTTTTAAATTTTCACACAAACGTACTTTGTGTCTGGGAGTGTTCTTGGGTACTTTTTGTATCGGAATGCCTCTGATAAGTATCAATAATCTAAAATATCCAATTAAAGAAGGGACATTTGACTAAAGTTAATATCTTTTATATAGCCTAGCATCGTAAGTGCATTTGAGAAGTTTTATTACTGCACAAGCAAAAAGGTCCGGTATATAAAATTAACAGTACGTTCTTTGATAAGACAGGGGGTATGTTAAAAATTAATGTTTCTGTTTAACACAATTGAATCATGATACTTACGTCTTTTAAACTTTGATTCAAGTCATTATATAAAAATAATTTTATAAAATTAACAGTACAGTACAATGTAGACTATAATGTATTGTGGACTGTCACTGTGAGGAGGTATGTTAAGCTTCCTCTTTGCACTGCAGTGGGTCCCCGACTAGAGCAAACAATCGATTTGATGGGAAAATGGGCAATTTAACCGATTTTAATGACGAAGTATAGAACATTCATTGATCCAGATTCAATCTTGGGCAACGCTGGATTTTCCTGCTAGTATATCTATATACCTATGTTTTTTTTTTTTTTTTTTTTTTATCGCCCTGGCATTGATCTTTAGTCTACTTTGTCTATTAAAAAAATTATTAAAATGTACTCCATCATGAATATACGAGCGACTTCATGAAGATTAACTAATTTGCATATTCCCTTGAAAAAAAAATCATTATTCATTTTTTCATGGTTTCTTATTAGAGGATTGGCTTCATTTAACTATTATGCTTAATTCTATTTCTCCATAGTTTCTACATCGTGCATAATTGCATAGAATTTAGGATGAAAACGTTTTAACACACGGACCTGTTTGTTTTATATATATATATATATATATATATGAGCAAACAGTTAATAAAATATGAAATGAGTTAAAAACATATTTAATCTGAAAAGGAAACACTAGATAAATGGATAGTCCTTAATCCGCGGAGTTTCGAAGAAATACTTTCCTTCTCATCAGAGGGTAGGAATTAGCAAAATGCAGGATCGGATTTTGCATGCAGAAGTATTTGATGAAACAACAACAACAAATAAGTCAAAGATCTTACTTGAAAACAAAATAAGTTAAGCAGAGGGAATATGGTAAAGAAAAAGGTGATTACACATTAATGGATAGTCTGGTGGAAGAAAAAAACCCAGTGACGGTAAAATCCAAATGTAAAACTTCAAGAAAGTTAAAAGAATTTCCATTTGTACAAGTAAAATCCAAAGAAATCCCGTAATTGGAAGAAGATAATAATCCAAACGCAGAAATCCATGGAATAATTCACAAAAAAGTGTGTACAAGGAAAAAATAATATTAATAAAAGAAAAATAAGGTGTGCTTTTCACTCTACTTCCGAGACATAACTATAAATAAATTTATATATATATATATATATATATATATATATGACAAAAAGTCTATATTCCAAATTCTTAGATGTTATTCATCTTGCCGTTTATTTCTTTCTGTATGTTAAAATGTTCAATTCTTGACAGCACCTGTTTTGTAGAAAAGAAACAGGTGCTGTCAAGAAGTGAACATTTTAACATGTTGGAAGAAATGAACGACCCGATGAACATCTAGGAATTTGGAATATAGACTTTTTGTCATTTATTTGTATATGCTCTTTAGTTATATTAAAATAAATAAAAGGGTTGGTATAAAGGGTGAAATATAATTGAATTACAATAGAAAAATGTGAGCATGAAAAGTAATATGGCTAAGCTTAAACATGGAAAAGTAAAGGACTAGTTGTTAAAACTGGAAAAGAAAAGGGCAAGATATTCTAGTAAAAAATATAAATTTATAACTTAAAATATTGCAGCATTAAGAATTTATTATATAATGTTATAAATTGAATTAAAAAAAATTCTTAATGCTGCGATATTTTAAGTTATAAATTTATATTTTTTACTAGAATATCTTGCCCTTTTCTTTTCCAGTTTTAACAACTAGTCCTTCACTTTTCCATGTTTAAGCTTAACCATATTACTTTTCATGCTCACATTTTTTTAATTGTAATCCATGATTTTTTTCAGGTTTCCAATAAATTCACTTGTTCTTTAATTTCAGTCTTGTTTGCCCCCCATAAACACATGTTATAACAATGTACAGCACACGTCTGCTTTCAATAAAATACCCTTAATTATCTCCCTTTCATTCTGTCTATTTCACAAGTTACTTCTCTTTTTGCAACGGTAGAAGCTTCAGCGACGATGTTGCTATGGAAACCAGTCATAAAAAGCGTCGCTCATGGCCTTACATATTTTTGCGATTTTGAACACCAGAAAATTGATAACTTTTGTTTTACTGACCAAAAATTGAAAATAAATTTTTCACAGTATAGCTGAGAAGGTGATCTATAAACTGTAATAATTGTTTGAAATTTGGTCGAAAAATGAGTTAGCAGTGAAGCTTTAAAGCAGTTCTAAATGATTAAAACTGACACTTATATATTCCAACACGGTAGTAGTGTTTGAATGATAAACTTTTTTTTTTTTTTTTTTTTTTACTCTACTCATGTGTGAAATTTCTCTACCAAACTCCTCTCTGAATATTTAATCTACAGAAATGAAATATATATGACTATTTGAACCTCGGGAACACTTTTGATCTGGTTTTTAACCTATAGAAATAGCTACTAAAGGGGTGAAAATTAGGGAGGGGGAGCAGTTGATCTTGGCAGGAGTAAATGTACTAAATTCTGAGGATGTGTACATATAGATATTTAGCTTGAACTTGTTTAATTTTTAGCCTTCCTTTATCTATCTGGCGATAGCTCAGGCAGCAACGACTGAAGAAGCGCTAAATAACAACTGAAGCTGGAGTGTTGAATGTTTTGGTTTCGAATGCAGCTAATAGACGCGAAGTTATTTATTTTTTAATTTTTGAAATCCTTATTATATATTGGGTTACAATATAATAATCAATAAAGAATTTGATCTATAATAATAAATACGAAATCTGCATGAATTAAAATATATTTAAGCATATTTTACGACCGAGTAACGCTGAAGGGCATGCTATATATATATATATATATATATATATATATATATATATATATATATATATATAAATAAATTAGAACCCCGGGGTACGATGGCCCCGGTTTTGTCAGGTTACGAGGTGCAATACGATGTTTTTCTGGCTCCTGGTAACGGTATTTGCCCCGTTTTACCGTGTTATTTGTAAAGTTATTTGATTATATACGTGTGTATTATATACTGTATTGTTTTATTACTAATTTTTAGTATGTACTGTATAAAATTTTGCTTAGACAATTTCATCTTACGAGCCCAACCCCGGCTCGACTGTTTTTATATAAGCTCGGATCGAAACTTTAAAATGTAAATATTTCGCCGACGACTTCGCTATTGTTAAATAATTGAGGCTATTATCGATTAATATATATTTAAAATATTATTGAAGTTCTAATCTGAATTTCTAATAATATTTGTTCGATATTTCGGTGCCACTAAGTTTAGTATATTAAAAAAAAAATATTAAAAATTACATTTGTCTTTAAAGACGAAGGGGAAATTGAAGTTACGCGAACTTAAGTCTTAATACCGATTAAAATTATTATTTTTATTTTTTTAACAGTAGATCGAATGCGTTGCCATCATCTCCTCCAGATCTAAACCTAAACAGCCACTTTCTCTGAGAGTGGTGGTAGTAATGCTTGTAGCAGTTAGTTGTTTGCTAGTGTGTGCACGTCACCTATCAGTTTGGAGTACATATCTCGTTTCACGATAAGGCTGCATTGTTTGGTGCGAGAGACGGTTGGGAGTGGGGGCTTCTACTGACTTAGAGAGAACAGTCTGGAATTACATGCTTCTCCTCCTCCCCCTTCCTGTTGTCATCATATACACATATATGTAGAGATTGTAGATACACGCATTTCAGTGCCTACGTAGGTTGCTCCCTGTGTGGAATGCAAGCCTGTAGACAAGGTTAGCCGGTGTTGCCCGGTATGATCTCATCTCGTACGTCACGATTTTAAAATAAATTATTACTTCCATAATATCAACACAGAGGACCCGTTTTGGTTTATTTGGTGTTTCATATCCGCCATTGCTTCGTACTTTTTTTTTTACTTTTAAAATTTTTAAATAGGATATTGACAGTTGAGTTATCATGGTATCGTTTATTAATTAAATTATTAATTGAACCAAATTTGTTGTATAAAATTATAACTGATTTTCTTGCGATAACGTTGTTTTAATTTCTAAAATCACAACAAAAACGTGACTATTAGGTCACCCACTGAGTTTGGGTTATGTTGTTTCAAAGCCAGTCAATTAAAAAAAAAAAAATGACAAAATTTAAAATTAGTCTCTACTTTCCTCCAGCTATAGGTTAAATGATACTACTTGTAGTTGTATTTCCTTTTATTTGTCATAGACTTGAGTTTTATAACTCATAAGAGAGTGGGAAGAGTAAAATAAGAATAGAGGCGAATTACGGCTAATAAGAACGATTAAAATGAAAGTTTTTTTTTTTTTTGTTTTTTTTTTCAAACATAACTCAATCCCACACCAAATAAGCAATATTTTAGTATTCAGTTTGTATAAGGTATGAAGAAACAAACGTTGATTAACCCATCTTTAGCATTCGATGTGAAAAAAAGCAAACAAACAAAAAACTTTAGCTTTAATTAAATGAGGATTGTAAAGATAGTTTAAATGACTTTATATTCGGCAGTTTAAATGCTTCCAATTTCATTTTCAAACTTCAAAGGTTACAATATAATTAATTCTTTTCTCCCAATTATTACAATTTAAAATGACTGACTTTTTTTTTTAATGAAGAATCCGAAATGCATTCTGGTGGATTTCAAAAAAATAGTTTATGGTAGTGCATTTTTTTTTTTTTTTTTTTAAATAACTAATCGATTAATAAAAAAAATGTAAGTTATGTAGAGGCGAAAAACACAAATACAAGAAAAGTTAAGCAATTTTATTCACGCAGATTTTTTCCAAGACATTTTAAAGCTCGTATTATTTAGATTTTTTGGGTTACTGTTCTCATTGAGTTTTCACAATATTTTGGTCAACGGTCCGACCTTATGAAGGACCCATAGTGGATAAAGTATTTGGTAAAATTCAGTTGTAAAAATTACTTTTCTGGAAGTTGAAGGTTTAATCCTCGGTGTTAGCAACACTCAAAAATATAATCGCAAATTACTTCTACCCAATCATGGTTGACGAAATAACATCAGGCTATCCCTGTGGATTAAAGAAATATTCCCGAATTCAACAAGACACACCTGCAATGTTGTGAAACTCACACTCAATATGAGAATAGTAGTGTGAAGAATTCAAATAATCAGTCCTTATCTAAAAAAAAAATTCAAAAACGTAATTTTCAAGTTTGTATCAAAACTTGAAATGAGGATTTGTTTATTATTTGGATTAATATTGTTTAGATGTTATTTTCACAAAGTTTGGACCGATTTAATCTCCAATCGTTTTAAGGTGCATTTTTTTTTTTTTTTTTTTTTTCAAATTCAAGAACTTTTATTTATAATTTCCAACTGAACGCTTTATTTAATCCATGCGGGTAGATTGTCCTTGTTCTGTTAGCAATTGTTTTTATTTCAGTCGTGTCACTCTGGATTTAATGTTGATGTTGGAATTAATGAAATGGTTTCATCAACGTTTTTCAACGAAATTCAAAGATTCACTAATTCCCCAAATTTTATAGCTGTTTTCTGATTATTTTGTCAGAGTTCTCTCCCTTAATACCATTTTTGATATTGAGTGTAGAATCCAAATATTATTCTGGAACTAAAGAAAGAAAAATCCAGCATAGTTGTTGTCGGTCTACAAGATAATGCAACCTGCAATTAATAGACTTTTTTTTTTCCTCACCTTATTGCTGTCTCAAAACTGGTTTCAGTATGTTGATTCTCTTTCGACGCAAACACATTACTTGAACTGCCATGATAAGATTCGGTTCAATTTTATAGTCTGCTATCGCATATATGCAAGTATGTGATTTCACTGATTTACATGTATGCGTTCAACGAATTAACACCTTGGGATTTCATTTTGTCAGCTTGAGGCCTGGGATCAAATCGTGCTGCAGCTGATGTCTTCCCAGTATTTTCGCTTCGCCATAGCCTATTCCCTCATGATTGTTTATTGGTTTTTGTGTAGGTACTGCGATCATTCATCTATTTGAAAAGCTTCAGTTTCTATTAAGTTACTGCACTATTTCGACTTTTCTGTCAGACTGCATGCTTGTTTAGAACTTCTTGCGAAACTAATTCTGCAGACTTAGCTAAACCGCCCTCAGACCCTTCATTCTTTTTACATTTAAACCTTTATCAGCGGAAAGCAAATATATCCGATCAAAATTTTATTACCGTTAACTGCAGAAAGCAGATTTATTTCATGGCTTAGGAAAAAAAAAAAAAAAAAAAAACTCACAGCAGACTTTCAAACATTATGCTAACCTTTGCTGACTCTGTTTTCAACTCTTTTCACAAAACAATTTTTCGACAATATTTTTTCATATTAAATATTTAGAAAGTAAGAATTAAAAAGAAAATAATTTTAGATATGAAAGTGATATTTTAGGAATAGAAAATATTTTATTTTTGATGAATGATTTCTATCATTGTGAAGGACTATGCAATTTAATTACATAGTAAAAGGTCGAGTTATTTACACTGGATTGGCCAAGAAGAATGTGATGGAGGTAATGCATGGCCTGCAAAAGAAAAAAAAACCCTATCCACCCAGACTACTCATATGAGAGAAAGGTTGTTAAATTATGTATATAAAACATTGTTTTAAATAGTTGGTCTATTACACTAGAGTTATTCACATGAGTTTGCTTGATTTATGCAACATTATCATGTTGACACACTGGTTCTAATTAGATCACCAAAGTTAAGCAAAGTTGAGCCTGACCAGTACCAGATGAGTGACCATTTGGGAATACCGGGCACTGTATGTAGGAAAATGTTGACATTTCTGGCAGCTGCTACATCCCACCTGGCCTCCAGCTGTCTCAACCATGTCTTGCAGCTGGATCAGACTGGTTGGGATGAGAGTGAGGTTGGCTCTGTGCAAACAAGGTTCACTTTAAACAAACTGTTAGTGCATCTCTAAGGTGATCAGATGGTTTCTGATGTTTCGATGGATGAACTGTGTGTGTGTACGCTTAAGTTTGAAATAGCATTTTCTGTGCCCAGTTTGAATTTATACGTCTTAAGAATATTCCTTCTAGTTTTTTTATTCACTATTTGTATTTATCTAGCATTGCAGTGAAGTGAAGTCATTTTAAGTTTTAATTTTTTATTTCAAACAAAATACTTTATTTAATCCATGCGGTAGCATGCTCTCGTTCTGTCAACCACGACTGGGTAGAAGTCTTAAGTAATTTGCAATTTTATTTTTAGTGTTGCCTGAACTGGGGATTGAACCTTCAACCTTCAGAAGAGTAAGTTTATAACTGAATTTTACTAAGTATTTTATCCACTACACCACAGGTCCTTGCAAGGAGGTTACATCGGTCGAAACATTGTGAAAAAGATGCCAATAGTAATAGGAATAATCAATTCTCATCTCAAAACTGAAGACACTTAACGTCCGTCAGTGTTTTGTAGCAGAAATATGCATAACTGAATTAAAATAGCAAAGCACTCTGTCCTCTTGCTCCATGGTTTTTTAAAATTTAATATATAAAATTTTCTTGTCGGATTTTATCAATAGCAATTACTTTGATAAAGAACAAATTTTAACAAGACAGTTTTTTTTCTCTGTTCATCCATGTGTTTTATACACAAATGTATTTCACTTCGTCTTGAATAACATTTAATCCAGTTTGGTACTTTTTTGACATGTGACTATTTATCACGAAACATACTCTGTTTGTGTAGCGTTTTGATAAACAGTAATTGGTAAAGTGAAACAAAATTTAAAGAAAAAAAGAAAAAGAACAAACTATCTAGCATTAGTCACATTAGTGCAAAGGTCTACGTCGAATTCAACAAGGCATGGCGGATGATTACGGGCAAACTGAAATTGACCAATCTTCCATCTGTCTCTACAGCCTATCGCAGATTTGTTGAGAGGCAATAGCGAAGGCAGAGTGTGACAAGCAGAGCAACGACAATCACCATCCGTTATATGGGCACCAAGAGGTGTTGCAGCTACTACCATCCTGCAAGAGCTTTGCCACCATCACAAACCTCTGAAGAACAACGCTAGCGTCTTGATGGAATGAGTTTGTTAGAAATGACGATGAGGCTCTTTTAGCACCGAAAAATCTAGCAGACTCTGAACTTCCCCAGAAATAGTGGATAACACTCAACTAATTCCGAGCAAAAGTTGCTAAAACATGGGACAACCAAGTGAGGCTATATGTAGGATGCTTGGTGTCCCTGCAGTAGTGACATGCAGAGACAATTGCACACATCTTCACTGTCACTTGAGCAAGGAATGCTTTGATATGGACTTAAGGGATGCCTTTTAATTTTAAAAGGGATCATAATTGGCTTAAGGGATATACTTGCAGACTATGGAAGTCATTTATGATTATGGTTATTTCTATATTTATACTTATGGACAAAAGTAGGAATTCACATTCTACCCTTATATGTAAAATAGCAACTTGCATTCAATTAATCGTAGCAGTCTGTATTGTTTCCGCACTAAACTAAAACAGTGGTCACCTGAAGATTATTTTCATTAGCTACTTCTCTGAAGTGTAGAGAAGGATGCCACTCACTTTATGGTGCAAAGTGTTTAGGAAAGAGACAATAAAGTACCATTCTTTAAATCTTTGATATGACTCGATCAAAGATTGAACTCTAGTCTCCCATCCCATTAATGAACACTCTTACCATTATGCTAAATGTGCCAGTTTCATCAATAAATAGCCAAAAAGGGTTGATTTGTCTTGAAACAAACTAAACTTTTTTTTTTTCTTTTTTATAAAGAACTTCACCTTCTTTACATGTAGAGGTTAGGAGTCAGTCTGAGATTGACAATTTCTGCCAAAATACACAGTTCAGATTCTTTCTGCCGATAGCCCACCAATGCTTCCATGGTATAACTTGAAGTGCATGTCATTTCTGATTGATAATTTTTCACACCCACTAGAAATTTCTTTTATTGCAAGTAATCCTTACTTGAACTTGTTAGTATAATAACAGCAATGAAATTCTGGCAGGGGATAAGTGAAAACCCATAAAAAAAAAAAATGAAGTTGTGTGCTTTTTATCTCCAGTTTGTAGCCCATGACTTGCATATGTGATTCTCACCATCTGTTTCTCAGTCCATTCATAGAAATGAAATATTGACTCTCTCTCTCTTGTTATCTAGGAATATGATCATGCATTGTATAAACCACCAGCTTGTCAAGCCTCTTCCCAATTAAATGAAGCATGGAATAATACTAATCATATATATATATATATATATATATATATATATATATATATACACACACACAGCTGATCTCCATTTTCTATTTAACAATTTAAGGTATTTTTTCCCCACCGTTATGGTTTAATTCCTTTTTGTAATGGTGAATTTTCTAGCAGAAAGTTCTTATGCAAGTGCTAAGTCTGCGATATGTTGAATGTAGCTTGCATTCCTAAGAATTTATTTTAATATTGTTTTTATTTTTATAAAAATAGTTGAAAAAAAGCCAGACAGCGATTTATAATTAAAACTAAAATAAAACCTAGAAATTTTTTTCCTCTGGTTTCACTTCCCCAGCTTGAAACCTAAGGTACTATTTTAATCTGAATTTGTGTAATATTTTAAATATTATGCTCTTTATTATATAAGCCTCCTATTGGATATTTTTCTATATAACTGAACCAAAATGGTGCTAGGTGTCGGTAGATTTTGTGACACTATTACAATTTCTAATACAAATCAAAAGAACCGCCTGACATTGTAATATGATGAGACTCAAAGAAGAGTATTCTCGCAATAGTTAACACTTATATATTTGGACCTTACACCAGTAAGTACAGATTATGTTAACTAGTATGAATTTTGGCAAAGGTTACATATGTCAGGATAACCTAGCGGCAAACAGAAATAGACCTAGCTGCAGCTAGCGTGATTGAGGCAAGGGTTCAAAGGTTAGCTAGAAATGCGGATGTTGAAGGATATGACATAGATTGTGTCATGTGTTCGGAGGTGACAGGACAGTTTTTAGTTGGTCAGAATCAGGAAGCGAAGTAGGTGACATGCATCTGAAAATATACAGGGAATGTCATCCCAATGTTTGCCGTCTGTGTCTCTCAATCCTCGAGTAGAAGAACAAGCAAAAAGGAATTAATTTTAATTCAGCTAGTTTTCCTCCCTTCCTCTCATGAACAAACTTTGATGTTCAAACTGTTTGTTTAACATTGAAATGTTACAATTCTATCCTTTGTCTTCATTAAGACAGAAAAACTCTGTAAAACTTAAGGTTTATTGGCTGCTTTGTCTTGTGGCAGCCATTGCACTGACTGAGATTGGCAGTGGTTGCAAAAACTGTGGATGGCACTACACAAAATCCTTCGTCACAATAAACAAATTATATGCGGATTTCAGACAAATTAGTTCGCTTAACCCCATGTGTTGGGATTCGATGGGAGAGCCTATTTTATATATATATATATATATATATATATTCGATCACTGTTTGTTTCCCCAAGGACGTTTTTTAATAATACAAAATACATGTTAAAGTATGTCTTAGTTTTGAGATTAAGTTGTGTTTGAAAACAAATTCTGTTTTAATTCTAATAATTCATAATTTATAATTAAGTGAACATGTCCTCTATCTCTCTTTTAGGTCTCTATTTTATATTTTTTCTCAACCTATCTTTCGGTTGATTAAACCACTCTCAAATATTTCTTCGTGTCTCTGTCAGCATCTGGAGAAAAAAATAACTTTATTTACTTATTTTTACTCTCATTCACTTCAAACAAGGCGTATTGCCATTTGGGCATAAGGTGCTACTATTTAAAGTTCAGTCTACAGGAGACTGTGAGGAGATGAGTAAGATATGTGTGTTCAAATTACATTCAAACTTCTGCATGTCAGTATAGTTAGGGAAATAAGAAACTGGGGAGGGGGGCAAAGTCTAGCAGATGAAGTGGAGAAACTATTATAATAGGATTTCTGCCAATTAAGTACTTATACCGTGAAGAGGTGGGATTTTCCTACTAGATGGGTTTGTTGGAGGTATGTACATTTGAGGTGCTAGGAGTTGATCAGAGTACATTTGATTGAAGTACTTGTAAAACAAGTATAGGGATGCGGCATTGTGATAATGAGACCGGGGTAGGAGCTTGGTTTCTAGTGTGAAACCTATTAAATTGGACACTTTTTTTTTTTTTAAACTCTGTCTAAGAGGGAGACTAGTGGTTGTTGCATCAGTCCAGATATGATAATACCTGATATATGATGAATGGTGGCTTTGTAAAAATATAGAGTACTCTCTAGTGTGAGCACTTTTTTAGCATGATAAAGAGAGCCTACCTTATTTGCAGCAGCCTTGGCAGTATTCTTAATGTATTTGTTCCAATTCACGTTGTCTGTGAATTTAAATGAAATTCTCTATCTAACCCACCCAGTTTTAACATAAATGTCAAAACTGGGTAGGTCAGATAGAGAATTGTGAGGTCCTAATATATAACAGTTAAAACCTTATTTCATACATTTTTCATACACAAAATTCGTCCTCTCAATAATCTACATTCAGTGTGACCATCCACTTTACATGTTTAATACCACAAACACTTATGTAAATTAGATGGAAAAATAAATATCTTTAATTTTGTATAAAAATGATGAGAATAATATAGAAGTAACAAATGAAACATGCATGGTCCCCCCCATACGTGCACAGTGAATGACGCATAAAAAAAAATGACATTTTCCCTCCCCCCTCCTTTTAGCACCAAAAGTCCCCAGGGGACATCAAATCCTGGTGAAAATGAACAAACGGTGCAGTTTTAGGCTTTAATATATGTAAATTTGAGTTCTGTACCATGCAAAAAAAGAAATGACTAAGTCCATCATTTGCCCCTACCCCCATTTAGCCCCAAAAGTCTTCAAGGCCTTAACATATTTAAATTTTAGTTCAGCACCATGCAAAACTGCTAAATAGACATACACAGAAAATTTGGGACAAATATGGTAAAATAGTCCCAAAAATGAAGTGTTTTTATTAACCCTTAAAGAGCCCCTGGGGCACACCCAAGAGTTATCATGAAGTATAGACAAACAAAATTACATAGAAATCAGTTGCAACTTTTCAGAAAGTTTTATAAAAATCAAAGGCATTAATTTTTTTAATAAGCACAATAATGTCAATTTTAGCTATTTTAACCCAAAAGGCATCCCTAGGGGATAACCGGAGATTTCCTGGACAATCTGTTCTGTTCCTTTTTTACTCATATCATGTTTAATGTTTGTGCAAAATTTCAAAAATATTCCAAGGCGTAGTTATTGAGAAAAGTGCAGACAGATGAACGGATGAACAGACAAGGGTAAATTTACAGGTCCACCCTTCTTTTGTCGGGGGGGGGGGACCAAAAACTTACTTCAGTAATGCAAGAACATCTTAAATAATGTCACAGTTTATGAATCTTTAAATGGAATCTAAATAAACTATAGAGAGGTTAGTAGTTGTGATCCACTTGGTCATGGGTATATTTAATGCATGTGCGTGTGTAATATATAATGTGAGCTGACTGGACACCCGGCGTTGCTCGGTCGTACAATACGCTTAAACATGATATTTTAATTTATGCAGATTGCATATGTATTATTGAATCAATCCTCTATTATATATTATGAGGAATATTTTGCCCGGTGGACTAATTCACAAAAAAATAAAAATGATGTCGTTTATCAAATTCCGTCTGTGTTTGTTTACAATATCACCTCAGCTGATATTTAGGCTTGACAATGAATGCCCCGGAAAAGTCACTTCTGATTAATGATTAGTTTTAAAATATGCAAACGAAGAAATGACTTGCAGCGATTTTAAATGGTACCTCTTTGTTTATGGTAAATTGAACTCCTTAAAAAAAAATTAAGAATTTTTAATAACTCGGGTTTTAACTGGAGACCATTTGATCTATAGTTGAATACTCTACCACTGACCTATAGTTCCAGATGATAATAGTTTTGTTTTTAAAGAAGAAAATTGAATCTCCCTTGATTTGCTGAGAATTCTCCCTCGGCCAGTGAAACATAAAATATTCTCCTGTAAAAATTCCTAAGACTATTTTTAGGATCGGATTTTCTCAAGTTTTGATACTTATCAGATGATTTTCTCTACAAAACATATCTAAGAACACTGCCAGACATATAAATTACCTTTGTGTGAAATTTGCAAAAGATAGGTTCAGCCGTTTCAGAACCTATGAGGAAGGAACTCACACTCATATACAAAGTGACTTTTATATATATATATATATATATATATATATATATATATATACAGTGATGATCATATTTATTGGCACGGTAAAATAAAAGTTAAATTTTATCTAATAAATTCTAAAAAAGGGATTAAATTAAAGAAAATAACAAAGTATATTATGTATTTTTAACTGGCCTTTCCGATGCAGCAATCGGATTTTAGAAAAAATAAATAACAAAGGAACAACAAACATAATTGCAAAAAACCCTTGTTCAAAATTATTGGCACGGCTTTGTTTTTCTTTTAGTATCAGTATAATATCAATCAATTTCCGGTTTACATGCTTTCTGAACTTTTTTATAGCCATATTATGCTTGTTTAACGCTAATTGAGTGAATAATTTTTTTCAGATAATTTTTAGATAGCGATTTATTTAAACTATTATAAGTGACTAAATTATAATTTTCAATCGCCATGGTTAAAACTAAGGAACACAGCGAAGACGTCAGGAAGCTTGTTGTAGCATGCCATACCAATGGGGAGGGCTATGATAAGATTTCAAAGAAGCTAAACCTTCCCAAATCCACTGTTAGAGCCATAATAAACAAGTTCAAATCGCAAGGCCACGTTATGAGTTTAGAGGGTAGAGGGAGAAAAAGGATTCTTTCCCCAAGAGATGAACGGAAAATTGTTCGACAAGTAAAACAAAACCCAAGGATCTCTGTTGGGGAGATTGTTGATGAACAGAGCACCTCTGGAGTGAATGTATCTCGACATACAGTTGGTAGAGTTTTGAAGAGAGCTGGTTTAAAAGCATGTCGTCCGAGAAAGACTCCCTTATTGAAGCCTATGCACCTGAAAGCAAGGCTAGCCTTTGCAAAACGTCATATTGATAAAGATGTTGCATTCTGGAAACGTGTTCTATGGACTGACGAAACGAAAATAGTTATTTGGCCATAATAAAGTGTCTTATATTTACAGAAAATCTGGCGAAGCTTTCCTGCCTAAGAACACCATACCCACAGTGAAGCACGGTGGAGGCAGTTTGATGTTTTGGGGATCCTTTGCTGCCTCTGGACCAGGGCGACTTGTTAAGGTCACAGGTAGCATAAAAAAGGAAGATTATGTTAAAATATTGGATGAAAACCTGAAAGACTCTGCTAAAGAGCTCTCACTTGGTCGTCGTTGGTGGTTCATGCAAGATAATGATCCAAAGCATTCGGCTAAACTGACTAAGAAATGGCTTGAGGACAATCATATTAATGTTTTGGAGTGGCCATCACAAAGCCCAGACCTTAATCCAATTGAAAATTTATGGAGAACATTAAAATTGAGGGTAATGCAAAGGAAGCCTAAGAATCTTATTCAATTGGAGGATTATTGTCAGGAAGAGTGGGCTAAAATTACTACTGAAGAGTGCAACAACTTGGTTGTAAACTATGAAAAGCGACTGAGGAAGGTAATCAAGGCCAAAGGCTATACAATTGATTATTAAATAAATCGTGCCAATAATTTTGAACAAGGGTTTTTTGCAATTATGTTTGTTGTTCCTTTGTTATTTATTTTTTCTAAAATCCGATTGCTGCATCGGAAAGGCCAGTTAAAAATACATAATATACTTTGTTATTTTCTTTAATTTAATCCCTTTTTTAGAATTTATTAGACAAAATTTAACTTTTATTTTACCGTGCCAATAAATATGATCATCACTGTATATATATATATATATATATATATATAAAAGGGTCATTCCAAAAGTAAAAACCTTTTTTGTTTACCCAAATCTGAAGAGTTATGAAAATGAATGGTACCATTAACAGAAGCCAACCTTTTGTGCTCCAGAATTTATTTTTCTACATAGTCACCACCATTTTCAATGCACTTTTGCTGGGAATTCAATGAAGCATCTCTGCTTCTAATGCACGTCCATGACAGAGGTTGCTTTCTTAGTCAGGCACAGTCAATATCTGCAACAGATGAAACTTTCAGATCGTGAATGCATAAGTTCAGTCATCATAACAATGCAATTCCCTTTGATTCATTCAGATGGAATTAAAAATAGAAGGCATTACTGTTGCAACACACCTCTTATATATAATGAATTACACACTAGTTTGGCATTCGTCCAATGGCTTAAATTCCTTCTTTGATATTTGATATTACTCCCCTGACTCCAATCTAAGAATCACTGTTCTAAAGCAATCTTTTGGTAAATGAAAATTTAGTTTTTGAGGAAATTGGCAATTGTTAGCAAAGACCACTTTTCTTAAATCTTGTATGATTTCCTTTGCTTACATACAATGCTATAATCATCACCTCGCCATGAAAGAATCTAGCTGGCACTCTTGAAAGAACTTCCTCTAATCTATGTTTATAATGGGTCTTAACTCCGGCAGAGCCACTAAAATCCAACAATGAGGTTTATAAAAGTCTACCCTAGTGCACTGCTCCCAAATTGGTTCTTTGGTCACTATCTGGCCGAGAAACTAACCTTATGTTTGTAATGCATCTAAGTCTTCATAGAATCAACGCTTTTTTTTTTTTTAAATTTTTTTTTTAATTTTTTTTTTTACAAGGGTGTCACCACTTAGCAAGGCCCAGCTGTTTTTATTTTTGGTTCTCATATAATCAAATCTCTAGAATGTTTGTCCGTCAGAACGATGAGGACTACCTGATCATCCTGGAGGGATGGTGGATGACACATGCTGAATTGTAAAGCAAGTGTTGCGCAATTTCTAACTATTCCACTTCTGAATCGGCAAGGCTTGATTAATGCTGGAGTCCCTCAGGGGTCTATCCTGGGCCCAACTCTTTTCCTGATCTACATTTAATAATCTTCCAAATCACATTGTTACATCATTCGTAGATATTTATGCTGATGACACTACTATCTATGGTAGCACATCTAAGACCGTAAATAAACAAGTTCTCTCCTCTGATCTTGAGCAAGTGGTACAATGGGGAAAGAGGTGGCTTGTTACTTTTAATGCATCTAAAACCAAGCTTTTATCTTTACATCGTCAACGCTCTGATCCCCATCTAGCATCAATTGAAATGAATGGCTCTTGTTTTGAGGAGGCCTCATGTTTTGACAAGCTTCTGGGCTTAACCTTTACTCCTGATGTGAAATGGAACATATACATTAAATCCGTTGCCAAGGCCACTGGAAAAATGGTGTGATCTTTCTATCAATCCAGTAGATATCTCACTGCTGATGCAATTCTCTATCTATATAAGAGCCAAGTACGTCCAAGGATGGAGTACTGTTTCCACATCTGGGCAGGAGCTGCTAGAAAGGATTTATCCTGTCTTGATAGAGTTCAAAATAGACTTCGTAGCCTCGTAGGGATGTCCTTTTCTCTTCCCTGCAACCTCTTTCTCACAGAAGAGATGTTGCGAGTTTGTCTTTGCTTTATCGTTATTTTCACGGCACGTGTTTGACTGAGCTCCAATCTATAGTCCCCCCTTGCCAAACTTTCACAAGAAACACCCGTCTAGCAGAAAAGACTATCAACAATTTCCCCCACTCTTTATCTGTGCCTAAACCTAAACATAGATTCCACGAGCAAAGCTTCTTGCTTAGAACTGCACGCCTATGGAATTGTCTTCCGTTTTCCTGCTTTCCAGCTGACTACAATATGGTTGTCTTCAAGTTTAACATAAACAAGTTTTTGATAAGCCGTTCCATAGAAGTTAACAAATTTACCGAATTTCCATTACTAACAATTATTATCTCATTTCCACTGTAGACTCTTTAACCCTTATCCTCGAGTGGCCTCTTGGTCTTGATAAGTGGGGATACCTATGTAAAAAAAAAAAAGGTGGCTAGCAGATGTCCAGTAAGAAACAATGCCAAGATAAATGAAGAATACCTACAGCACCTTATCCCTTTATTAATTATTATTTAATAACCCTTATCCCTGAGTGGCTTCCGGGCCTTGATAAGTGGTGATCACTGTGTAAAAAAAAAAGAAAAAAAAAGCACCTGGTATTTCCAAATGTTCACTCACCATTTTAATACTGACCAGTCTCAATGATGCTTAACTTTGGTGATTGAACAGAAACTGGTATGTCAACATGATTATGGTGTATTTCAGATCTCTAATATATATTTACTTGCATTCCCACAAGGAGGTAAAAACCTGCAAATTAACGAATAGCTGCAACCAATAAGGAGGACTCCATGCAGACCAAAGAACCCACAGGACGATGTTTGTGAGCTTGTGCAAACAATAGCACCAGTAAAGTTAGATACAAGGTCAGATTTTAACATGAAGGGAAAATCCAGGTCCATAAAAGGGATATTCTGACTTGAAAAAATTGTCTAGCTGAGGATTACTCCTTTAACTAAGGACAGAAAAGATCTGGAGATGTAGTGTCAGAACAGTTACTATACCTTGTTCCTAACAAAAAGTTAATGTAAGAAGAGTCGATTAAAGATAAGTTGAATATTGACCACTAAATTGAATTTGCATCAGGATTGGGATAAAAATTACTTTGATCTCAGACACTACACTTTGATCCTAACCCAAATGCCAGAGATACTTTATATAAAACTTTCTGTAAAAAGTATAGAGATGATTTAAACTTGTATAACAAGCACAAGAAAAAAGACAACATTTGACATGGTGATGCATATACATCTTATGATTTGAAAGACAATTCTAGGTGAATTTGTAAAACAACTAAATCTAGTAAAACGCCATTCAATTTTAACTGGCCATATCTTTATTTTTTGAGTTATTTTCATAACCTTTGTAAACAAAATTTAACTTTTTCTATTTTTAAATGTTCTATTGTATTTTTTGTGTGTCACTAATAGCTTTTTCAATTTTTTTTTTTTTTTTAATCAAATTTGGTTCGCATGATATTTTGTATCTTTGCATATAAAGATAGTCCCATCTTCTATCATATCATGGGTAATTATCTTTATATGTGCAGCTAAAAGGCAAAAACTACAAAGCAAACATCCACAAAGTTGTAATTGTTTTGATTGGCGTTGCCCTGGGTGAATAATATCTAAACTTTAGAAAAAATTATTCATTCTCTGAGGATCAACTGAGCCAGATTTAATCAGAGTGGATAGGTTTTTCAGTGTTATGTACTAATTTGGAAATAAAATGTCACTCGTTCATTAAGAAATCTATTATATAAAAGATTTGTGTATGTATGTATGTTCAGCTAGAGAGGAATGAGCTGAGCAGAGAAAGAGTGGATAGGCAAGATAGAGAGAAGTAGAGAGGCAGATGTTTTAATAGAAATAGATTCCTTTGGAATTGGGCAATACCTGGTAGCCCTGCTAGTCTTAAATAAGTTACAACTCGTCAATATGATGAGTTTAATATAATGTTTGAAGTTGTCATTTACACACACACACACACACACACACACACACACACACACACACACACACACACACACACACACACAGTTGAAAACTTTAGTGAATGAAATATTAAAGAAATGTTTGCCCCGTTATCAAATTGGACTTCCACCCCCTTTTAAACAATTTTTTTTTAAATATAGTTGAAATATAAAGTGTTTTTATTAATTTATTAAAAGAAAAATCTAATTTGATTTCTAACATGCTATAGATCATATTAAGAAGATTCAATGTGTTAGCTGTTGAAATGAATCTTATATGACAGTTGCACTGCCATATCATTTGATTTAGTCAATGCTTCCATAACCGTTTATTTTCATTAATTAAAAGATGCTATTAGATTTGTAAAAATTATTTCACTTGTTATATATAGACTTATAAAATTGACATCTAAGACTTCAGATCTGATTTCTAATAAATTTTGAATGATTGTGGGACCATGTGCACTCTCTCTCTTGCTTGAAACGCTATTTCAGTGATCTTTCTCCTCATTTCTTTTCTGCCTGTATCGTCTCTCACATTGTGTGATCTTTGACCGTGACAAGTTTAACATTTTTAACAATGTATATTGTCCAATAAATGTATACATTCTCACAATTGACTTATGTAGAGAAGGTACCATGCTATTATTTTTAATTTTATTTTCAAGTTAAATTTAAGTTTTACGATATCTTTTGTTTATTAAATTAAGTGAAAGCATAGAATAGTTACAAAACACCCTCCTCCCCTCCATGTTAAGAATGGGTTTCTAAATAACAGTATTTCAGCACGGTACCTTCTCTGCATATGTACCGACTTGTGATCTTGTTAAAAGTATGTGTTATAAATTTTTTGTTTGTTGGCCTGCCTATTTTATGTTGTATCGGTCCTTTTAAGATTATTTTATGCTGAAACCTTGTACACAGAGTAAATGATAAATTGAATACAAGTTACTATTTTGATCCATTAATACATTTCAAAAACAGTATTAATGTATTAATGGACACAATGGACTTCATTTAAATTCTACCTTGCTTTTTAAAAACAATCATCTTTAACTCGAAATATTTTGTAACACTCATTTTTTTTTTTTTTTAAATCAAAGTTTGAAGCTTGAAATCTTATATAAATCACGTTTCAGGAATGCCAGTGAATCTTTGTCTACTAGCTGAAAGACCGAGAAAAAGGCCTTTTTTTTCTTTTTTTTTTTTACATGCACTTAAGTAATTTGTAGCTATTAAAATGGTCATGCAGTTGATATATGCATACATCATCATTATCCTGGCTAAGCTCCAGCAGCTTCCTAAACAGTCTCAAGGTTTTGATGACTGGGTTTACCTGACTTTTATCTACCGGTGTAAATTAATCTTCTTTCTCTTCTATCCCAATTTGTGTTTGAGTGCATTAAGAGATGAGAGTTACAGGATTTTCTTGTGTATAATACAACTAAGTAGAATACGATCCCGTTTTATATATTCATATAAAAGCTAACAAACTGGAATAAATTACACCCTTGTGTATAATACAAGCCAACTATGAAGTACTTACAGTTATCTCCAATGTAATTCTTTTGGCAAATGTGTTGTAGCATATATTATCCATCAAAATCTCAATGTTATACATATACAGTGTCTAAAAAAAAAAATGTACTCGTATCCTAGCACTTTGAATGATGATAAAACCTTTATTTCTGAACACAAAGTGAAATGGAATAGCTTTGAATACAGAACACAAATGTAATTGAAGAATCCTGTTCACAAATGTTTAAATTGTTGACAATTATTAAGATAGCGTTCATAACAATTAGTGTTAGTACATTTTTTGAGACATCCTGTATTCACTTAAATTATTTGTTTGACGATATTAGTTTTAAAGAAAGTGGAAGAATCCAATGTTTAGCAATTGTGCAGACACGCATTAACCAACATATACCGGCAGAAACTAGTCTGGACAAGCTATGTCGCTTTCGCCCCTCTTCTACATTGGCCAACACCCCATCGAAAATCCAGGTTGTGTTAATGCATATAAAATGGACTGTTTTAGAATCTTACACCGGGCTGGCCCTCAAAATCATTTAAAGATTTTTGAATCGGTCTTGATATTTTTATTTTTATTTTTTTTCATGCAGGCTCTCTCTCTGTTGGCAGAAGGAATTTATTTAATCATTGGACTTATTTGGAGATATATTTCAATCGTTTCCATATCCCTTCCATTTTATTTGCGCATAAATTTTATATAATTGTATATATATTATTTTACACAAATTCCCATTAAAAAATTTTTTTTTAACTCCTATTTCCCCAAGTATTTGCTCTTTCGTGACAATTTAATGTTTTTTGCATTTCTATGTTATACTAACAATTAACTCCTGATGAGTTTGTTGGCAAAAGAATCCCTTAGGGTTTTTCCGTGTATTATTTTTAAAGTGCTAAATTGTATATTTCTAATTATTCTTTCAAAACTAGTTTCTTATTTTTTTTTCCTTTCAGAAACGTGATATTTAGACATCAATTTACCTGATAATACATTTCTTCATCTGGTTTTCATATTTAGGGTGCTGCGAGTGTGTCAGATTCCAAGTTAGGTAACTTCTTGCATCTGCTCTATATGCAGTCATGAGTTCTTATTCGCTAAAGCTAGGTCCTCCTAGCCTAGTGTTTGTGATATCCATACACATTATGATACTTCAAGTTATTGTTTAACTGTTTTGGGGGATTAAAAAACAAATCAATATTTTATCTCATGGCTCTCCAGCAGTGTTGATAAAGCACCACTTCCTTTGAAAAGCAAGAACAAAACTTTTTGAATATCTGATCTAGTTTTTTACTCAAGATTATTATTTATTTACTAAATTATTAAAAATGTTTAAGTCTGACTTAATACTTCTGTAAAAAATATACACATGGCAGTTACTTTTTTTTTTTTTTTTGTAGCATCACAATATTTTGACTTGCATGATTCTGTTTTGTATTACATTGATTTGAGAAGTAACGCGTGAAGGTTGCCAACATTAGGTGCTATGAACCTAACAGGATGTAAACACAATATGATGAGTCATCAGTCCATGCGTTGGTATCTATTTTCCCATCGTCACCCCCTCCCCTTTTTTCAAGTAATGCATTTTCATATTTTTAATGAATGCATTTCTGTATGATTAAAGATTTGGCTTAATGTTTATTTTCTATTTACAATCAAAATCTTTGTGATTTCTTCATTGTTGAGCTCCTTTTGTATGCGACATGAAAACCGCAGACATAATCTTTTCAGATCTAGAGGTCATGGTTGACGGGTTGTTTTCAGAAAGTTAGGTAGTGTTTCTTTTCATTTGTTTACTATCACTTTTCGTTTATGTTACAGAATTGTAATTTTTTAAGTGTAAAATGTGTTTATGGACCATAGGTTTTAACTATGTTTATGTCTGTCAACATTGAAAGTAGATCCCCATCTGCCCATACAGACACATTAGGAGAGAGAGAAACAGCAAGAATAGAACTGGAGAAATGAAAGGAATGTAATTTTTCAAAATATACCACAATATATATATATATATATATATATATATATATATATTGTAGATACTGATGACACTACCATCTATGGTAGCACATCTAGGACCGTAAATGACCAAGTTCTCTCCGATTCTCTCTCCTCTGATCTTGAGCACGTAGTACAATGGGGAAAGGAGTGTCTGGTTATTTTTAATGCATCTAAAATCAAGCTTCTATTTTTACATCATCAACGCTCTGATCTCCATATGGCATCAATTGAAATGAATGACTCTCGTCTTGGGGAGGCCTCATGTTTTGACAAGCTTCTGGGCTTGACCTTTACTCCTGATCTGAAATGGAACACGTACATCAAATCTGTTGCCAAGGTCACTGGAAAAATGGTGGGATCTTTCTATCGCTCCAGTAGATATCTCACTGCTGATGCAATTCTCTATCTATATAAGAACCAGGTACGTCCAAAGATGGAATACTGTTGCCACATCTGGACAGAAGCTACTAGAAGGAACTTGTCCTGCCTTGATAGAGTTCAAAATAGACTTTGTAGCCTCGTATATGTCCTTTTCTCTTCCCTGCAACCTCTATCTCACAGAAGAGATTTTGCGAGTTTGTCTCTGCTTTATCGTTATTTTCACGGCACATGTTCGACTGAGCTCCAATCTATAGTTCCCCCTCGCCAAACTTTAGCAGAAAAGACTATCAATAATTCCCCCCACTCTTTATCCGTGCCTAAACCTAAATGTAGATTCCATGAACAAAGCTTCTTTCTTAGAACTGCATGTATATTTTTAAATAAGGGTAATTCTAAATATACAACAAATTTTCTGTTGACACTTGAAGGTATAAACATTATTTGCTTCATTTTTTTTTAAACGGCCTTCGTTAAAAAAACAGTATATTGTGCTATTAAACTTTTATTGTTTAAATAATTTGAACTTTAAAAGATTATCAGTGAAAGAAATGCAATCGCCAAAAGATGAGCGTTTCATTATTTCTAGTCGCCACTTTGAAAAATCACTCGCAAATATGACCGTTTCACCCCCAATGTAGAGCCCTGGGTTAACCAATCAGGATTCTGCCATTTACGGCTACTAAGACTAAGCTTCTTTCCTTTTAACAACAACAAATTTTTACTGACGATTGCCATCACAAATATTTCTGAGATCCCATCTTTATAATTCCTTGGCCTAACATTCACAGGCAACATGAATTCCTGCTTTCCTGACTACTGATATGCAGAATTTTAAATGTAATGTGAAGAGGCATCTTGCTGCTCGACCACCCACATAGTCCCTGTTAGACACAATCCCAAATAGTAGCTTCTTATGTTCTGAGTGACAAGCTACCTTGTTTGGGGGCGAAATAAAAGCTAAAAAAAAAATGTTAAAAAAAAAAATACTGACCATCTGTGGTTCTGAGAACTCTGACATTCTTTTTAATTATTGTTGTTGTTCAGATATTCGGCTGTCTACTGATCTACTTGCAGCATTTAGGCAAAGAGGTAGGAAAGATTGTTGCAAATTAATTCTCTCTCTGGGTGATGAACTGCATGTCTAAACTATCGAAGAAGTCGCTGCTTTAAAGACTTTAGATTGTGGTGTCTCTTGACAATAAGCTGGGTTTATTCAGTCTGGTTTGATTTGGTTTTATGGCATATCAATCTTTATTGAGTTATTAAATACTCCATCCAGTATTTTTTTTTTTTTTTTTTTTTTGTGGGTGGGGGTTTATGCTTCAAATATTTATTCATGGTGTTTGGTTTAGTCGTTTTATAGAGGAAAATTGTTTTTTTTATTTTGCAGAACATG
This sequence comes from Euprymna scolopes, assembly GCF_053919585.1. Classification (NCBI taxonomy): domain Eukaryota; kingdom Metazoa; phylum Mollusca; class Cephalopoda; order Sepiida; family Sepiolidae; genus Euprymna; species Euprymna scolopes. The sequence continues at coordinate 25,420,205 of NC_136487.1, read as the reverse complement.
ATTGAGTTATGCAAGAGTAAAGGAAAATAAACAATAACATCAGTATTTCGGTGCATTTATGTCAGGAAGCCAATAACTTCAGATAGCTCAGTGTAATGATATTAAACACGCAGTAACAATCTTGTTTGCTAATCTTTTTTATTCATGAACTTTTTAAAAAATTTTTTACTTGATTTTTACAATGATATTATTAAAATCTTGACCTTTGCTTGTTCAACTTTTCAAGGTTTAGAAGTAAATTACATTTCTTGTTAATAATTTTGGTTATTTTAAAATGAGTTTCTTTTTCTTTCATTCAATGTACGATGTGGCTGTCAATCTATCTATATATCTATAAAAGTGAAAGTGTCTGTGTCTGTCTGTCTACATTTCCCTACACAATAACTGTGTCAATTTTTAGTCTACAGACCTGAAATTTGATATACAGGGTATTGAGATTTGGGAAAATCTGTAATCGGTTTTCGGCCAAAAATTTGGCTATTAAGGGGTCAAAGTTCAACAATTTGACCATTGAGAACTCTACCAAACTCCTCTGCCAATTATTGGTCTAAACACTTGAAATTTTAGATATAGGTTCCTTGGACATGGATCTAACTTAATAACTTGATTTGAGCCCAAAACAAATGTTAAGGGGGCATAATAGGGGTCAAAGTTAAAAAAAAATAAAAATTGACCGCTCTGGTCTCTATGAAATTGCTCAGACAATTTCTGGTCTAAACATTTTAAATTTTACATAAAGGGCATTCAGAGATAGGGCAAGCTTTTTAATCAGTTTAGGTCGAAAATTTGAGTTACCAATATATAAATGTACGTATATATGTATGTTTGCATGTCTGCCTAAAACTTTCGACAGGTGACTGATTTTTACAAGATCAGTATCGTTTTGAAGTTCAACCTTTCAGACAACAATTATCGAAAATTTGGCTAAAACCATTAATATCTTCACCTTCAACTGGGCACTTTTCTACAGGGAGGGGTCGCTTTTTTCACCGATATTTTCGAAAGTCATCCCCTCTTTTCGATTGTAGTCGTAAGAGCAAAGACGCGAGTTTTTTTTCCCATTCTTTTCCTCCTTTGTTGGTATGGGTTTGAGCCTGCCTTCCTACTACCACTTTTTTTTTTATTTTGTTGCTCAACATACATCTCCAAACACCCGGGCAATGCCGGGCTCCCATGCTAGTATATTTATAAAAGTGAAAGTGTCTGTCTGTGTACATTTCCCTACACAATAATTATGTCAATTTTCAGTCTACAGACTCGAAATTTGATATACAAAGTATGGAGATTTCAGAAAATCTTTGTAATCTGTTTTCGTCCAGAAATTTGGCTGTTAAGGGGTCAAAGTTCAACGATTTGACCTTTGAGAACTCTACTAAACTCCTACACCAATTTTGAGCATAAACAATTGAAATTTTAGATATAGGTTCCTTGGACATGGACCTAACTTGATTTGAACCCCCAAACAATAAATATTAAGGGGTCATAATAGGGGTCAAAGTTAAAAAATTGACCTCTGCGGTCTCTACAAAATTACTCAGACAATTTCTGGTCTAAACATTTGAAATTTTACATAAAAGCTATTCAGAGATAGGCAAGCTTTTTAATCGGTTTGAGTCGAAAATTTGAGCTACCAATATATAAATGTATGTATGTTTGCATGTCTGCTTAAAACCTTTGATAGAGGCGACTGATTTTCACAAGATCAGTATCGTTTGGAAGCTCGACCCTTCAAATGACAAATACTGAAAAATTGGCTAAAAACATTAATTTCTTCACTCTCAACTGGGCACTTTTCTACAGGGAGGGGTTGTTTTTTTTCACCGATTTTTTTTCAAGACATCCCCTCTTTTCGATTGTCTAGCCTTAATTAAAACCTACGTCATTTCCAGTTTGGCGGTGATCGTAACAGCAAAGACGTCATATTTTTTTTCCCCGTTCTTTCCCTCTTTCGCGGTACGGGTTCAAGCCTGCCTTCCTACTACTACACACACCTCCAAACACCCGGGCAACGCCATGCACCCATGTTAGTTTTACATAAATTTTAACAATACTCTCCTCAGGAATGTTGAAAGAAAATCTTAAGACAAGAGATAATTTTCCTGAAATAAACTGCTGTTTTATTATTCTAGAATAAATATCTAAGGAAATTTCTATTTACCAGGTGCAAACACCTAATTTATCTCAGAACTTAAGTTTCTGACCTTAACGTTTGTGGGAAGATCTCCGTAAGTAACTAAAAAAAAAAAAAAAAAACTTGTTTCAGAAAAAACTAATGCACCGAACAGAAATTTTCTGCCACTTTTATATCTCCTTATGAAGGCTTAAAAATATAATGATACTAAATTCAGAGAATCTTACATAATTGACGTCTAATGACTATGGATCAATTTCAATGCAAATCTGATATATTTTAAAGTTTGTCCCCATAATGTTCTCTGAAATCCCTTTAAAAAATACTAAAAAAAACTGAAACTTCATCAATATTTATTGATTAGCCTAGGTGTGTGGAGGTGTGTGTTGAGAAATAAAAAAAAAAAAATGGTGGCAGGCAAGCTCGAACCCGGACCATGAAAGAGGAAAAGAATGTGCAAAAAAAAAAGTGACGTCTTTGCTGTTGCGTCCATCGACAAACCGGAAGTGACAAAGGTTTTAATTCAGACTAGACAATCGAAAAGAGGGGATGACTTTCGAAAATATTGGTGGAAAAAGCGACCACTCCCTGTAGAAAAGTGCCCAGTTGAGGGTGAAAGAATTAATGTTTTTAGCTAATTTTGTCATCCGAAGGGTCAAGCTTCAAAATGATACCGATCTCGTGAAAATCCATCGCCTCTGTCAAAAGTTTTAGGCATACATACATACATACATACATTTAAACAGACAGGTGAGATTTATATTATAGATGTCTAATACATATTGTTAAAATCTTACAAAAATCGTATTTGAATTTTCAGAATAGGCTTCTACCTTTCTTTGTCTAGTTTGCATACAATTAAATTAAACTTAATATAGACCACATTACCCACCCTTGCGTCTAGGAGCTGTGTTCAAAAATGTCTGATGGTGAGTTAATTAGTTTAAAAGTGAATTCTATTAAACATACCTGACTTTAAAAGAGTAAAAATAGAATCCAGTCACTTTTTCCTGGTAACACTTTACCCTTTTGTATGGAATGAAAATGTCAAAGGTTAATCCCCACATGCCTGTGGTACTTTTGCACATGGGAGACTTCTAAGGGAGGAATGATCTTTTGCTTTGAATTTTCCTGCCAAAGGAAAACACTATCTTTTAGTGTCTGACTTAGGGGAGGTGTGTGCAACTGAATACAATTAACATGCGCGCGCGCACACACACTCACAGACAAAGCAATTTTAGTCGGTGTGACTATTATTAGTAATCCCAAAAGTAAAGGTAAATTAATCTAGGTGAATTCCAAGTTAGGATTTGTAACAAATCAAGTAATGACGTACGTTAATGACATTGGTATATAAAATGGCTTCATGTTACTTCTTGTATTGTTTAAGTTGATGAAACTGAGAATCTTTGCATGATATGTTATGAGAAAGTGTGTGTGTGTGTGTGTGTGTGTGTGTACAGAGTTCTATAGAATACAAAATTTACCATATAATCAATATTATGTAATCTTGCTCCAAAAATTCAACATTCAACAAATATTTTCATTCCTGTATTTCGTAAATCTATCTACTCTATGTGAGTTTGTTTCCTATGAACTTCGAAACGGCAGGATTGATTTTTATGAAATTTCACACAAATGTACTTTGTATACCTGGCAGTGTTCTTAGATAGGTTTTGTATTGGAATGTTTTTGAAAATGTCTTCTGAATATTTCTCGTATGTTATATCTCCCCTCTTTGGTTTTCGTACATAAAGTAAATTTAACAGTATATAAGGATTATTTGATACTGGATATATTCCTAACCGTATCCTATTTCCAAAAGAGGGGAGATATGACATGAGAAATATTTGGAATCAAGTCTCCTTGCTGTTATTTCAGATCATTTAAAACCATAGCAAATTTTTGTAGTCTCCCCCTCCATCAAGACCAGTTGTTTTGGGGAATATATATATATATATATATATATATATAATGAAGAAAGTCTATATTCCAAATTTCAAGATGTTGACCATCTCACAATTTATTCCTTTAAGTAGGTTTACACGCACAATTCTATATGCTCTGTAATTGCATTGAGCTTCATAAATTAAAGGATTGGTATAAATAAAAGTGAAATATAATTGAAAAAAAAGAAGCATATTTTCACACACACACACTAGCAGGCTGCCCAGCATTGCCCAGTTGTAAAATACACTTAAATATGATATTTTGATTAATGCAGATGTCGTATTTATATTATATTGGACCTAATATATAGTAATGATTTAAAAGGTAAAAAAAAACAACAACTCGTGCGGCACCACCGAAAATTGAAACTAAAACGTTTAACTTACTATTTACTTTTTCCTTTGACGTTAATGCCGGAGCTATGAAGACATGTTTGCTGCAAGGCTAAAAATTAAAACATGAACCAATAGCTACTACATTATGCATGCATATTCATAATGCCGTCGTTTGACCTTCACCTTGACAATTCATTTTTTCTTTTTTTTTTTTCACATATTTTCCCCAATTTTCCCCACTAAAACCCAAATCTAAAGTTTCGCATGGGTTCGAATACCCTATATATTAAGTTCATGTCTGTAGACTAAAAACTGACAGGAGTTTGGTTGGCAAATTTTTTTAAACAAATATATATACACATACATAGAAAGAGTTTTGTGTTTACTATAACTTTTTTATGCAAATATTATGCAAACATAAACTATGTAGTACAGCTGCATGAATATAATAACACGTAATAGTTAAAGATGATCATCTCATAAGAAAACCAAAAAAACTAATAGGGAATTAATTAAAATGAATGTTTAAAAGAATATGCAAATTAGCTAAATCTTTTGTTAGTGAATGCAATTCTACGACCCATAGATAAGAAAATTGTATTTTCTTTTTAAATAAATATAAAAAAAGTTGCCTTTTTCTTTCTTGACATTCAAGCCAAGACTAAAGTGTAGTATCTGTTCTGGTGCTGCACTTAATTTTTTGATCTTGGTTAATGTAGGAGAAATTCTTCATGACTGATACATTTTTTATTTTTGTTACTTACCTGAGTGCCCCTTTTTGTGGAGCTGGTTTCCCCTCACATTAAAAACCGACCTCGTGTCTAACTCTGTTCTCGTGGGGATGTAAGTAAAAAAAAAAAAAAAAGAAATGAATACATAAAAATAAATAGGAAAAAGGCTGGCTTTTTTTTTCTTTTTTGGCCTTCAGGCCAAGATCAAAGTGTAGTATCTGTTCTAATGCTAGTGAAAGGGAAACCCTCTGTCTGAGACAATTATTATTTTTCTCTACCAGAGTGCCTCTTTTGTCTTTCTTTTGGGAAGCTGATTTTCATACACATTAAAAACGACCTTGTGTCACATTTTGTTTTCGTGGGGGGAAACAAATAAATACCAATACAAAAGGTTTTAATATGAATATCAATACACAAAAAAAAAAAAAAATTATAGCAGTGTGTGTGTGTGTGTGTGTGTGTGTGTGTGTATATATATATATATATATATATATATATATATATATAATGTGAATATGAATTGCAACAAAAAGCTCTTAGATGCATCTTTTAATAAAATTAAAATTTTTGAATGAAAAGACAAATTGAAATCATGTTAAGATGTAAATATTTTATTAAAAAACAACTTAAAGTCAAGAATTCTTTTTCACAGTACTATGTGCAACGAAACCAAATATTCTATAGCTCTGCTAACATTATCCAGTACTGAAGTGATTCTCTGCTTCAGTTTATCAGTACTAGCAGAAAGGCATGTGGGGGAAGGATTGCATGAAGTTACATTTTATTGCTGAAAATTACAAGTTTGTTGAACTCTTCAATTTTCTATCCTGTCGACAACGATTTTTTAACATTTTCACTTGTCATCTGCTTTTGAAGGTTAAATAAGTTGCAGAAGGTAAGATTTAATTTTCAATCAATTATTTGTGATGGCATTCACAGAGGATGGGTTGAATCGCTACAGGTGACTTTGGTGCATCACGAGTCAAGGAAGTCCATCCAGGTCTGTCCTCTGCTGACTCTTCAGTTACCTTAGCCATTCACGATTTCATCATCACACCCAGAAGAAGCATAGACTAGTTATAACTTCCAAGTCTGTTGGAAGTCATATCCTCAGTTGACCAACCATTCTTTTTGTGCCATCTGGCTAGCTGTGTTTGTGCTATTGCCTTGTGAATCAAGTCAGTTAGTGGATGATGAAGGGTCTGCCCAAACCATTAGAGCCTCCTGACAAGAAGTATTTCTTCAAGTCCAGGAAGCTTATATCGTGTGTGGATTATGGCATTTGGGACGTGATCGGAACTATGAATCCTGAGAATGCATTGAAGACACCACCAGTTGAAGACTTCCAGCTTTTAAATGTCAGCTATTCGTGTGGGCCTTCTCATTCATTTCTTCAGGATATGCCAGACCATCATTTGAAGAATCTGAGTTTTCAAACTTGTTCTCTTTACAGACCTTTTGAAGCTTTGCCAGAATTTTTCACAAACTTGCTTGACCATCTCTTCTGATGTTGATGTCTACCAGATCTATTACCCCTGCATAAGCGTTTTTGACATTTTTGGTACCAAATCCAAATTTGTTTGTAGTTGAAGTTTTTTTTTAATTTTTTATTTTGCACTGAGGGTATGCAGTACATTCTTAGGCAAGTTTGTGCAAACTTATTTCAAGATGCAAAATGACTTTGTGGGTGAATGGCATCACTCAATCTGAAAGAGAACAAAAATAAAACATTAAATTTTAAATCTTCACCTGTTTGTATTAGTGATAGAACGATTCCAATACAATTACCGATTCTGATGCTTTTTAAATCTCTTAAATATTTAGCAATAGTTTCGATTTTTATGTCCTTTTCAGACTACTGTAAAAGAGAAACCCTATGTAATATGTGAATGTTTTTGCAAACATAAAAATTGTTGTGTGGGGGGGGGACTATAGATTTTAGTTTTACTGATACTTTAAAATCAATAAATATTCATTTTATCAGCAATGCAAAATTATTTTTAAAACAATAATTAAAAGAATCGTTTGTGTCATCGGAAAATACACAAATTTTTCCGATACCTCAAAATTTTTTATTCCAATTAATCGTCTCAACACTAGTTTCTATACATTCTCAGAAATTTTTAAATTATTTTAACAAGTATTGCATAATAATGTTCAAAATTGTGAATTTTTTTTCTGGAGCGGGGGTGGGGGGGGCATCACACACGCACACACACACACATATAAAATGTCTCAAAATTAATCATCTATTTTGAAATATAAATCAGCATCAAAATACGTGATCAATTTTCGGACACTGTATTTATATGCCAGAAACCCTGGACATTTTTCAAACTGTGCTGACTTTCAGCATAATCAAAAAACATTACTGTCCATCAAATTAAATACTCCTTGCAACATATTGCGAGTGACCCAATATTTAAACTTGATGGTTTAACAATCCTGGAAATCAATATTAATACAATAGAATGTTAATTATGATTGCAGATAATATCATCAATCGGTTATTATTATCATAATCATTCAATCATAATGAGTAAAAAATGATTTTATAATCAAATACAATCAATATATACTTCAACTTCCATCTGCAAATAGTAGACTACACTAGATTATTGGTCCCCCAATAAAGGGGGGATTGGACCTAGTGATTCACTCTCATTCGTCTGTTTGTTTGTCCCAATAAGCACGCCTTGGATTAAAAAAAAAAAAAAAAATTTTGCACAAACATTAGTCATAGTGAAAGTAAATTTTTGCCAGAATGGATTTTCCGGGAGAATTCTGGTTGCATCCCTAGGAGGCATTATAGGGGTAAAATTACCCCCTAAATCGTTCACTCGTTGGCTTGTTAGAAATAAATTTGTTTTATTTTTTAAAAGTAAATTTTTAAAGTTTTTTTTCTTGATATTCTGCAAATGTCATAATCCAATGCGATCTTTAATACAAGTATCATCTTGCTATGATCCTAAATTAGTGATGAACTTTTTCTGCTATACAGGTGTTTAGAAAATTGCTGGCATAACTTTGAGATCCTTTGTGTGGAGGTTGCTGTTGTAATTGTACCTATTTACTATGCCTCCCCACGGGACAGAGTTAGACACCAGGGTCGTTTTTTAACGTGGAGAATAGGTACAAAAATAAAAATTGTCTCAGTCGTGAAGGATTTCTCCTCCACCGAAAGAGAACAAGAAATAGAAGTGCAGCATCTGAAGAACAGATGGTATTTATTTGCTCCCCCACCGAGCAAATTAGGCACAAGGCCGATTTTTAATGTGAGGAGTGAAGGGAGGGGGAAGGGAAAAAGGGGACCAGCTCCCGAGAGGTGGGAAATGGGAGCTGGTTAATGGTCAGGCATGTGGGGTTGCCCCCACATCTGGTCTTTGCTAGTCATAGCTAGTCATAGCCTGCAGCATCTGCCGGAACAGATGGTATTTATTTGCTCCCCCACCGAGCAAATTAGGCACAAGGCCGTTTTTAATGTGAGGTAAAAACCAGCTCCCCTAAAAGTAGGCAAAAAGGGGGCACTCTGGTTACCAAAAATAATAATTGTCCCAGTATAGAGGGTTTCCCCTCCATTGACTGGTACAAATTATCTTAAGTGCAGCATCTGCCGGAACAGATGGTATTTATTTGCTCCCCCACCGAGCAAATTAGGCACAAGGCCGATTTTTAATGTGAGGAGTGAAGGGAGGGGGAAGGGAAAAAGGGGACCAGCTCCCGAGAGGTGGGAAATGGGAGCTGGTTAATGGTCAGGCATGTGGGGTTGCCCCCACATCTGGTCCTTGCTAGTCATAGCCAGTCATAGCTTGCAGTATCTGCCGGAACAGATGGTATTTATTTGCTCCCTCACCGAGCAAATTAGGCACAAGGCCAATTTTTAATGTGAGGAGTGAAGGGAGGGGGAAGGGAAAAGGGGACCAGCTCCCGAAAGGTGGGAAATGGGAGCTGGTTAAAGGTCATGCATGTGGGGTTGCCCCCACATGTGGTCTTTGCTAGTCATAGCTAGTCATAGCTTGCAGTATCTGCCGGAACAGATACTACACTTTGATCTTGTCCCGAAGGCCAAGCTGTTGTAATTGTAATAGCATATTACTAACGTAATTTGCTTTGTGATCCATTTCTTACTCTCTAGTCGTTGATTTGTATCAACCATATTTATTTACTTGTATTGGGTCTGTTATATTGTTGATAGAAATAAGAACCAACAGCATTCCCAAAATAATGACCGGATCCTCTGTTGGCTATTCAAAGGCATCCTTGCTGATCACGATGCCCGGACTTTTCTTTTGAGCCCTTTAGCGTTTTAAAAAAAAAGTTTTTTGTATAGTTTTGTCAGTGTATGCGACAACACTGGACATTGGTTTATTTATTTGCAGACTATTATCTATTTATTATGTCTATTTATTATTTATTTTATTTATTTATTATTTATTATTATGTTTATTATTATTTATTTATTATGTCTATTTATTTATTTATTTTATTTATTTATTATTTATTTATTTATTATGTTTATTATTATTTATTTATTATTTATTAATATGTCTATTTATTTTATTTTATTTATTATGTTTATTATTATTTATTATTTATTTATTATGTCTATTATTTATTTTATTTATTTATTTATTATTATGTTTATTATTATTTATTTATTATGTCTATTTATTTATTTATTTGCAGACTATTATCCTTATCTTCTAGTTGTTGCTTCACAACGTTTCAGCCAATTATTCCTCTGGCCTTCGTCAGGTGGTAAACCATAATGGGATAGGTATGCTAAGTCTCTTAACTATATCCTCAGTAATTACTGCCTTCCATAGTTGTTGTCATCTCACCACGTTTTGGCCAACTAATCCTCTGGCCGGCTTTTGGGTTGGATTGAAACCGCTATCTTCAAACAATTCTCACCTGGTACCGTAGATTTAGCATATCTATCCACTGCGTCACAGGTCCCGAAAGGCGATCAAGGCTTGATCTTTTGTTTTTATATATCCAAAACAGTGCACTAACACAAACTGTGTTGTTTATAATAATGTTGACTAGTGTTTGTTTTGATGACATATAACTGAAACAAAGGACTTCCGGACTGATATACAAATATAGAACATAATTCCAAATATATACCGTCGATTTTCCATTCACCCTCTATGTAATACATTTTATATTTCTTAGCTTGCTATATCACAAAACGCTAGTTAAGCAACGTTTAGCCTAGTCAGTATTTATATGAAAATACCAGTCACTCTAAGTTTGGAAATGACTGTACCCGATTGACAAAGGTATAAAGCAATCTAACTATGGATTAAATAGTAGGGTATACTCAGGCTTGATAAGGCAACTCATCTAGGAGAAAGAACATTTCAAAATAGAACCAGTCCTTTTACACTCCTTATGACATGGTTTTCTATCATTTAAAATTTTTCTTTGCCACTAGATTCAAGCAATTTCTGATTAAAAATATGGTTGCAGATTATGCAACATTTGCTTCACTTTAAGCATTTCATAACACTTTTTTCTTTATCGGGTGGAAAACACTTGCTTCACTTTAAACATTTCAAAACACATACATTTTTTTATCATCTCCAAAGACCGAAAGAAGTCCGTCAGTTTATATTACTAATTAAAAGCAATTTTTTTCAATGATACATTTTATGTAAACTTTCATGTTTTGTTTAACATTATCAAATAAAAAGTCGTTTTAACTTGATTAAAATTAGTTTTCGACTTGTGCTTATTTAACAAATAATGCAAACTTTTATGTTATTTGCTTTAATGTCACCAAAAAATTATAACCGCGAAGTGATAAGGGTTTTACTGCCAGTTGCTTATGGAGACATATAACAAACATCATCATAAAAGATAAGGTTTCCTTTTGGTGAGAATAGCACTGAAGATGAAAGCTGTAATCCAAATAATACAAATCTAATATATAAACGGCTATATATGTCTTTCTGTCTCCATATTTTCAAACTCTATCTCCTCTGAAACTAAAAGTCGCAGAGCAGTGCTAGCCTCCCCCCTTGCAAATGATTGGATTTTTTTACGAGCAGTTCTTTTATGGATCTTTGACCGGTTAAAATTGTTTTTAAGGGGTCAAAAATGGGTCAAAATTGAAAAAAAAATCGTTAAACATTTTGAACATTCACCTTAGTTTATTTTTCATTTAGATCATTTTATATGCTTGTCACGTTGGTACAGTGGTAATGCCACCAGCTTTGAATGCTACAGTTTCGGTTTCAGCTGATGGCACTTAGTACTTTTTTTTTTTTTTACTTTGGAAATCCAGATATAATAATATATGAAATATGGATACATTAGAATACATTTAAGCATATTTTACGCCCTGGCAAAGACCCCACCCCCAGGTAAATTATAAATCCTTATCTCAAAAATTGAAAAACATGTTTTTTTTTTTTTTTCCAATATCCATGGAAGCTGGAATAAATGGATTAAAAATGTGCAATGGGAGGATTATTCATTTTTTATTTTTTTTTTGTCATTTAAATCTCTATTTCTGTTTATTTATTGCCTCTATAAAATATTTCTTTATATGAAGTTTTCATGAGTGTCAGTGGGTTAATAGGAAAATTTTTCCAAGTTTGCCTATTCGGCGTTGCCTGGTAGTCTTGTTTCGTTTTTGTTTTTAAATGATGCCATTCTTTTTGTCAATTCTATTATTTTATAAAAATAGGAAGTAAAAATGCTAATTTAGTGATTATGGTCTTGTTTATTAATTGAACCAAACTTTTATAAAATTATAATTTTGTTAAAATGATGTTTTTAATAATTAAAATTTATTGGATTCACATAGCTTCCAAAACTTTTAATGCACAATGATTTGTTAAGGATTATCAAGCAAGATTGCCTTCTATTTGACACTTTAAATGGTTTCAAATTTCTAAGTTTTTTTGTTTTTTTTCTAACTATTAACAAAAGAATAAAATATTTTTATTTTCAAAGAAAAAGAAATGCATTCTGATGATTTAATTTTGTAACCTTATTTTGCAAATTTTTAATCTATTTTTAAATTCAATAAATATTCAAATAAAATTAAAATCTCAATTTGTAAGTATCAATGGAGAGACAGAAACATCACTCTCAGGATGAAAGTGAAGCCACTAAATATGCTAGTCATCTCAATCATGCTTTATTCATACGACGCATAGACACTGAATGATCCAAGCAATAAAAATGAGATGCCTCAAAACTCCTGCACATCTCCTACAAGGACCATGTCACCAACAATGAAGTCCACAGTAAAGTCATTCAGCAAGTGCATTATTATCAAGACTTAGTGGCTACGGTGAAAAAGAGGAAACTCAGATAGTATAAGCACATGATATGATCGAAAGATTTTCAAAGATCATCCTACAAAGAACAGTTCAGGAGAAAATATGGGCCAGACAGAAGTGAGCCAACAACATCTTTGATTGGACAGGAAAAGGCTTTAATGTTACCCAGGTACTTGTCCACAACCACACCAAGTGGAACTAGCTGGTTCATCATTCATCCACCATACAGCACTTCTATGACTCTTATTGGTTATGGGACCAGTAAAAGTAATTATTAAAGTTAATGTGCAAATCACAGATACAAGAACAATTATTTTTATGGAAATCGTTTGAGACGAGGCATGAAGCCACTTGATGTAAGGAGCTTATAAGAATGAAAGATAATTACCGCAGGACATGAGACACTTATTAACCTTAGGTTTGAAAAGACCATGGCTGTAGGTAGGAGGAAACTAGTGAGCAGAGGAGAGTTGCATAATTTTATTAATATAGAAATATTTAATAAATTTATTGTTGCTCTATTAGTAATTTGCATCCCCCCCATCTCTAATAATTCCTGGTTGTGATTGAAAATAGCTATTTTGCTTAAAATGCTACTTGCCTGATGATCGTTATGCAGTTTTTTTTAAGGACGGTTAGCCCCCTCCCCCATCTACTCGAAAAAAAAAATCTTTCTAATAGGAAAAGTAAATGAAAGAAAAAGGGTATTTCTTGCCATTCCACAATCAGAATAGCTCATAATTTGTGTTGCTTGTGTGATTTCTTTCATGTAACTGGAAAATTCCATCTCTATCTTTTGAAAAATGGTAATGTACAAGAAAAAAGAATCATAGCTACTTGGAATTGGGTTTTTGACGTTTGCATTTTATAACAATTTGTTTCTATATTTTTTATTTAAAAAAACAAAACAAAACATCTAACCATATAAAATGTGATGTTTCTTGTCTCTTTTCTCGCCATTTTATATAATGCTAGTAGGGTTACCCGGCATTGCCCAGAATCATTATGTAGATCGGGTATATCTAACATGTGATCCATTGTTTATTTGTGGCCTGCACAAACATCAACTTTGAAGAAATAGCAGGGATTGAAAATATCAGAATAGGTCCTTGTTTTTTTACTTGAAATCCACTGCTCAAAATTTAAAAATGTCAAGTTTTATTTTAGTTACTATCTTTACGATGAAATAAATTATAGGCAATCTATAATATAAATCTCACCTGTTTGTTTAAATGTATGTATATATATATGTATGTATTTATGTTTGTATGTCTGCCTAAATCGTTTAACAGAGGCGACAGATTTTCATGATTGGTATCATTTTGAGGTTCGACCCTTTGGACGATAAATATAAAAAAATTGGCTAAAAGTATTAATTCCACCACCCTCAACTGGGCACTTTTCTACAGGGAGGGGTCGCTTTTTTCACCAATATTTTCGAAAGTCATCCCCTCTTTTCAATTGTCTAGCCTAAATTTATACATTGGTCGCTCCTGGTTTGGCGATGGGCGCAACAGCAAAGACGTCACGTTTCTTTTTTCTTTTTTTACGTTCTTTTCCTCCTTCACGATATGGTTTGGAGCCTGTCTGCTTACTACTATTTTTTATTTTTTTTCTCAACACACACCTCCAAACACTTGGACAACGCCGAGCACCCAGGCATTTTACATTATAAACGCTTAAGAGGAATTTATAAGCCTTCATATCCAAAACTTTTCAGAAAACTAGTTTTACTGATCGTCACTCGTCATTTTCTTTTTGTATATTTCTAAATTAACAAAAAAATATTCTGCAATTTTTATTAAACAACTTCAGTGATAATTGTAGGAGTGTGGGCCTTAAGATAACACAAATTGACTCCTGTGGCTCTCACAAGACTTGGAGTTTGGCATGCTTAGTGTAGATTAGAGGGTGGAAAAAAAAAGGTAAAACTAAACAATCTGCTTAGTATTGTAAATTGAAATGTCTAAGTTCGTTTTGGGACAAAATCAGAATAAAAATGAACTATGTCTTGAGTAAGGCTCGAACTCACGACGTCTGCCTCTAAGTATGACACGATAACTGGTTGATTCGCAGAGGCAAGTATAAAATGGTAAAACTGTTATACATAAACTGGATTTTCTTTCCTCTATTGCATTTAAGTTCAAGTTAGGCAGAATTTAATTAGATTTTTATTCAATGCTAAAAATAAAATTGTACTGCATGAAAAACTTTATACTTTGTTATTGTGATGACATTCAACCTGATCGGTTTTAACTGGCTTCTTCCCTGGCTTGCACCATATCTTTTATCATAGCAGCCCATAAATGGTGTCCGTGAGCAAGATCACGCAAGATAGCTAACCGATTGTGATTCTGTTGTTAAAGGTAGACCACCTATGGCACCAAGAACTTAGCCAAGTCTTTCTTGATGATTGGTGTTCACGTCCTTAACTGTCCAATGGTTTGTTTATGCCACCAAGGCAGAGAAGCAGGAACAACTACATTGTAAATTCTCCCTCTATGCGATGGGCTGCATGCTCTAACACAACAGTTCTCAAGTACCATGCTGTGGAATGATTACTGGTGTGCAGCAAAGAAGTCATAGTTGGAAAAGTTTTCATATTATAACCGGAGTTGTTTGTATCAATAAATACTCTTACAATTAGTACTGTTATGATTTCACTGGATTGGAGATACACGCATTCCCTTTTCACTATGCAAACAAACGTTGTCTAATGAAGCAGTAGTTTCAAGTTAGATGAAAAGACACCTTACTACTAATCCTCCTAATTTTCAAGCTAAACGTTTTTATTGCATAATAGGCTTTGAGTAAAAAATATTGCTTTTTTTGTGATGGGTGTGCCGTGAGAATTTAAAGATCTCAATAGTGTACCTCTATGCCAAAAAAAAAAAAAAAAAGTTTGGGAACAACTCTAATCATTGAAGACGTTGCTGCAATTGGACAATCGGCAGACTTCAGGTTTAGGTGTTGGCAGAAATAAGTCTGGACATGGATACTATACACACAAAATATGATGAAGGCAGTCATTTAAAATGCGCGTTTGAAAATGTAATAATGTTCTTTGAAAAATAGGGTGTAGAAGTCGTTTTAAATATTAAAGAGTATGGAGTGAAAGCAGTACGTTGGCCTAACAATCAGTTAATTTTACTTTGTCCGTGTTTTTCCCTGTACTTTATTCCCTGCCCCCGTACTTTATCCCCTCTGGTACTTTATCCCCCACACCCGGTACTTCATTTAGTTTGACAGAGCAAAGATAATCCCATTAATTTTTAAGTATTTTCTTGTATTATGAAAGAAATATAAAGGAAATTTTCGTGAATATTTTGAAGCTAAAACGAATAGTTTGGGATAAAAACAACATATGAAAGATTTTGTTGCTTGAAATAGATATACATTGTTTATTTATATATTCTTTTGAACTCCTCCCCCTGTAAACCATTCAGAGCAAGAACTCGTCTAAATACCATTACTGCAAAGAAGTTTCCTTTCTTGTGTATACCTAAGAAACAAACAAAACTGCTTGCCTAACTGTACTGATATGCAGAAGTTCAAACAACGTAAACCAACATCTTGTTAATCTTTCTTAGGAATGGTCCCAAATAGTAGCCCCTTTCGTACAAGTGGCGATATGCCTTGTTTGGCTTGAAGGTGAGTTAAAAAAAAAAAGAAAAAAAGTTTCCATAAACCGTTTCTTTCCCAGAACTTTGCATTTATGAAATATGGTAGTCTTAAAATCCAATGTTAATAAATATTTAAGCCGTCCCTTGCCACCATTTCCTGTCATAAGTATTGTTCATCATTTGGATTTACAACTGCATTAACTCGATTGGTCCTTCATTGGTCCTTGAACCTTAGTAAGTTAATCTGTAAAAAAAAAATTCCATTTTGAATGACTAATTAAATGTTTTAATTACATGGTGTAAACGGAAGTCATTAATCAGTGCCATTCACTGTAGATTTCTTATTCATCTTTTTTTTTAATCTTATTTTTATCTATTTACATAATTTCTTCAAAAAGATTTTCAATATGTAAAATTCATAAAAACAATCTAAATTCATTTACAACAAAAAATATTTTGTAAAACAAAAGTAATGATTCTAATAAAACACTGGGGCAAGAAAGGAATAGTTGCAAGTAAATGCTTTCTGTATTTAGAATTTTTTTATTGGTTCGATTAATTCAAGAGTGAATAAATTTATTTTATTAATTCAAATAATTTCGATTTAAAAACAGTATACATTTATCATAATAACCAGCATTAGGAATGCGATGAGACCTTTATTTGGAAGAGTCATCCGCCGGCCATTCTATTTATGTCATTGAAAATAAACTAGATGACTGATATGAGATGAGCAGCTGACAAAAATTTTACTTGGTCTATCTTGTGTTGGCCGAGAAAAAAAATCTAATAGTTTAATATTCCTTTCAGTATGAATTTGACAAAAATAGTAATTTTTTTTTATTAAAAAAAAATTACTATTACACAAGGTTTGCCATTATCTCTCTTCTCTTCTCTTAATGTTTTTTTTTTTTTCATATTTAGAAATTATGATAAAGTTCCTAGTGTAGAAAATGAATAACTAATTTTTTTAAACTAAAAGAATAAAAAAAGAAAAATATCCTTTGTTACATTAGATAGGAACTACTTAGATATTCTCATCTACATACAACCGTTTCATTATTTACAACTAATCAGTGTGGCTAAATGTACCCACACTGACATTCAAAATCTGAATAGCTAGTCTTATATAAATGCGATCATCAACCAAGCACTGTATCAATTGTGTTAACGAACTCACCACTAATTGTAGAAGAAAATAGTGCTATATGTGTAGTTTTTTGTTCACATATATTTTATGACACTAACACTGACCATTATAGTAGTGTGGGGTTTTGTGCTTCTATAACTAAATGTTAGAAATTTTTCTTATGCTATTTTTATTTATTTTTTTTTAAATTTTGTTCATCTCAAACAAGGCACATTGCCACTTGGACATAAGGGGACCATCATTTGGGACCATATAAGAGCAAGATGTCAGTTTACAGTACATTTAAACTTCTGCATGTCAGTGCAGTTAGAAGCAGGGAAGACATCCCAAAGCCTAGCAGGGAAGAAGCTTTTCAACATCTAGGGACCTCTATAGAGAAGAGGTGGGATTTTGTTGTTAAACGGGTTTGTCTAGGGTATATTTTTGGGGGGGTGCAAGTGCAATGAGTTTATCAGAGCATATTCCATTAAAATACTTGCACAACAGGCACAGGAATGCTGGTGTTGCTCTGGCATATTTAGTTTCTGAGTTTTCTAAAATGCAATGTTATCTATATATCTATAATATAAAGCTGAATGTCTGTGTGTGTGTGTGTCTGGTCACGAATAGGCTCCTATATGGTTGACTGTTTTAAAAAACTAATCACATATAATGATAGATGTATCGAGACACAGGAATGGGTATGTTTGGTCTGGCAGAACGGTTGTTCATTAAAATTGTGAGGTCTGCATTCGCACCTAGTCCACAAAGTATGGAAATAAAAAATTAAAAAAAAAAAAAAAACGTTTACAAGTGTTTTTGATATAGATGTACATAATAATACTTTGATAAGTATGTTTTAACTTAAATAGGGATGGTATAATAAAATTGTGGGGCCTGCGTTCGCGCCTGGTCTCCATAGAATGGAAATAGGCACAAACTTTAATAAAGACTTTTCATATCTATCTGCGTAAGTATACTTTGATAGTTATGTTTCAGTTTGAAGGAATATGGTATAATAAAATTATGGGGTGTTCGTTCGCGCCTGGAAAGAATGGAAATATGGCACAAAGTTTAACAAGGTTTTTTAATATAGATCCACAGAATATTGTGATAAGTGTTTCAGTGTGAACAGATATGGTATAATAAATTATGGGGTCTACCTATTTTATTTTTACTTTCATCATATTTTGCTTTGGTTTTGATACTCACAAATTCGAAGCTCTCTTTACAAGCCTTCCTTTTCATAACCCATCATACTTTCATAAATCAGAGTCCATTTTCTGTAGGCTGTTTTTGAACCCAGTCAACGTTGAGTACTTTTGCTAGTATATAATATATATATATATATATATATATATATATATATATATAATATATTTTTTATTCGTCTCTTTGTTACATCAGATAGGAACTACTTAGATATTCTCATCTACATACAACCGTTTCATTATTTACAACTAATCAGTGTGGCTAAATGTACCCACGAATATTGGCTGAAGAGAGCTTGATAAGGATACCTTAAACGGGCCTTATTATCGGGCTTGAAACCGACGGTACCAATGATCTGTCTCAACTAACAACTTTCTGTGCACAAAATATAAAAAATATAAATACGTTCTTACAATTTGGATTTTCCTTTTAATTGAGCACTCTGCTGGAATTCTTAAAAAAAAAAAAAAAAAAACTAATGATATATATATATATATACATACACACACAGCTTGCTTGTTTCTATTTATATGATCAGCAAGGTGTTTCTTTTCGATGTTTGTCTTTTTAATTTTTGATATTTATTTTATCTTATCTTAAAATTGTATAACGGATAGCTTTCAAAAGAAGAATGCATTATCTGTCTTAATACTTCAGAGAAAGAATTCATTTGGCTTTGACTATTATTTCAGTAATGCTTAACTCTATAATGAAGATCATTGTGTATAATATATATCCGTGCTTTAACACAAAACAAGAGTTTGCCAGTAATAAAGTAAAAAAAAAAAATTTTTTTAAATAATAAAAAAAAAAAAAATGCCGGACGAAATTATTTAAAGGGAAGTAGCAAGTCAGCCTCCCCACCACACTTAGACAAGTTTGGAAAGACATTCTTCACGATTTCATGAGTTTTTGTTTTTTTCCTTTTTTATATCGATTGATATCTTTTCTTTATTTTTTTATTTCACGGATTTAAATGTTACTATATATGAATATAATTGCAAACACTGGTGAGGCATAATTTTTTTTGCATCATTTTTGATGGAGTGCGTACATTCGTAATCATTAATTGTTAGGTGGAGGAATTTTCATTATTATCGATTATAATTCAATTAGTGGATCCTTGTCTTGAAATCATTTAAGTTGTGTGCTTTTTTAACAAAAATCGATTGAGACTAGGCATGAAGCCATTTGATGTAAGAAGCTGACAAGAACAAAAAATCATCGCAAAGACAGGAGATGCTTAGAAAGAAAACAATGAACCATTTTTTTTATAATTAAGCACCCGTTATGAGCATGAGTTGGTCAATAATGTTGTGACATTATTATATTGACTGGTATAAATTTCAGAGTTCGACAAGATATATCAGAAGAAGGTCGTAGGTTATATCTGCTAAAGCATTGTAAGAATAACACTAACAAAAATTTACAAACCTAATAAGAGTTGTTTACTTTAAGAAAAAAAATTTAACTTAGAAAATGTGCAAAAAAGATAAAAATGAAAAACATTGCGTTTAATGATTGCTATTGACACAAAGTAATAGACACGTGAATTAATCCGCTGGGCAGTAATGGCGAATAGTGCATTTTTTTTTTTTTTTTTGTAAACTACCTGTTCTTATTTAAAATTAATAATAATAAAAAAAAAACAAACAAACTGTAGCATCGAAAGGAAACACATTGCTGGTCACGCGGAGGTATGGATGAGGGAGGCAGAGGTAGTGATTATTAAAAAACGAGATACTTATCTTTTTGTTGTTGTTGTTGTTAACATACCAAGGATGTCAGCATTCTATTTGACCTGATGGTTTGATGGAGAATTGTGTGCATGTGCTGATATTTACCTTCTTTTCCAACTAAAAAAAAAAAAAAATGTTGAAGCCTCCATGTTTAAAGAGCTGTTACAAAAACAAAATATCTTGACTCTTTGTTGGAAGGAGGTGGGCGTGCTCTATGTACAACCATTTGGGATTGGTCCTCATAAGTCTCTGCTACCTAGGAAGAGAGACAGTACATGAAGCTGGGCCAATAAATGTGCTTCATTTTCTGCATCTAATGTGTGATATATATATACTAGAAAAATGGCTCGTTGGTTCACCCATTGGGCTTAGGTTGTTTAAATCTGAAAAATAAACTTCTGCTTGAGATATATATATATATATATATATACACACACACACACACACACACACAAAAAAAACCTAAACAAAATTCATCCCAAAGCAGCCAAACTGAAGCTGGCTTGCCAGGACGCTATATATACAAATGTAGGCAAATTTGGGCATATTTTATTGGTTTGAAAATATAGGTTCTTTTTTACCAATTGTCATAAAATTTTAATCAAGGAATAGTATTATAATCTTCAAAAAGCCTGCAATTTTTCATGTAGTTTTATCCCATAGAACCGAAGATATGAGAATTTCAATATTCAATCTGGTTACGAGTATAGATATATCCATATATACCACTTTTTGGGGCAATTTTATAATTTCCAAATATTGGCAACTATTGATCAGAATTTAACAAATGAAGGGTCGTTAGAAAGGTAATAATTTGAATTGTGTAGTGGACTCTGTGACATTTGTCTTTAAGGTCGCACATTAAGGGGATTATAGATTAACCAGAGCCTATTTTGGCACTTGTTTTACAGTCATGAAATGTTTCAATCATAGTCATTTGTTTTTCGAGTTTTGTGTATGAATTACAAAATATCTGATATTTTCCCCAAACCTCTGGCCTTGGAGGAGAGACTAAAACTTGCTGATATGGTTTCAAATGATCTTAAATAACAATTCCAAATATTTCTTATATGTTATATCCCCCCCCCTCTTGGTTTTCATACATAAAGTAAATTTTAGTGTATAAGGCTTATTTGATACTGAAGATATTCATAATCGTACCTATTTGCAAAAGTGGGGAGATATAACATGAGAAATATTTGGAATCAAATCTTCCCTTGCTGTTAGTTCAGATCATTTGAAACCATAGCAGAAAGTTTTAGTCTCCTCTCCATCAAGGCCAGAGGTTTTGGAAAAATGTGTGTGTGTGATTGTTTTCTTTCTCGCTTTTCCTTTTCCAACTAAGTGTTTGATAGTGTTACTGTGATTATATTCCCTCTATTTTTTTTGTTTGTTTCTATTGAACTTTTGAATCTTTTTATTCTATTTTTCCTTGCCTCAGTCTGTTAAGAACCACAGAGTGATAGATAACGTATAAAATAAAACCGTGAGTGGGAGAGGGTTAAACCATATACAATGAGAGAGAGAAAGTGATAGACAAAAAAAAATGGATGGCTTGGTAAGAAAATTGCAGTTTACAACTATAGGGTGCCTTAAATAAGATCCAAACTTTTTTCGTATGGGCACGTTCATTAAAAGTACATACTCTAGTCCACTTTGAAGTAATCTCTGGCTGCAATACACTTGTTGTACTGCTCCAATAACTGGAGGGCCCCATGGAAGTCCTCTTGCGTGAGTGTCAATGACCCTCGTTACAGCCACTAGTATCTCCTCAGTTGTCTCCTAACAGCCTCTAAAGCTTTCCTTAAGCTTAAGGAATAATTAAGTCACAGGGAGCAAGGTCTGGATTATAGGGAGGGTGAGGAACTGTTTTGATGCCCATCTTGGTCCAATAGTCTGATCTCTGATCAGCTTTGGGACAAATTTCATGCAAATCTTCTGCATCTTCAGTTCATCGCGAATAATTCTATGTACAATTCCCACACTAATATCAAACTGTGCACTTATTGTTTCTATAGACACATGATGGTCCTTATCCATGAAATTCTTTATTTGATCAATCAACTCTGCTGTGCTAACTTCCTTATTCCTCCCACACCTCTCATCATCCCTCACGAGACTCCCTGCCTTCCTTGAATCTCATGCCACTCAAAAACTGATGCTTGATTCATGTAAGATGGCCCAAAAGCAGTAGGAAGCATTCTATACGTTTCTGTGGTATTTTTTCCAAGTTTAAAACAGAATTTTATTGCATATCGTTCTTCTAAAGTGTCCTCACGTCCAGATTGCGTTTTTGAAATTCACAATCGGGCTTTTGAGTGTATTCCAATTCCTGCTGTAGCTGTTCATTTGAACCTGAAATCATAAAATTGCTCGATCATCTTATAAGATGTATAGCAATAACATATTGATTTTTCAACAGTATGACAATTTTAAATGCCTATACAAACAAAAATCGGGGAATTTATTGAAAGCGTCTCGTAATTAAAACAATTAAAAAGGAATATTTTCTTAAAGCGAACTCGATCTGAGAACAGGAATATTTTAATGTTTTCTGTAATGAAAATATATGTAAAACAAAACAAAAACGTTGATTAACTCGATTTTAGTGTAATAATAGATAATTTTTTTCTGTGGCATTTTTTTTTTTTTTAACTCTTTTGCTGTAGAAAGGTTCCCCTTCCCCATCATTTGAAGGAGATAGGAATTAACAAAAAACAACAAAAAAAACAAAAAAAAAACAGCATCTGACAAAAGGAAATTAAAATAAGAAATCTCTTTTGGCAAGATTCATAGCATATAGACTTTATCAGCAAAATATGATGAATCGTATAATAATTTGGCAAAAGTCTGTTCCTCGACTTGCTCATTGCATCACATGAAAACTACTTCACAAAAAAATGTATGAAATTTTCTGTAGGTGTAACTTCGATCCCAAAGAAGCGTTTTTATTTTATTTTATTTTTATTTTTTTTTCGCAGTGGTAATGAGTCAGGAATCGGTAATGTTTTGCAAAAGTCAGTCGGTCAAAATTTTTTCAAACTGAGTCCGGAATCTTTTTGCTAACTTCTCATCATAGTCGTGTATATAAGCAATCTATTTTCAGAAGTCTGATTTTTTTCTTTTTAAATGCAAATTTCACATCGTGGTTTTATGCATATTAGGGTTCATATACAGCACAATCACGTTGACACACTGATTCTCACCAGATCACAGAAGTTAAGTAACAATGAGTCTGGCCAGTACCTGATGGGTGACTATTTGGGAAAGCTAGGCACTGTATGTACCATGCTGATTCATAGAAATTTCCAGGTTGATATCTGGGGGCGCGTTTAACTCAATGGGGGGGGGGGGTGCACCCCTGAATCAAGACGGAAAGCAATGGGGAAACTACTGTTTTTACTTGTCTTCCCAAGATTATTATGGCTCTACAATTTGGAGTCATGGTTGCCGATGCTGTTAAAACAGCAGGGCTGCTGATGATGAGGGTTCATTTTATTTTAAATTGTACTTTAATTTTTAAAATTTTATTTATCATGATTTTCTTTATCTTTGGAAAGTGGGAATGGAAAGCGGTAAACTTTTGAGGAAAAATATTTTAATGTTTTTAATGTACTGATCAATTATTGCTTATCAAGGTCCAAAGGCCACTCAAGGATAAGGATAAATTAGTTTATCAGTCAGTTGAGTGTTGAGACAACACCTTTGTGTTTTGGTTATGAAAATTGAAACTGGGCAGAATTTGATTATTTAAGAGGACGACTTAATAAGAATTTGTTTCCCACAAGTAGTAAATGTCTCATCTAAGTAAAATATAACATAACAATCGTGATACTGTCAACAGCTACTCCTCCCCAAATATATATAAGTTTGAATTCACAGAACCTTGAAAAACATTCCCATCCTTGTTAAAATCGATATGCTATAAATATAGGTTACAAGTTAATACTAGTGAAAAAAGATTTCTTCTGTTTGATCCAGAGTTGGAATAAGTACATTTAAAATTTTGCACAGCTATTATTTGGTATACTAAATAGTATCCACTGCAAAGAAACATTTGAATTATACTAATTAACTTTTTGTTTCATTCATTTTATTTCAGTCGAAGTTCCCAGAAATCAAGGAAGCCCCTTCCTGGGTCTAATACTTGATCTCTATATGAGACGCATGGATATTCAAATATTCCATTAGTTCTCTTTTATCTTTCAAACGTTGAGTTCATAAAATGTATTAATTTTCCTGTCACTTATTAATCAATTAACTATGTTATAGTATGTTTTTTATTTTGGTCTCTCTGTTTTATTGGATTCCAGAACAAAAATTTATCTAATCTGGCGGAATATTGTGTTGTTAGTATAGGCAAGATCACTTAATGGAAGTGCACCAATCCTCATTTAAGCTAGAGTAGGGTAGATATAGTGAGAGGATTTTATTTGGGCTTTGTATGCTATGTTATTTGAATGCTATGTTATTTGGATGCTATGTTATTTGGATGCTATGTTATTTGGATGCTATGTTATTTGGATGCTATGTTATTTGG
Source organism: Euprymna scolopes (assembly GCF_053919585.1). NCBI lineage: Eukaryota > Metazoa > Mollusca > Cephalopoda > Sepiida > Sepiolidae > Euprymna > Euprymna scolopes. The sequence goes on along the minus strand of NC_136487.1, from coordinate 25,395,517 downwards.
ATGCTATGTTATTTGAATGCTATGTTATTTGGATGCTATGTTATTTGGATGCTATGTTATTTGGATGCTATGTTATTTGAATGCTATGTTATTTGGATGCTATGTTATTTGAATGCTATGTTATTTGAATGCTATGTTATTTGAATGCTATGTTATTTGGATGCTATGTTATTTGAATGCTATGTTATTTGAATGCTATGTTATTTGAATGCTATGTTATTTGGATGCTATGTTATTTGGATGCTATGTTATTTGGATGCTATGTTATTTGGATGCTATGTTATTTGGATGCTATGTTATTTGGATGCTATGTTATTTGGATGCTATGTTATTTGGATGCTATGTTATTTGGATGCTATGTTATTTGAATGCTATGTTATTTGAATGCTATGTTATTTGGATGCTATGTTATTTGGATGCTATGTTATTTGAATGCTATGTTATTTGGATGCTATGTTATTTGGATGCTATGTTATTTGGATGCTATGTTATTTGGATGCTATGTTATTTGGATGCTATGTTATTTGGATGCTATGTTATTTGGATGCTATGTTATTTGGATGCTATGTTATTTGGATGCTATGTTATTTGGATGCTATGTTATTTGAATGCTATGTTATTTGGATGCTATGTTATTTGAATGCTATGTTATTTGAATGCTATGTTATTTGGATGCTATGTTATTTGAATGCTATGTTATTTGGATGCTATGTTATTTGGATGCTATGTTATTTGGATGCTATGTTATTTGGATGCTATGTTATTTGGATGCTATGTTATTTGGATGCTATGTTATTTGGATGCTATGTTATTTGGATGCTATGTTATTTGGATGCTATGTTATTTGGATGCTATGTTATTTGGATGCTATGTTATTTGGATGCTATGTTATTTGGATGCTATGTTATTTGGATGCTATGTTATTTGGATGCTATGTTATTTGGATGCTATGTTATTTGGATGCTATGTTATTTGGATGCTATGTTATTTGGATGCTATGTTATTTGGATGCTATGTTATTTGGATGCTATGTTATTTGGATGCTATGTTATTTGAATGCTATGTTATTTGGATGCTATGTTATTTGGATGCTATGTTATTTGGATGCTATGTTATTTGGATGCTATGTTATTTGGATGCTATGTTATTTGGATGCTATGTTATTTGGATGCTATGTTATTTGGATGCTATGTTATTTGGATGCTATGTTATTTGGATGCTATGTTATTTGAATGCTATGTTATTTGGATGCTATGTTATTTGGATGCTATGTTATTTGGATGCTATGTTATTTGGATGCTATGTTATTTGGATGCTATGTTATTTGGATGCTATGTTATTTGGATGCTATGTTATTTGGATGCTATGTTATTTGGATGCTATGTTATTTGGATGCTATGTTATTTGGATGCTATGTTATTTGGATGCTATGTTATTTGGATGCTATGTTATTTGGATGCTATGTTATTTGGATGCTATGTTATTTGGATGCTATGTTATTTGGATGCTATGTTATTTGGATGCTATGTTATTTGGATGCTATGTTATTTGGATGCTATGTTATTTGGATGCTACGTTATTTGGATGCTACGTTATTTGGATGCTACGTTATTTGGATGCTACGTTATTTGGATGCTATGTTATTTGGATGCTATGTTATTTGGATGCTATGTTATTTGGATGCTATGTTATTTGGATGCTATGTTATTTGGATGCTATGTTATTTGGATGCTATGTTATTTGGATGCTATGTTATTTGGATGCTATGTTATTTGGATGCTATGTTATTTGGATGCTATGTTATTTGGATGCTATGTTATTTGGATGCTATGTTATTTGGATGCTATGTTATTTGGATGCTTAGCCAGGGTTTACTTGTGGGGGGAAGTATCCTCATGACCAGGTTATCCTGACAAATCCCTGTACAGAGAGGCCTTAAACACTCAAGGACAGTGTCTAATAAGCAAGTTCTCTCCTTTTTTGTTTCATTTTACTAGTCAAAGTTCTCAGAAATCAAGGGACCCCTTCCTGGGGGCTAACGCTTGATCTCTCTATGAGATATTCAAATATTAAAGTTCTCCTATACCTCTGAAATACGGAGTTAGTGAAGTTGAGAACATAATTTTCCTTTCCACAATTGACTACTTAAATATGATTTAGTATATCTTCTTGTGGTCTCTTGGTCTTATTGAATTCAAAGACAAGACTTTATCTAGTCTGGTAGAGTACCTAGCTTCTTGCTGTTACTATAGACAATATTATTTAGGGAAAGTGCAACAATCCTCATAAGCTAGTGGGAGGTAATCATACCGAGGGCATCTTATTTGGGTTACAAATACTGTTATTTTGAATATTTAGTCAGAATAGAATTTATACGTTTTTTTTTTTGTTTATTTGTTACTATTTTAATTACTTGTGTACTTATGCCTTTCTCTCGATTGATTACATCCATATATATATATATATTATATATACTTTTTGTTTCATTTTTACTTTGTGGAAGTTCTCAGTAATCAAGCCCCCCCTTTTCCTGGGGCTAACACTTGATTTCTATATGATATATATATATATATATATATATATATATCATATATATATATATGTATATATATATATATTAAGTAATGTGATTTATAATTTAAAAGTTTTAAAATTTTTAAAATTTAAAAATCAAAATTTAATTAAATTAAAAATCAGTTTCATAACAAGGAACAACAACAAAGTCAATTATCTGTACGATCGTTTCGGAAATCCGTGCTTTTTATTTGTGGTATACATGAAGTCACGTAGAATAATTATACATAGTTTTTTTGGTAAGCACGGTCTCCTCATCAGCAAATTTAGGAGGATTTCTATTGAATTGAAAAGACACCAAAAATAAACCTAGCATTAAAAGTAAGGCAGATGAATCTTTTGGTTTTTCTTTTTTTGAAATCAGGAACTGTATTTAAAGTAGTCATTTAGATGTTTGCTATAGCTTTTTATTTTATTGAATGATGAATTTTAAAAGGGCGACGTGGTCCAAAAATTCTACATGTTGTTCCTTCTTATGAAACTGATTTTTAATTTAATTAAATTTTGATTTTTAAATTTTAAAAATTTTAAAACTTTTAAATTATAAATCACATTACTTAATATTGAATTAGCTCTAGGACATTTAACTATCGAGCTTATTATATATCTAAATTACAACGAGCATTTCCTGTATTTTAATTAAACTAGTAATTTCACTATTACATTAAAATACACTTAGCTCTTTAGACTATTATTCTAATCTCCTTTAAATTATATATATATATATATATATATATATATATGTAAGAGAGAGAGATATCCATGATATACATATATATCCGAATATTCATTCATGTTCTCCATTACTGTTCAAACACCGAGTTGGTAAATAAATTTAGAACATAATTTTCTTCACCGCAATTGACCATTTAAATATAACTTTCTAGTGATCTCTTTGTATTCCTGAAACCCAGAACAAGAATTCATCTAGTCTGGTAGAGTATCCAGATTCATGCTGTTACTTGAGGTAACATCACTTGTAGAAAATGCATCATTCTTAGTACAAGTCAGTATCAGTTAGTCATACTGAGGAGATCTTATTAGGGCGGTGAATACAATGTTATTTTGAATATTTGGTCAGGGTTTACTTGTAGAGGAAAAGTATTCTCACAGCCAGGTTGTCCTGACAAACCTGTATAGAGAGAAACTAAAGACCTTAACATTTTGTGACCGCAGTTGAGATGATAGTTTGATAACCCTAACCTGGCGGTTGTAATTTGACAAACCTCTGTACAAAGAGATCTTAAATACTTGAAGACAGTACCTAGTAAGCATTTATTAAAGCTGTAAATACTATGTGATTTTGAATATTGTCAGATTTTAATTGCATAGAAAATTATCCTCATGCCAGGTTATCTTGACAAACCCCTGTATTGAGAGTGACCTTAAACATTCGATAGCATCTATGTACAGTTTATGAACAAGAAAGCCATCCAGGGAACTTCACATTTATTATAGACCTGAGTGGATTGTTTTGCCTCAAGTTGTATTTCAGAGTTATGTTCTAAACTAAAATTATTTTGATAATTTACCAACAGATATGATTTGTTATGATTGTTATCTACATGTCAGTAGTTTGTCAAATACATGTGGTCCAAAAATTCTACATGTCAGTAGTTTGTCAAATACATGTGGTCCAAAAATTCTACATGTCAGTAGTTTGTCAAATACATGTGGTCCAAAAATTCTACATGTCAGTAGTTTGTCAAATACATGTGGTCCAAAAATTCTACATGTCAGTAGTTTGTCAAATACATGTGGTCCAAAAATTCTACATGTCAGTAGTTTGTCAAATACATGTGGTCCAAAAATTCTACATGTCAGTAGTTTGTCAAATACATGTGGTCCAAAAATTCTACATGTCAGTAGTTTGTCAAATACATGTGGTCCAAAAATTCTACATGTCAGTAGTTTGTCAAATACATGTGGTCCAAAAATTCTACATGTCAGTAGTTTGTCAAATACATGTGGTCCAAAAATTCTACATGTCAGTAGTTTGTCAAATACATGTGGTCCAAAAATTCTACATGTCAGTAGTTTGTCAAATACATGTGGTCCAAAAATTCTACATGTCAGTAGTTTGTCAAATACATGTGGTCCAAAAATTCTGCCAGAAAAGATTTATTTATAGATTTTCATTTCACTTATGTTACAAATGTCAGTTTACGTATCTGCATTTTTGAGATGAGAATTGATTATTCATTTTATTTGGATTCTTCGGACTAGCATTCCTATCTTGAATGTTCTTTTCATAAAGTTTCAGGAATCTACACGGATCCATGGCATAGTGGATAAATTAAAACTGAAGATGACAACAGTATTCTGAAAAATAAGACAATTTTTTTTTTTTTTGCATTGTTTTAGTTGATTTTGATGTCATGATTGACTACTACTTATTTATTATTTAGATTTGGTCAGAAATCAAGTGAATAAATTGGTGTCTTCTATTGCTAATCCTTTTGTTATGCATGTGAATATATTTTGCTGAAATAAATGATAATCTATCAGTGAAATGAGGGTGAGGGAGGGGCGATGTAAAACTATAGATCTGATTTGCAGTAGCATGAGTAATGTGATGAGCAAATTTAAAGACTAGTTTGGGGGCTTCATGACGTTCATGTGGGACACATTCTTCAAGTTTCTTTACATTGCTTTGAGATGATATATGATCATTATTGAAGCACAAACGTTTTTAGCAAGTTTTTTGTGAATTATCAACAGCTCCTAATAATTCAGTACCCATCTCCCTGGAACGGATTTGGGCATTATTGGATTTGATGTCTACTACATGTTAAGTCTACGTGTGTAAATAAACCGACACTTGATTTGTATTATAGAAATACAGGGAGTCCAAAAAGTCGCTAAAGGGTTTGGAACTTAAATAGATTCTTTATTTTTTATATCTTTCTGTAATTCTAACACAATCTGATTAAGACATTGGGAAATTTTTAAAAAAGAAGAAAAAAAGGGTAAAGTTCAAACAATTTTTATTTATTAAAAATGTTTTTTTAAATGTTGCCCATTTTCAGCTTTGTATATTTGTGCTCGTTCCAAAACATGACAGATTGCAGATTCTCTGGACTGCGATTTAACTCCCTTACTTTGTTCCAGATATTTTCTTAAATTCTTACAGTAAATTTTTGGACACCCTAAACCCTGCAAGTATTGAAGGAAAACATGAAGAACGAAATAAGGGAGTTAAATCGCAATCCAGAGATTCTGCAATCTGTCATGAATAATGTTTTGAAAAGAGCACAAATATGCGAAGCTGAAAATGGGCAACATTTAAAAGACATGATTTTTCATAAAGATTGTTTGGATTTTGAAGTTTTTTTTTTTCTTTTAAATTTTCCAATGTTTAATCAGATTGTGTTAAAATTGCAGAAAGATATCATCAAAAATAAAGAATCTATTTTAATTCAAAATCCTCCAGTGACTTTTTGGCCACCCTGTATGTATGTATATATATATATATATATATATATATATATATATATATATATATACACACACACTCTAATTTGGCATTCAATCTTCATGACTCGAACAACTACTTTTCAAAATTTGAGATATTCTAGTCGTTCTAATAGCTTATTTTTCTAGAAGTACAATACATTTGCAGTATTTAGTTATTTTAGTTGGTACTAGTTGGTTCAATGCTGTTAGTAGGTTGTTAGATTTAAAAATATAGTTGTAACAGAGTACAGACGTACATATGCAAATGAATGCAAAATGACGTCACCGTGAGAAAAAGACTATATAAAAAGAAAAAGATGATCACGTTCAAGAGGGCAGAAGTCAGAGAGAAGGAGCACGATCAGTTTATTCAGCAAAGTACCCAGAAATAAATGTCATTGTATGAAAAAAAAAAAAAGAGTAGAATTATTACTTGTCTTATGTTCCTTGTGACGTACTCTGCTATGTGTTAAGTCTGTGTGTAAATGTGTGCAACATTACATCTTCTATAAATATAAAAGGCAAAATGTGTGTGTATGTGTTTGTATGTCTTGCAAAAATTTTCGACAAACGCGTTAGACCGTGAAAAAAATTGGTATTGTTTCAAAGCTCCATGTGTCGGATAAGAAATATAAAAAATATTGGCCCAAAACATTAATTCTTTCACCGTCAACTGAACTGTTTTTTGCATGGAGGGGTCACTTTTTTCGTTGACATTGCAAAGTCATCATACGCTTTGCAATGACTACCCTTAATTTGATTTCCGGTTTCGTAATGGATGCATCAGTTAAGACGTTAGTTTTTTGGGGGTTTTTTTTTTCATCTTCTTTTCCTCTCTCACGTTATGGGTTTGAGCCTGCTTGCCTACTAACACTTTTTTCTTTTTTTTTAACACCTCTCTCCACCCAAGTTGTCTACTGTTGTTTTGATTCCTCCTTAAACATTTCCACAGCCCCACTAGTATTAAATAAAAAGGATAAATATGGGTAAAATAACTCTTCTAGTTTTGTTTGATACTAAATGAACATTTGATGATCAATAAAAACCGTGAAAGTGCAATAAACTATTAAAGCCAAAATGCATTATCATTCATATCTATTACATATGATATATATATATATATATTTATGTACTCTCTGGTTAGTTTTGACATACGAGTTTCACACAACTAAGTTGTTCAAAAACTATGCATGAATTGTTTATAGTGATGAAGGTTTCTTGTAAAGTCATCTATACTTTTTGGAACAGCTGCTAATCTTAGTCGATGCAATTGACTGTCACAGATAGTGGATAGTATACCTTGGGTTTTATATCCGTTCTCCTTGATGCATGGGTCCTGGATATGACCTTAAACTATATCCAGTGGTGAGGCCCCAGCTTGCGGGCTTTGGGGAGTGTGGAGCCACCCTTTAATTGCCATTGCTCCCAGGTCCACTCTGACCCGGAGTAGTAGAACCTGTTAGGGTCCCAACTATGGGTTAAATAGAAACAGACTTGAAAACAACAAATATATTCTATTGAAAAAAATTTTTCTTCAATCTTTGGATTCGGCATTAAATAACGTGAAAAGGGTTGATATGCCATAAAACAAAACCAACCAACCAACCTAGATGCATGCCTTAAGGAAGACTGAGGGTGAATCTCTCCCAGTGGTTTTAAACATACCTGGGACCCCCAGATACTAACCTGGAAATTTTTATGTCTCCGTGCAAAACACACCGCCTAGTATTACCAACTGGTCACTCATCCGTTACTGGTTAGGCTCTTTGCTTAATTTCAGTGATTTAACGTGAACCTGTGTGTCAATATGATTATGCCGAGTGTGTGTGTGTGTGTGTATATATATATATATATATATATATATATATATATATATATAGTGTGTGTGTGTATGCAAATATGTTTCTTCAATTATATTTCACCTTTTATTTATACCAATCCTTCAATTTATGAAGTTCAATGAAATTACAGAGCATATAACAAATAAATGACAAAAGTATATTCCGAATTTCAAGATGTTGACCATCTTATCATTTATTCCTTTAAGTATGTTTACATGTACACATACAGACACGCTTTCTTTAAATTTTTTTTTATAAATATATTTGATATACAGATAGGTTTCATTTTTATTGATAATCTTCAGTGTGGATATATATGTAACTATTTAGTCAGTGGCACAATTGAAACCCTGGACCTATTTTCTTGGCCTTTTGGTCAAGATCAAAGTGTGGCCATGTGCCTAAGTTTTTTGTTCATCGTTGTTTTTTTTTCTGTATTTTTTTAACATGAATAAAAGATTTAATATCTCAAAGTGTAGTATCTGTTCCGGCAGATACTGCTGCTATGACTAGCAAAGACCAGATGTGGGGGCAACCCCACATGCCTGACCATTAACCAGCTCCCATTTCCCACCTCTCGGGAGCTGATCCCCTTTTTCCCTTCCCCCTCCCTTCACTCCTCACATTAAAAATTGGCCTTGTGCCTAATTTGCTCGGTGGGGGAGCAAATAAATACCATCTGTTCTTCAGATGCTGCACTTCATTTTCTTGTTCTCTTTCGGTGGAGGAGAAATCCTTCACGACTGAGACAATTTTTATTTTTGTACCTTTTCTCCACGTTAAAAAACGACCCTTGTGTCTAACTCTGTCCCGTGGGGAGGCATAGTAAATAGGTACTATAACACAAAAATCAGTTTCTAAAAAACATGGTCGTTCATATAACAATTTCAATCGCATTAAGGCATTAAACCATTGAGACATATAAAGAACTGTATTTTCAGATAGAACTTTACTATAATGAAAACATGTCTTATATGAATATTAATGTAGTTTTAAACTTATCTAGTTAATCAGAAGTGTATGTTTCTTGACGATGTTATGCAATTCAATTGAAGAAAAATGTTTTTTGAAATATAATACAAATAAATATTCGGAGATGATCATTTCTGGAAAAAAAAATCTTGTAAAGAAAGCTAATTTATTTAGTCAAATAGTTACAATCTCTATTTAACTGAGGCATTACGCTCTGTTTGATTTTGAAGATGTGGGTTTCGAGTTTGACAAACCAACTTTTGATTAATCTTAGTTAGATTCTTTTACCAAAATACCGCATTCACTCTACGGATTTAAAACTACTTTTATTTACAAATGAATATATTTACAAGAGTGATGATGGGGAGGGAGAAGATATACAAATACCCCCAATAAAAAAATAAAAACTGAACAAAACTGAGTCTGGTTTGTAAGACCCCCCCCTCCCTCAACCGTTTGCTGAGTATCAGATGCCAAATATTTTCCAGGTCAACCGAAAACAAGCAGATCAGTCTCTGAATGGGAGTGGGAGCCAAGTGTTTAAAGATTGGCATGGAATATGGAGATGGATAGCGTCGTCCAAGATAGAAGCAACATTTGGGGGTTTCGGGGGGGGGGGCTAAATAAATAGAAAGCTGGATTGAATAAGTAAAAGTTAGAATTGTTGTGGATGAAGGTGGCAGTATTCAATGTTGCAAGACATGAAAGGAAACTAAGAAAGAATTTAAAAGAAATTTGAGAGCAAAAAAAAAAAAAAAGGAAGAACTTATGGATGTGGGGGTGTGTAGTGATCTGCAAGCTATTTTTATGTTGGTTTCTTGCTGGTTGCATCTCGTGTTGTGTTTATAAAACCTTCTCAAAGCACTATAAATAGATTGTATCACACATGCACAACAACTAAAAAAAAAAATGAAAGGAAAGAAAACCTCTTTAAACTAATAATGATAATAGCATTAGCAAGCACAAGGAAGAGAACAGTAATCTGTTTCGCTACTATGAAACTATGTAAATATTCTGTGCTGGCTGCATTAAGCATTGTGGCTCATTGTTGGTGAAGTACAAAACACGAGAGCATTCAAACGCCGAATTCATTAACTGACCGTGAGACAATTTACTTTTAGTCTTGTCGTCACTTAATGAAGGAGGCATTTAACTAGGAGATCACTTGGCCTTGGGTATATTTACTCAGCTAAACTGAGACTTTGATAGGGTTACAGCAACAGTGAGGCACTCAGTGAGGTAAGCTCTCTAACTTACAACATGAACTTACCGGTGCCCAAATCGTTTAGCTTGTATGGGTTAGAATTCAGAATATTGTCTTTGCAATTTATTAACGAAACATAAACGTTTCTGTATAGCTTATTTACCATAAGCATATTTTTATATTACTATTACTAATATATATCTATCTGTGGACCGTCCGACCGGCCTTGCTTGCATCTTGTCTATCAAAAACATTGTTGTCATGGAAAACCAGCTTGTATTTAATAAAATTCACACTCTTTTCCACAGTCCAACCATATTGAGTACAAATGAACTTCGGTCTTTGCTTAACTTGTAGTTTCAATCGTTAAACTGTCTTATGTTTTGGTTCCGGTTTCGATTCTAGCTGATAGCACTCAAATTTTTTTTTTTTTTTTTTTTTTTTTTTTTTTTTTTTTACTTTTAAAATCATGACTATATATTGGGTACAATATAATATGAAATAATTGACTCTATAATAATAAATACGAAATCTGCATAAATTAAAAATATATTTAAGCATCTTTTATGATCGGGCAACACCAGGCACCTCTGCTATATGTACGTATGTATGTATGATTTGTATTAATACAACTATGACAAGATCTTGTATGTCTCTGTTTCTCACCTAAATGTATTTTTGGTAAATCCACTTTGAATAATAATTTTTTTTTTTACTATTAATCGAATACTTATCGGAATTAAATAGAAGAAAATTTAAACTAATTGTTAAAAAGAAAATGCTATTTAAAACAATTTTTTTAACATAACTACATTTTAAGCTGTTTTTTCTAAACCGCCCAGCGTTGCCTGGTTGTGAAATACGCATAAATTTTAATTAAGAGAAACTGATATGTGCATGTGAGTATTATGTTTTTACTAAACAGTTTATTTCTTGTAAGTAAAAAAAAAAAAAAATACTCAAACTGAGATCGAAACCAAAATCTAACGACAGTGAGTTAAGTATGATAACCGTTAGACCAGCTTGCCACGTTCTTTAAAAAACTATTTTCTAACCTACTTATTCTTAACATAAGGAAGCTGTAATGTTTCATGACCACGCATGTGCAGTCGTAAAAAAAGTTGGCAAACTAATAAAGCCGATGACCCTCAAGTACCACTTTTCAATTTTGGGACGTTAGCAGCCCTTTCTAAATGGAAACTGATTAAAAAGTTTTCCACATCTCTGAATACCCTACATTTCAAATTTTTTCTTTGAAATCGCCTCCTATAGATATCTCTGTATATACTACACATAGTTCTTTTAATGCAAACTATATTAACCTCTTATATAGCTTTGAGTATTTTATATAAAATATTAAAATAAAATTTTAAAAAATGTAAGAATACAAACTAACTTCAACATATCAGATTTATCACTTGCATAAGCCGATTTTCTGCTAGAAACTTAAATTACAGAAACTTGATTCAACTATATAATCTAAAAATAAAAATAGGAAAACCTTAACTTACAATGTTAAATAGAAAACTGGAATCATCAGCTGTTTCCTATGTAGCTGTACCCATGGCACAGTGGTTAGAGTACTTGGAAAGATCAATTGTAGAAAATGATATTCTCCTGAAGGTTGATGGTTCAATCCTCAGTGTGTGCGATCAAAAATACAATTTGGAATTACTTAAAACCTCTATCCAGTCATGGCTGATGGAACAAGAGCACACTACCCCCGTGAATTAAATAAAAGGGTTCCACTCGAAATTCTGTCCAAATTCCCAAGTTCGACAAGATACACGGGAAGAAGGTCGGAGGTTACATTGACCAAAACATTGTGAAAATCACACTCAAGTCGATGAATCCATATAATACGAGTGTTCAGTCTGAGGCACTCCAGAAAAAAATAGGTTAGCAAGACATCATCTAAAACCATGATTGTTACTGGAAATGTCTGCATAACCCTGGATACGATTTTGGATGAAGCGGTGAGCTGCCTGAGTTGATATTCTGGTCTTGTCAGAGGATATTTGTTGCAATATTTTTGGCATGTTATCAGAGTATCATCACAAAGATTTGGATGATTATATTTATAACCAAGAGTGATAAGAACGAATCTTTGTATAACAATCTGTTTGAATTTTTCGGTCAGAGTATTTCATCTTGACGCAAGAAAGGAATTACACTTTGCTGACCCTGACTGAATTAATACTACCATTGTTTAAAACTCTGACTGGATTGATGCTGCCAATTTTTGCTTGGTACAACTGCATTTAATATTTACTGTCTTAATAAACTTGCTCTTCTGGTGCCATCCTTGATGTAAATGCACCCAACCAACTCGACAAGCAATAAAATCCCATCTATTCACTGTGGAGATCTCTAGATGTTGGAGAGCTTTCTACTCTAATAGCTTTTTTCTTTGAGCAGCCAGCATTTGAAACTCTGTTTCCCGGACTGTATCGACATGCAGAAATTTAAATGTAATGTAAACAGACATCTCGCTGCATAACTCCCCATGTAAGCTTCCTCCTTTTAATTTTAGGCCCCTAATTCACAATAGCCCCTTATGTCTGTGTGGCAATATGCCTTGTCTGGAGTAAATTGAAGTTTAAAGATATTTTTGAATTGAATGTTTAATTTCAGAAGGGTTTCTATAAGTAACTGATCTATACACAAGTCCTGAAAATGAAAAAGATTTTTTGGTGGGTAGCTAAGCTGATCTGTATAAGTGTTAAACTTTTAAATTTTGCAGGCAAAGAGTAAAGATCTTTCTTGTGTGGACACGAAAAATTATGTACGAGAATTCTAAAATATCCAATATTTTTATAGAGCAATTTCGGTTTCTGATTGGTTGCTAGCAGAACGTGGATCCATTTGATTAGTGAGTTTGTACCGCCAGTGTCTATAAGTAGAACCTTCCAATTTTCTTTAATCATAACCTCATATAAAAAAATATATTGCAAGAAAAAAATTCAAAAATATAAAGAAAAATCAAGTTTTGACTACTGTTGTCATTTTGGATGTTATTCTCATAACGTTTCAGCTGATGTAACCTCCAATCTTAAGGTGTACTTTTGTTGAACATAGAAATCTTTGTTGAATCCTTAATTTCGAATGAAACCCTTTATTTAATAGAAATAGCTTGCTTTCATTCCATCAGCCATGATTGGGAAAAATAATCCATAATAAATTATTAGTGTCATCCACACTGAGGGTTGAACCTTCAACTTCCAGAAGACTGTCACTTACTTAGCACTTTATCCGTTATACCATAGGACAATTCTAGTATGAATGTTAGGAGCCCTAAACCTATTTTGTAATCTTAATACTCTTTGTCTCTCTTACTCTACATGTGTGTGCATGTGCCAACTATTCTAACCGTTACCCACCACCTCAAAGCTTAAACAACAACCTCTCATTGGCTAATCCTTCTTCTCCTGCCCCTTCCTGCACACATCTCCTTCATTACATTGACGAAGACCGAAGATATGGTCGAAAATTGTATTCTTAAAAAAAAAAATTTTTTTTTCAAAAGACATTTTGTATTCAAATAAGAAACAAAGAAAATATACAGGGTGACCCCCCCCCCCCAAAAAAAAACAAAAGCTAAATGGAGGCCATCTAGAACATATGCTGTAGAACGGAGAAAAAAAGCCAAAGACCCTAGTGTTTTGATGTGATGTTTTGAGTATAATAAACTAGTTATGACCAAAGTTTCATTTCATTCGGACAAAACACTAAGAAACGGGGCCTAATTAGAGTTGGGGTCCGTTTTTTTTTTGAGGGGGAGTCACCCTGTATAAACATGTACACTTTTCGTATTGATTTTTTTATACTTACAGATATATATTATAATACAAGTTATCAATTCTCAAAATTTCTGAAACCTAATAGCAATAAAAATAGCACAACTCTTAAATACAAAGATTATTTTATTCTAGTCTTCTGAATAACCTTTGTTTACACATTCTTACCTATTACATCCATTAAAAAAATGAGCAAAATAGCATGAGAAATATCTGACGTCATTGAATGCCAAAACTAAAATTTTACACATTCAGTTCTACCAAAATATAAACGTTAAAGAATTCGGTTGCAGCTGTCTGGCCTTCAATTCATGATTAAAGTGTAGTATCCGTTCTTAGTCATCAGAAAAAATTCTTGACCGGGGACAATTTTTATTTTTCCCCATTCACAATTCTTCTTTTGGGTGGAGTTGGATACTCCTCCACATTAAATCGACTTTCTTTGCATCGCATCCATTCCTCGTAAAGAGGCGGTGAATAGAAACTTCAAAGTGACATCTGTTTAAAGAATATTTAGCTGATAAATATTTTTTAAGTAAAAAGCGAAGACAGTAAGTAAACCATCATGAAATTTCCATCATGTTAGTTTAATAATGATGCTATTATGTGTTTCTTGTACATCCATTTAACCAATTCCATGTTTTCATAGTTACATGCAATCTCCAGTTGTATGTCAATCCCTGTTAGGAGAAGCTGAATTTGACATTAGTTTTTGCAGGGAGGTGCTGCCATTCTCCCACATACAGCACTTGGTATTCCAAAATAGTCATCCATCTGGTAGCAATCAAGCCTAAAATCAATTAACTTTGATCTAATGACATCTGGTGTGTCTCCATGATAATGGAACCAGAGCAATTTTTAAAAAGTTTTGCAAGAATCCATATCCGACCTAAAAACTCTTATTTGTCAGTAATGATTTAATTTGTATGATTTGTAGCATTTGTATTTTATATTTTAAAAGGATTAGCAATTGGATATGTATTCAAAACTCTGCATTTGGCAGGTTTTTAATAAACAAAATGTAAACAATTAAAAAAAAAAAATTCACAAAATACGATACATGATTGTGGAATCTGTAGTCCAAATATTTGGACTTCTGAAATTTTCAAAACGTCCTGTTCCAACTCCTCAATGAACACATTTTTTCTGAATCCAATTCCTTGATTCAACAAGGTTAAATATGTCGAACCAGCCTCTTAATCAGATTTTGTCCATTCCATTCATTTCTACCAATCTTCTCATCATCCATCATCCAACATAGTTTCATTAACTTTTATCCTTGAGTGGCTTTTGGCTTTTATAAGCCGTGATTCATTAGTATATAAAAAATATCGACTCTTTGAGTTGTAATTACCTTTCATTTTACTTTTAATATGTATTATCTTCAATCAATAAGCATAATAAAAGTGAGTTTTGTATAAGTAAACATGTCCTGCATAGAATTGGCTACCATTAGTTTGCTACACCATTATTTTAGTTTCTCTTGATAAAAAAAATTAATGAATTGAGAAACGTGTAACGTCAAGGCCAAAATTTAATGTAACATGTTTGGTTAATCCACTGTAAATAACAATCAATTTAGTTCTTACTTTGTATTGACCTAGCTCTTATTAAGCTTAATCCAGCCCTGATAATCGCTTGAAGGATTAATGTATTTATGTTTAGTGCTTACTATTACCTATGTTCAAATCCTTGTCTTAATAAATGGTTTTGGCGCAATTGTATACATAACGTCTATTTGTGTGATTGGATTGTGTCAGTGAACTAATTTTACTATTTTATGTTAATGGTCTTCTAGTTTTCAAATGATCAATGGCGGTATACAGTTTGGTCATTCTTACAGTGCATCATTGTTGTGGAGTCTATTATACCGTATCGAGAGTATCTTATTTGGGCTTTGAATTCTGTTTTGAATATTTGATCAAGGTTAACTTGTAGGAAGAAGTATCCTCAGGTCAAGTTGTCCTGACAAATCCTTGAACAGAGAAAGCAAGGACACTTAAGGATGATGTCTACTAGGTATTCAAACTATTTCGTTTGTTTTTTGTTTAAAAAAATTTTTTTTTTCTTATTTTGTTCTACGTGGGGATGGAGCATCCTATCAGATGCCAGACATTCACCTGCTACCTCATAAATTCCAACCAAGAGCTCTTTAAGATTCTAACTGTCCCTTTTAGTGCAGTTATTTACACCTCTCTTGCACTTTCTTTCTCGGGTATATTTTCCAGGTAGCTTTTGAAATTTTTCACGAGTTTGGTTGCTTCTGATAATTACTGGAATGGAGATCTTCCGGAAGATTCTAGTTTATTTTCATATCATACATAAATCTTGGTATTTCATTTTCTTTTCCCTCTCTGTTCTGTTTAACCCAGCATCCTATGATCTTACATATGTTTAGTAAAATCGTTTTTACGGCTTATTTTATTTTAAAATATTTTGGCTCTGTATTTCTCATTAAATTTCATTTCTACCCTTTTTTGACATTGCAAAGATTACAGAGAAATTCAGTCACTAATGTCCACACCTAAACTAATTCATTGATCATGATTGCAGCAGCATATTCTTTTCCTTGTTTTGATTCTCAGGTATATATCCATTGATATCTTTTTTTTTTTATGTAGAGTAATGTGATCCTCGGTTGATTGTGTCTAACTGTGTCGGATGTATACTTAAGAGTAAAAGCAATGAAAAGAATATGCTGTTTAATAGCCCTGGAAACCCATTGGCTAGGCGCAAGAGTGGATAATTTTGGTTACATTTAGTTTATTTTTTTGTGAAAAGGGGGACAAAAAGCAGGTAAGAGCCCTCCGTGAAGATTCAGATAACCCTGATTTGGGTGAACTGTTAACATGGATTAGATGTCAACTAATAAATATTCCCTCAAATGTTTTAGACTATTTAAAATGCTTATTATCGAACATAATGTGGATATAATTTTCCATTTAAAACTTCAAATATTTCAGATTTGTATTACAATTTCTCCATACTCATTAAACACTAATTAAATAAGATTTCTTGAATTTCATTTTCTGAAGACCCCTAAAGTGTCATAAATTGTTGACATTTTGTAGAATCGGAATTAAATTCATGTAATATGGATTTGATGAAAATTGGAATAAGGATTCCAGACGTATGCTTTAGTATTATTTATAACTTGGTTTTAAACTTCGTTAGCAGACATGAAAAGGGTTCAAAATTCTGCTATTCAGGAAAATAGATTTTACACTTCCTGAGGCCGTACATGTATTGAATGTCTTTAATATTATGTCCATTTTAAATTCTATTTGGTTACATTTCGCAATGATGTGAAAGATTTGGATTTTATTACCCAACACAAAAAGTGAGCTGGTCTCAACTCTCCATTTTGAAGAACTTCATTTTTTAGTATGGACACTGTCAATATGTTTCTTAAACTAAGTGCTATACATTAAGATAATAAAATTAAATAAACGATACTTATGAAGAGAACGACCCGTTTTTCACAAGTATTTCTGATTAATTGCCACTCCTGGCAAAATGAAAGAACCTTTTTACTGATGATTATAACATAATCTGCAAACCCACTAAAAAAAATTCTTTATTTATTTCAATTAACTGTCGTCTGCTGCATTGGTTTAGCGTTTTGCTATACACCTGCGGTTTTGGTCAAGATCAAAGTGTAGTATCTGTTCTTCAGATGCTGCACTTCCATTTCTTGTTCTCTTTCGGTGGAGGAGAAATCCTTCACGACTGAGACAATATTTTTGTACCTTTTCTCCACGTTAAAAAACGACCCTGGTGTCTAACTCTGCCCCGTGGGGAGGCATAGTAAATAGGTACTAGAATATGCCAAGGTAACATTCATGGAAAAGCGTGTCATACCAAATAAATTAAACCCTATGTAGCTCCATGCAGCTATCAACAAATTATCTGCAATTAATAACTGACATCTCATCTGGATTTAAATTGCATTCCACACTTATTTTTGTCTAGAGAAAACATGAGTGCCTACTAGACACCATCCTTGAGTGTCTAAGGACTTTTTGTACAAGGTTTGTCAGGGCAACCTGGCATGAGGATACTTTCCCCTTACAAGTAAACTCGGGCTACGTATTCGAAACCCAAATAAATTCTCCTTCGGTATGACTATCCTTGATTGGCTTATACGAAGATTGATGCACCTTCTGTAAGTGATGTTATCTACAGTAACAGCAGTAAGCTTCACCAGACTAGATGAATTCTTGTTCTGGAATCTAGTAAGACTGAAGTAGCAGCATAGTTAACTGGCCACTAAGTAAGAGGAAAATTAATTTAAAAAAATTTTTTTTATTTATTTATTACATTTTCACCCCAAACAAGGCACATTGCCACTTTGATGTAGGGGGCTGCTATCAGGGACATAAGCTACAGGGATACTATGTGGGGAGTTGGGCAGCAAGATGTCGGTTCACGTTACACTTGAACTTCTGCATCTCAGTACAGTTGGGGAAGCAGGAACCCGGAAGCAAATTCCAAAGTCTAGCGGTTCTGGGGAAGAAACTACTGGAGTAGAAGGCTCTCTTACATATAGGGATCTCAACTCTGAAGGGGTGAGATTTTGCTGCATGTCGGGTTTGTCGGGAGGGTATTTACGTCGAGGGGGTACAAGTGCTTGCATTTCGTCAGAGCATTCATTGTTAAAGTACTTGTAGAACAGGCAGAGGGTTGCTACATTAATATTCCTAACTTCTTTACTAAATCTTTTTTGAGAGAAAAAAGGAAATTGTAAAATAATATTCGAATATCTATACATATACAGATCAAGGGTTAGCCCCTGGAAGGGGACCCCTTGATGTTTTTTTTTCTTTTTGAGAACTTCGACTGAAGTAAAACGAAACAAAAGTCTAGTTGATTTGCCAAAAACTCAAGTGGTTGCACGCAAAGATGAATTAATAGCAGGTGTAACCATTTCGTTCGCTTGAAACAGTTTTTTTTGGTGTGTGTGGGGGGGGGTCATTAGTCAGGTATTTTTCACCTTATTGTAGACAAAATTGATCTTGAAACGCCACAAATGATGCTAGGCCACAGATTGTCTTTCTGCAAACACTAGGAAATGCAAAGCTGTTGATATGGTAATCCAAACACTAGACTTTTCAAATATTAAAAGGTCCAACTCCAACCTTGGAAAATTTAAGCCTTTAAACTGCTGAATAGAAAGTACTTTCTCATTTTAATAGAATTTGAAATGAAAAGTAAAGTATTATGATCAATTTGATTTATTTTGTGCAGCTAGAGTGAATGTAAATATATTTTTTCACACGTCTCTTTCGTATTAAAGAACTGATTTAAAAAGTAAAATTGGTATAGTTAGTTAACGTACTTCCTAACTCCAGGCTAGGCTGCTATCGGAAGTAGTGACATGGTAAATCAGTTCCTTCACTTCTTCCGTATTTAATTTATTGAAATAAAATGAGAAAAAGACATTGAAAAATATACAATAAAGCTTATACCGATAAAAATAACGCAATTAGTTTTTATTTGCATTATTAATAACTAAATAAAAAAATAAGTTTTTTTATTTTCTTTAAATTTTATAAGAAATGTTTATGAAATTACAAAAATACTTTTTGTTTTAAATTTTAAAAAAATAAGTCTTTTTTATTTGAATTTATATAATGTTTATGAAAGTAAAAAAGTAAAATTATTGAAATAACAAAATTTCAAACATAAAAAAACGTATCCAATGCATAATATTCCCAAAATAGTTTAAAGTGTTTTCAATAATTTTTAATCAAAATAAGACCAAAAAAACTTTTCAATGATTATTAATTATAAAAAGAACAATCGGAAAAATGTAAAAAAAGAAAAAAGAGTACAAGCACAGAGGAGATATAGGCATAATAGGAAAAAAGCGAAGGAACTTATTTACCTTGTCACTGCTTCCGGTAGCAGCCACGCTGGAAGTTAGGCAGTACATCAGCTGACTAACCTTCACATTATATGAAAATGTGAAAATAATTCATACTATTTAGATTTTTCGAACTACTGTTTTTATCTTGAGTGTTATTTTCACAACGTTTCAGTCGATGTAACCTCCGAACTTCTTGAAGTGAATTTGGAATTTGGGAATCTGCACAGAAGTTCGAAAGGAACTCTTTATTTAATCCACTGGGATAACATGCACTCGTTCTGTCAACCATGACTAAGTGATTCGCAATTGTATTTTTGAATGCCTGTGCTGAGGATTGAACTTTGCAACTGAATTTTACCAGGTATTTTATCTACTACTCCATGTGGACAATTCTATTATGAATTTTAGGTGTCTTAAACCTTGTGTTTCTAGATGTACAGCCTTACTAATTATATATCACTATTTATTACTTTATACAATAACAGAAAGATTTCCAAATTTGACAAGATACACCTGAAGGTCAGAGGTTACATCAACCGAAACGTTGTGAAAATAACATTAGAGAAGAGAACAGTTGTTCGAAGAATTCAAATAATACGAATAATCAATCCTCTAAAAAAAAAAAAAAAAAAAAAAAAAAAATCAGAAAAGTGAAAATGAGTTTTTGTTTTTTTATTTGTTTGTGTGTTTAAGATTACACATCAACACCAGAGAAATACCTGGAAAATTAAAAAAATATTTCTTATTTTCCCAAAATGGTGGCCATTTTGGAAATACAAAAGTAATGGTTACTTGTTCTGTCCTATGTTATGTGATCAAGAAAAGGGTGACCATTTGATGTTAAATTAATATTAGAAAATAAGCCTCTCACTTTCAACTTATATGATTTGTATTTGCATGGTGCTAACGTGTAAATTATACGGAAAAAAAAATCGAATCTGATTTTTATTTTTCTGTTGATAGCAAAAGGAAACATTTTACCGAAATTTGGTATATAAGTTTTACGAGGTATTTTGAGCAGCATCATTATTTTGTCATACCGACTTCTCGAATTTCTTTTAATTATTTTTTTTTTACGTACTGAAGATGGCAAAGAAAAATAGTTCAAAATATACTCATGTTTACAATTTATATAAAAAAAAGATTAAATGTTTTAGTTTTACTTTGATTGAAACATTCCATGTTTAAAAACGATGTGTCCTCTATAGTGTCAGACCTGACCGAATAGTTAATTGTAGGCATAGACAGATTCATACCATCCAAAAAATTCCAACAAAAACCTAACAGCCAGCCATGGTTCTCCCCAGAATGTGCTGCTGCCATCGCACACAGAAATCACTTTTTCCATAGCTACCAACGTCATAGATGCTCGGAGACTAAAGCTGCTTTTAGGACTGCCAGCAACCACTGTAAAAGAGTAATAAAAAATGCAAGGGAGCTATATGCTCAGTCCAAAGTAGCTGAGCAGCGGCTTGGTTCTCACCAGTTTTGGCAAATAGCAAACAGGATCCTGAACAGAAGCGTGCGTTCTATCCCAACCATCATCAATGGACCCGAGGTCATCTTTGTCAGCATCAGACAAGACCAAACTATTTGCCAAGAACTTTGCAGCTAATTCTACCCTATGCGACGAAGGCCATCAACTCCCCGTATTTCCTCCTATAACAGATAACACGCTATGCAACATACAAATATCTATGTGTGAGGTCGCCAAGCTAAACAAGAACCTTGATTCCAGTAAAGCAACTGGCCCTGACGGCATTCCAATTATAGTGTTGAAAAAGCTTCAACCAGAACTTGCCTCCATACTTACAAAACTGTTTAAGCGTTTCCTTAAGGAGAAGTGCTCCCCCACACCCTGGAAAACCTCATCAGTATGTCCTGTATTTAAGAATTCAGTTGATAAGTCGTCTCCCTCTCAGTACATGGTCCTGGATATGACCTTAAACTATATCCAGTGGTGAGGCCCCAGCATGCGGGCTTTGGGGAGTGTTGAGCCACCCTTTAATTACCATTGCTCTCAGGTCCACTCTGACCCGGAGTGGTAGTACCTGTTAGGGTCCCAACTATGGGTTAAATAGAAACCAACTTGAAAACAATAAATATATTCTATTAAAAATATTTTTCTTCAAAATCTTTGGATTCGGCATTAAATAACCCGAAAAAAATTGCTATGCCGTAAAACAACCAATTAACCCTCTCAGTACTGACCAATAAGTCTCCTGTGTGTCATGAGCAAGTTGCTAGAATCCATATTAAATAGAGAAGTAGTCAACTACCTCAGCAGAAATAACCTTCTTAGTGACATGCAATATGGTTTCCATTCTGCCACATCTACAGCAGATGTGCTAACAGTTATCTCATAGGATTAGTGAATCTCTCGACAAAGGCTTCTTTTCTAGGGCAATTGCTCTTGACATATCAAAGGCCTTCGATAAGGTATGGCATAAGGGCTTACTTCACAAGATTTCCAGCTATGGTACAGCTGGAAATGTCCCTCAGTCCTCATTTTTTAATGAGTGATTTTTCTGACAAAGGGAGAAGAAAAAGCTGTTTTCTAGGTTGGCAGTATTTTGCGCGAACAGTTGACAGAGATGGCGGAAATTTTCTGTTTCTATGTCTATCCTTGTAGCCATGTCACTAGTAAGGGTGCTGGAGGTAAACGTTTTGTCTGGGCTGACGTTATCCGCCTGATAGTCAGGGACCCGAACCTTGGATTAACCACCAAGGAGGCTGTCCTATCAGCAGGTGCAAAGTACTGGAGTTGCTGTATTGCCATTTGGTGAATGGATTCTGGACCATGCAGTAGCTTCTGGTGGGGCCTCTCAATGCCATACTAGTGGGTAATTGTTACGGCTTTACCTTATCATTAGCTACAAATAATAAAAAAAAAATTCTTCGTTTCTTTTTCTCTCTTAGTTTCCCCTCTCTGTCCTGCTCTAAGTAAATCTGACGACCTAGTCCACAAATTCCAAAATTTCATCATGACAAGTTTCAAGAAAAAATACATGATTAAACCCGGTTCTCCAACTTCCAACGTAGACTCTTACTACCATGTCTCCTTCTCCAACATCAGGGGTCTACGTTCTAACCTTCCAGAGGTTGAAACCCAATTACAGGAGACTAAACCAGACCTTTTATTTTTAAGTGAAACTGGCATTGGACAGGCTATTTCCCTAGAAGAGTTCGCAATTAAAGGATACTCTAACAACTTCTAAATCTGACCCCCAAGATCGCCATGGGCATGGAATTTGTGCCTATATTAGGGATAATTTTCCATGTGGTAGGGACATCTCCCGGGAAGATCCTAACTTACCCTATATGTGCTTCCGGGTTGCTTTAGCTCACACTACGGTATTTATATTTACTCTCTATCGCCCCCATAACAGCGGAGTTACTATCTTTCAAAGCATATCTAAGAAAATTGACCAAGTCTTATCTGCTTATCCTTCAGCTAACATTCACGTGTGGTGACTTCAATGTTCACAACGTCGAATGGTTGACCCACTCTAACAAGACCGATTATGAGGGAAGGTGCTGTCATGATTTCTCCATTGCCTATGACCTCACTCAGATTGTTCAGGAACCCACCCGTGTGCCCGACAATGATGGCCAGTATGCGAGCCTACTAGACCTTTTTCTCACAACTTGCCCTGAACTATGTTCAGTTTCTGTTCTGTTGCCTCTTGGCTCTTCCGACCACTCTGTTGTATCAATTAAGATAAAAATGAAATGTAATAAGTCCCCAGACGTACCTCTCCATCGTACAGTATATCGATACACTGAGGCTGACTGGGATAGCTTCCGTACATTTATATCTGATCTACCTCTGCATTCCATGTTTAAAAAGGATGTGTCCTCTATAGTATTAGACCTGACGGAATGGTTAATTGTAAGTATTGACCGTTTCATACCCTCGAAAAAGTTTCAGCAAAAACCTAACAGCCAGCCATGGTTCTCTCCAGAATGTGCTGCTGCCATTGCGCACAGAAATCACTTTTTCCACTGTTTCCAGCGTAATAGATGTATGAAAACTAAAGCCACTTTCAGGACTGCCAGCAACCATTGTAAGAAAGTAATAAAGAATGCAAGAGAGTTGTATGCTCTATCTGTTAAGTCCAAAGTAGCTGAGCAGCGGCTTGGTTCCTGCCAGTTTTGGCAAATAGCAAACAGAATCCTGAACAGAAGCGTGTGCTCCATCCCAACTATTATCAATGGACCTGAGGTAATCTCGTCAGCATCAGACAAAGCCAAACTCTTTGTCAAGAACTTTGCAGCTAATTCTACCCTTTGCGATCAAGGCTGCCAACCCCCAATATTTCCTCCTGTATCAGAAAACACACTATGTTATATACGTATATCTGTACGTGATGTTGCGAAGCTAATCAAAAACCTTGATTCCAGTAAAGCAACTGGCCCTGACGGTATTCCAATTATAGTACTCAAAAAAACTTCAACCTGAACTAGCGCCCATACTTACAAAACTGTTTAAACGTTGTCTTAAGGAGAATAGTTTCCCATCTCCCTGGAAAATTTCATCAGTATGCCCTGTATTTAAGAATTCAGGTGATCGCTCATCCCCCTCTCAGTACAGGCCAATAAGTCTCCTGTGCGTCATGAGTACGTTGCTGGAATCTATTAAATACAGAAGTAATCAACCATCTCAACAAAAATAACCTTCTTAGTGACACTCAATATGGTTTCCATTCTGCTAGATCTACAGCAGATGTGCTTACAGTTATATCTCATAGGATTAGCAAATCTCTCGACGGAGGCAACCTTTCTAGGGCAATTGCTCTTGACATATCTAAGGCCTTTGATAGGGTATGGCATAAAGGTTTACTTCATAAGATCTCTAGCTATGGTATTGCTGGAAATGTCTTCTCAATTATTAAATCATTTCTTTCTGATAGGTTCATAAAAGTAGTAGTTGAGGGGCAAAAATCAGAAGCTCACAGTATTAATGCCGGTGTCCCTCAGGGGTCCATCCTGGGCCCAACTCTTTTCCTGATCTACATTAATGATCTTCCAAATCATATCCTTACATCATTTGTAGACATCTATGCTGACGACACTACCATTTATGGTAGCACATCTAAGACAGTAAACGACCAAGTTCTCTCCAATTCTCTCTCCTCTGATCTTGAGCACGTAGTACAATGGGGTAAAGAATGGCTGGTTACTTTTAATGCATCTAAAACCAAGCTTCTCTCTTTACATCATCAACATTCTGATCCACATCTGACATCAATTGAAATGAATGGCTCTCGTCTTCAGGAGGCCTCAAGTTTTGAAAAACTTCTTGGCTTGACCATTACTCCTGATCTTAAATGGAACACGTACATCAAATCTGTTGCCAAGGCCGCTGGAAAAATGGTGGGATCTTTCTATCAATCCGGTAGATATCTCACTGCTGATGCTATTCTCTATCTATATAAGAGCCAGGTACATCCAAGGATGGAATACTGTTGCAACATCTGGGCAGGAGCTGCTAGAAAGGACTTGGCCTGCCTTGATAGAGTTCAAAATAGACTTCGTAGCCTCGTAGATGTCCTTTTCTCTTCCTTACAACCTTTATCTCACAGAAGAGATGTTGCAAGTTTGTCTCTGATGTATCGTTATTTTCATGGAAAGTGTTCGAATGAGCTTCAATCTATGGTCCCCCCTCGCCAAACTTTCACAAGAAACACTCGTCTAGCTGTAAACACTATCAATAATTCCCCCCACTCTTTATCTGTGCCTAAACCTAAACGTAGATTCCATGAACAAAGCTTTTTTCTTAGAACTACACGCCTGTGGAATTGTCTTCCGTTTTCCTGCTTTCCGGCTGACTACAATATGGTTGTGTTCAAGTCTAACGTAAATAAGTTCTTGATGAGCCGTTCCATATAAGTTATCAACTTTACCAAATTTTCATTACTAATGATTACTATAATGTCCAATTTCTACTGTACACTCTTTAACCCTTATCCTTGAGTGGCCTCTTGGCCTTGATAATGTGGTGATGCCTATGTAAAAAAAAAAAAAAAGTCTTCTCAATCATGAAATCATTTCTCTCTGATAGGTTCATAAGAGTAGTGGTTGATGGGCAGAAATCAGAGGCCCTCAGTATTAATGCTGGAGTTCCTCAGGGATCTATCTTGGGCCCAACTCTCTTCCTGGTCTACATCAATGATCTCCCAAAACACATACTTAAATCATTCGTTGACATCTATGCTGATGACACGACCATCTATGGCAACACATCAAAGGCCGTAAATGACGAAGTTCTCTCTGATTCTCTCTCCTCTGATCTTGGGCACACCTAACAGTGGGGAAGAGATGGCTGGTTACTTTTAATGCATCTAAAACCAAGCTCCTATCTTTACATCATCAACGCTCTGATCACAATTGAAATGGATGGCTCTCGACTAGGGGAAGCTACATGCTTTGATAAGCTTCTGGGCTTGACCTTTACTCCTGACCTTAAATGGAACACATACATCAAGTCTATTGCCAAGGTCGCTGGAAAGATGATGGGATCCTTCTACCGCTCCAGAAGATATCTCACTGTTGATGCAATTCTCTATCTATATAAGAGCCAAGTACGTCCAAGGATGGAGTACTGCTACCACATCTGGGCAGGAGCTGCTAAAAACAGCCTATCCTGCCTTGACAGAGTACAAAATAGACTTTGTGACTTAGTGGGGATGCTCTTTTCTCTTCCCTGCAGCATCTCCTCCACAGAAGAGATGTTGCGAGCCTGTCTTTGTTTTATCGTTACTTCCATAACAAGTGCTCGTCTGAACTCCAATCCCTGCTCCCCCCTTGCCCATCTTTCACGATAAACACTCGTCTAGCCGAAACCACTGTCAAAAATTTTCCCCACTCTTTAACTGTGCCAAAACCAAAACGTAGATCCCATGAACAAAGCTTCTTTCTCAGAATTGCACGCCAATGGAACTCTCTTCCATTTGCCTGTTTCCCACCTGACTACAACTTGGATGTCTTCAAGTCCAACATAAACAAATTCCTGATGAAATGAACCGCCCCCTCAAGTAAGACACTTTATCAAATCTCCAATACTACGATACTATCCCATTGATTACTGTACAGTCAATAACCCTTATCCCTGAGTGACTTTCGGGCCTTGATAAGTGGTAACTTCCATGTAAAAAAAAATAAAAATAAAAATAAAAAAATAATGTTGTGTTGATAGAATTTTTGTTTATGTAGTGAGGTGAAACAATATTTTGTTTAATAGTTTTATTAAGAGATCGTCACTCAACTATTTTTAGTAACAAACTTAAAAAAAAAAAAAAATGAAATAAATAAAACTGACCTTGTGAAGCCGGTAGTATGTATACATGTATGCCTCTCACCCCTCTCCAGTTTTTCAGTGAGCAGTAGACGTAATAGATGACCACTTATGTCGGTTGAAAACGGGCTGAGAGAATTTTCTAAAATGCCCCTTCCCCCTTTTACACGCACACGCACGCGCTTTACATTTTGTCCTAATTTATCAGGCCTATTCATTGGTCAAAACACCACTTAAAAGCACCCCGTTTAAAAATCAAATCGTATATCATGTAAAATTAAATTACAATTTCATTCAACCAGACCAGACGTAACGAGGCCACAACTATACGCTGGGTGGGGTGTCGTTACAGCGTGGCTGTCGTAAATAGGAGGCCTAGATACTGAAACATGACGTCATGCCTGAGGTACAAGGAAGCAGGTTTTGTCGAGCAGTCAGACTTGATAATGAAAGATAGCTTTTTACAAAAAGCATTAATTCCTTTTTTTTTTTTTTTTTTTTTTTTTTTTTTTTTTTTAATTACAT
>NC_136487.1:25296835-25365382 GCF_053919585.1 Euprymna scolopes | reverse complement strand
AACATTGATTGTTTACCCAAGTGACCAATTTGCATGAAATATGATGAAAAGCAAAAAAATAGATTAAAAAAAAAGATAAAATAAAAATATTATGCAAGAAAAGCTGTTTACTTATGTGAAATCCAAAACACTTATCAGAATCTTGGGGAAAATGCTATAATATAAATTAACGAGGTCATTAAAGAATTTATGTGAAAGCAAAATTAGCTTCTGAATTTTTGAGACGAGGATTGATTCTTCAGATTGTTTAGATTATTCGGACTTCTGTTCTCTTGAGTGTTATTTTCACAACGTTTCGGTCAATGTAACCTTTGACCCTTAAGTGTATCTTGTCTTTGGGAATCTTTCTGCTGAATTTGGGAATCTAGAGAATTTCGAAAGGAACCCTTTATTTAATCCATGTTGGTAGCATGCTCTTGTTCCGTCAGCCGATTCGGAAATTGTTAGAGACGAATAAAAAAGTAAAATATATTTATTGAGTACAGAGCGAAGTAGTGCTTCGCAGATTAATGTTTTTATTAAAGAAAAAGTAATCGAGTAAATCTGACGACGGAGAACATTAATATAAAAGAACCGTTTTGTTAACAATTTGTTTTACTAACAAAATATAACAGACAACGTGATTGGAAATCTTCTTGGAGAAAGAGTTTCTTAAACTCTAAACAAAAGCTTTATAATTTTTTAGATGAGGATTAATGATTTGGATTATTTGAGTTACTATTCTCATCTTGATTATTATTTTCACAATATCTGAAAAGGGTCGGTTACATTAGCTGAAAGGTTATGGAAGATGTAATAAAGAAAGGTTTTTTTAAAAAAAGCGGTGGGGGGGGGTCAAAAAGTAACAAATAGCTTTTAAAGATTGTGTTCCTATTTACTTGCCTCCCCGTGAGGGCATCTGGACAAAAGGTCAGTTTTTAATGTGGAGAGAATCTAGCTTACCCCCCCCCCAAAAAAAAAAGTTACTAGACTAAAACAAAATTAAAATTGCCTCACTCTAGGATTTCTCCTTCACTGACCAAAGACAGAATACGTGATAATGTCAGAAAATTGTGATTTCATAAAATTTTCAAAATTGAAAATGACATAAATTTTTTAAACTACCACAGCACCAAAAGCTATATTTGATGTTCACGAGCTCCATGAACCTTATCAATGTTCGTGTATCTAAAAGTAAACTGTAATCTTTTGTGCTTCCATAATTTTTGTAGAGATAAACATCATCACGATATCAATTTCTGACCTTGTGTCTTACAGTCTCAATATGCCATCACCTCAGGCGTTACTTCCACCTTTCAGTCACCTGAACCGCCCTCATCCATAAGGAAACCAACTTTGTGTTGAACTTTGCTTTAAAGAGGGGGCACATATCATGTAAAAAGTTAAAAACAAAAAATAATAATTAAAAAAAAACTACTTATTTGTTATCAAACTCTTGCTTTTTTTTGTTGTTTTTGTCTAATGTTAATTAGTTACCACCAAAGCTGTGTGTAAAACGTCAGCGTTTTACACAATGACAGCAGCGTCATCATTTCGTGTGTGTACTATTTTCTGAGTCAATTTCTATGGATGGGCATTGGCGCTATAAGTGTTAGTGGAAGTAACATTTTTTTTTCTATCAGATTTTCATATTTACTTTGGAAAACAAATAGATTTTTTTAATGCACTACACAGATGAGAGTTAATAAAATTAGTTTTAACGTCTTCTGTTGACACTTATGTATCTAAAGATAATGTTGCTTACAGGTCTCCATACTTTTTTGGAAAAAAGCGCCAGAAAATAAGGATCACACTATCATTTTAAATAATCAAATCCAAAGGAATTTTTTTTTTTTTAGGTCGATTTTGTATTTGCAATTTTTATTATCTCAATAGTCATATATTCTATTATATGAATATATTTTTTTGATATTGGAAACCTGTTATATAAAAATCTTTAAACTTCATATTGCAGAATATATGAATTTAATATCATTTAAAGCTTTTTAAAAATAATTATTTTTTTAGAATGCTCGTTTTTTGTTGTAATTAAAATAATTATATCACGGAGAAAAAAAGTGATCAAGAAAAAAGTGTTTATTTTTTTATTTATTTATTTATTTTTAAACATAATACTGATTTTTTATGCCCAATTTTGTTTATGACTTAAAGGTTTAAGTGAAATAAATAATGGGATTATATAATATATATATAATTATTTTTTAATTATTTGATTTTTTCAGCTTTAAAAAATGTAGAAATTTTTATCAACCTTCATTTTAGTTTTCGTAACATGAGATATGGGGGATGGGGTAGAACACCTAAAAATATATTTCCGCTAATATATTTAACGAAACCTACTTTTATTATGCAAATTTATTTAATAATGAATAAATATCGAAACTTTCAGGAAAATATGACTATGTATTTGATTTTTGCTAGATTTTTAAAACATGGGTATGTCTCCGGCTTCAAAAACGTCACTACATAGGAATGTTTTGAAACGTCGATAATATAAACACGATTTTTGTGTCACATTTTCATTATTTTTGTATGCTGTAAAATATTTTAGAAAAATATTAGCAATTTATTCGAAGCTTCTTTTAGGATGATAATAAATTAAATTAAAGTTATATCGTGATCCATACAGGGGAGGGGAGGTAAAACTGTAGCACACATTGGAGGTACCTAATGTTCACATTCTATGAGCGATATTTCGGACAAAGGGAAAAGAGTTGCTGTTTTCTGGGTCAGTCTATCTAATGCTTGTCATTTGCCTGTTTTTGACCTTGAAGTAATAGTATTAGTATTTTTTTTCTTAACTCTTTACAGTAAGTGGCTTCATACTTTATCTGGCGCGATTTCCATAAAAATAAAAAATACACTGATTGTTAGACGTTTGTGACTATGGAATTATTTGCTTAAAAATGTATATATATTTAAAGATAACTTTTTTTTTTTTTTTTAGCATGGTGTTGTGATTGAAGAAAAGATCTAGTGAGAAAGTTTAACATTTTTTTTTTTTTTCTAAGTGTACATTTTGAAATCCTGACGAGTCGTTGCTTTATGATTGGCAGTAAGAAGAGTATCTGATAACCGCTTTTTTGCAAAGATTTTAATTAGAATCAATAATACAGATTATACAAGGACAATGCTTCTCCGCTGAGTTCTTTGACAAGAGCCTCACCTTTTGTTGCAATGAATGGCAACATATGGACATAGCAAGTGTGGTGGTGGTGGTGGTGGTGGTGGAGGAGGAAGCTGACACTTTCACTGTTTGTTCACTTTTAGTTTTTATATATACAATTACCTTAATGTAACTATTTCTTCTGCAATTTATTTCGTACTTATGTTCTGGGATGATGAGGGTGGAGATGGTGTGGTAGTTAATAGCTTGACATGTTAGTTCTGTCAGGGCTACTACATCTCTCTCACTAATACCCTTGCGAAAGGTATGAATCTATATATCTCCTCCCTTAAAACTATGGATTGAGTAGTAGGGTAGACTAGATTCTCAAGCCTTGGTTGTGCAATTTGTTTGGGAAAAGGAAAGTTTTGGAAGAACATCAGTCTGTTTCTGGCATGTCTTCTGGATGTCTTGGATTTGTTCCTACCATTGGTCTTAAACCATTCTGACCTAGAAGTGTGACTGAAAATAACGCAACCCTTGCTTCATACAAGCACCTTTTCATAGGGTATCTTTTGTTAATCGAGATAGGAGGAGGCCAACTGAATGATCTGTGATTAATCAACCCATTTTCTCTAGACAATGATCGATATAATAAGCTGAGAAACTTGACTGATTTCATTTTTAATATCTTTGTGATCACAGAAACAGATAAGTTGGTGTACTTCTGTACTAGCTTGCTGAACTATCTTGAGCCATTTTGCTTATTTCTTGGGAACTCCATGAATATTTGAACGTGGCACAGTGGATGGAGACATTGGATCTTTATGGTTCCAGATGAGCATTGTCTGAAGATAGCAGTTTTAATCCTATCCAAAAAGCTAGAGGATTCGTTGGCCAGAACGTGGTCAGACAACAACAACTATGGAAGGCAGTAATTACTGAGGATGAAGTTAAGAGACCCAACATTCCTATCCTGTCGTGGTTAACCACCTGAAGAAGGCTAGAGGAATAGTTCATCGAAATTTGATGAAACAACAACAACAATGAAGATGAGGATAACAGTTTGCAAATAAATAGATAAATATACAAATTACTCATTTCAAAAGATTCCAATGAAAACAAAAATAATATATAACTCCTAGAATGTTCGCAATGTTTATCAATGGATCATTCTAAAATTGTTTTTTGGCATTGGCAAGCAATCTTATTTTTTGTCATGGTTGACTTTTCCATTTTACAAACGTTCCACACAGCTGGTATGTTTGTTCATGAACTTTCTCAATGGCAGCCTGCTCACCACTTTCTGGAGATGAATATAAAAAGTATGACAGATCTGTAATAACCCATATCACAGTGGATAAAGTACTTGGAATTCAGTTGTAAAAGTTACTCTCCTGGAGGTTGAACGTTCAATCTTTAGTGCGAGCAACTCAAAAATACAATTGCAAATTACTTAGGACTTCTACCCAATCATGGCTGATGGAATGAGAGCATGATATCTCCATGGATTAAATAAAGGGTTTTCGTTTGAAATTCTGTGCAGATTCACGAGTTTGACAAAATACACCTGAAGAAGATTGGAGGTTACATCAACCGAAACGTTGTGAAAATAACACTCAAGATGAGAACAGTAGTCCGAAGAATTCAAATAAAAAGTATTTCTAGAGTATCAGGTGAAGTAGTGCTTATTTGTTCCTGAACTCTTGGTGAGATGAGGACTTAAGTAACTAGAAGAATACCCGTCCTAGGATAAGTAAAATGAATTCCCTAAACAGAACAGATTTACACCACTTCTATATACCCTCATTAAAATGAAGATATGATGATACTAAACCTTGTGTTTAGAATCCTTATTCTAATTTTGATTTTAGAAAATATCTAAAATTTAAGGCTTAAGGAGTCTTCAGAAGAAATTGAAATTCAGGAAACTTGTTTAAATGGTGTTTAATGATTATGGATCCAATTCAATGCAGACCTGATTTTATTTTTAATTTTCAAATAGGAGGTTGTGCTAATATCATAATCCCCTGAAGACTCTTTAAAATAAATTGAAATTTGAGGAATATTGATTAATGTCTAATCTTATTAATTTGTTTTTTGTGTATTGATATTCATATTAAAAACCTTTTTTTTTCTATTTATTTCAAAAAGAAAATTCAATTTTGTTATATATGGGTTGTGGAATTACATTCATCTATAAAAAATCTAGCTAATTTGCATATTCTTTTAAACATTCATTTTAATTAATTCCCTATTAGTTTTTTTTTTTGTTTTTTTTTTCGGTTTTCTTATGGAATAATCAGCTTTAGTTAACTACTATGTGATTATATTCATGCAGATATTCTACATGATTTATATTTGTGTAAAAAGCTTATGTTAAATGCAAACCTTTTTCTTTATATATTTATGTATGCTTATATGTCTAAAACATTTTGCCTATCAAACTTCCTCTGTCAGTTTTTAATCTACAGACATGAAACTTAATATATAGAGTAATCAACCCATGCAAGACTATATTTGGAGAAAATCGGTGCAAAAGTGTGAAAATTAAAGAAATGAAATTTGTCATGTGAAGGTTGAACGATGGCATTACGAATATGCATGCATAACGTAATAGCTATTGGTTCATGTTTTAATTTTTAGCTTTGCAGCAAACGTCTTCACAGCTCAGGCATTATCAAAGGAAAAAGTAAATCGTAAGCTAAACGTTTTTGTTTCGATTCTTGTTGGTGGTGCACGAGTCATTTCTTTTTTTTTTTTTTTTTTTTAACTTTTTAAATCATTATATATTGGGTCCAATATAATATAATAAATGTGAAATCTGAATTTTCACAAAGAGCTTCATTTGCTTTTTCCCTTTGTATAAAACTAAATTATACTAAATATAACCCACCTTTGAACCCTCCACGCCTAACAGTTGTGTTTCAAAATTCATAAATGATCATTAATTAGTTTAGGAATGAATATATTTAAATTTTCACATCAGAGATTTTGTCCATATTATTCCCCTTAAGAATTCTTAAAAACACTGTAAAGAAATTGAAATTCGAGCAATATTAAATACCGGCTTTGTGAATTTAAACATATTTTTTTAATCTTCTTTACTCTATCGAAAGCATCATATTCTAAAATTTCTTTGGCAGCAAAATCTATCCCACTTGATACCATTTCTTTCATCATCAATTTGCCTGCTGAAGGACAGTGTCCCCTTGAGCTTCTGTTGCTCATAAGTTGACTAATGACGTCAGCATCCTCATCCGTAGATTATGTTCATTGTTTTTCAAATCTGATGTAAATTGACTCCATCAGTTACATGAGGATGTGAAATACAGAATCTCCTTCTCTTATCACATATCGTGTGTACTTTAGATTCTTTTTTGCTTCAGAAAAGGTTTCAGTCTTCTCGTAAGTTCTATGCTTGCATTGATGAGTTTGTATCCAAAATCGATTTCCATATACGGGATTATAATCTTTGTTTTTTATTTTTATTTTTAATATCATAGTTACCACTTATCAAGTCCTGAAGGCCACTCAAGGATAAGAGTTGATGAGTGTCAGGTAAGACAATACCGTGATAATCGGTGATGGTAGAAATTTGGTTGGAGTTAATCTATTTTAGAGAACGGTTCATCAAGAACTTGTTTACATTGGATTTGAAAACGACAATGTTATAGTCAGTTGGGAAGCAGATCTGCTGTATAGTGTTCTATAGATAAGCAGTTCTAGGAAAAAAGCTTTGCTCATGGAATTTTTGTTTAGCTCTAGGGAGTAAAGGAAATTGCTGATAGTGGTTATAGCTAGTTGAGTGTGTGCTGTGAATGTCTTGACGGGAGGAGGAGCATAAAGTGAAGCTCAGTCGAGCACCTGCCATGAAAATAACGATAGAGCAGAGATAGGCTTACAACGTCTCTTCTATTAGAGATGGCAGTGAGGAGAAAAGAATATCGCCCACCAGATTTCGAAAGTGGGAAAGGAGTTCTTACAAATCGAAATACACATTTCGCCATCTGTTGTGTAAAAACAAAAAAAAAAAAATTCCAAATGCTCAAGTTTCTTCATTTTTTTTTTGTTCAATTCAGTTGTCATCTTTTAACAGCAACGAAATAGTTTTAACATGTGCGAACACCTATCCACGGCAAAGTAAAATATTTTGACTTATCAAGAAAAAAAATGTTTACAAGATTTCAAGTTATAATTTGATTGGGCTACTAGCTTGGGAGATTTATTCTAAGAATTAAAAAAAAATATTTCTACTAACGAGTCAGACTTTGTAAATGAAGTAAAGAAAAGTAAGTGATAAAACTTACCAGAATGCCAGATTTATGGAAAGTTTGGAGTCCATTACAGAGCAAGGTGTAGTGGATTGGCTCAGAGAGAGTACCGTAGAAGGCATCACCGCATGGAGCTTTGGATTTAGTTCTCTGCTATTGTTGATATCATTAATATCCTTAGGAAAACCTTCGATCTTTGAAACTCCTAGTTTAGAAGAATTATTTGTACTTGCCAGGAGTTCTCACATAGGTCATCAAAGATTTCTCTGTGTCAACAACTTGTGGTGTTCCCTGGAGTCAGGGTGACAAGTGTCCCCAAATTTCCAGTATTCTCCACCTCTTTTGATAATCTTTGCAAATTTGTGTTATCACAATAGACGTTTACCATTGATTTCTTACTGGTAACAACCAATTGCTTTCACCGTAATTTTGGTGGCAATAAGCCTCTCCAACGTTCCAGTCCTCTTTGTACTCATTCAGTGGAACTCTGATTAATGCTTTCTCTTCTTAGTCTTTCTATTCTCCTTAATCTGGAATGACTACTTGGTGTGTTGCCAGTTGATGCCAACGTTAGAATATTTGGGGCGGGGGGGGGGGGTTACAATTATACGGTTTCAGTTTTCTTGATTCTATGTGGTGTTCTTTATCTTTGTTTTTTCTCTTGTAATTTCTATAAGTCCGGTGAGCTCATGTCTCTGCATTCAAAAGTTTTATCTTAATATTTCAGCCGTTTTCATTATTGTTACCTGTTATATCTTCTCAGCGATCCCTCTGATTCCAATCTCTCCCATTCTTATTTCAACGTTTTTAAGGATTATTCCTAGTGCTCCTACTATTATTGGTGTTATCTTAACTTTCATCTTCCATATCCCTTCTAGCTCCCTGCTGAGTTCCGTGTATTTTCTTTGCTTCTCTGTCTTGATATTCACCCTGCAGTCTGCTGGAACCACACAATTTACGATCTGGCAAGACTTTTCCTTGTTAACAATTATGACATCAGGTCTATTCATTTGGATGGGTTTATCTGTTCGTACGTCTATCCCATAGGATTTTATCATTTCCGTTATATTTATATACCATCATAACAGCAAAAAATTATAATGGTTGATTTCCTGAAATATAGGTCCTGAAACTATATCCGATGGTGAGGCCCCACCTTGCGGGCTTTGGGGAGTGTGGAGCCATCCTTTAATTGCCATTGCTCCCAGGTCCACTCTGACCCGGAGTGGTAGTACCTGTTAGGGTCCCAACTATGGGTTAAATAGAATCTGACTTTAAAAAAATATACTCCATTAAAAATCGTTCCTCAAAATAACTAGATTCGGCATTAAATAACCTGAAAAAGGTTGATATGTTGTAAAACAACCAACCAACCAATCCTGAAATATATTCTGATGGCTGAAATTTTGTAGTTTTCCTTTAAAAAATGAATTTAATAATTTCATTTTATACGATACCATTTTTTACTTTTAATAATTATCCATTAAATATTCTATTAATATTAAATATAAAGCCGGTGTATATTTATCAAAGTTATGTTGATGTAAAAATACAGACACGCGTCTGAATTGTCTCACCATTTTATTACTATAATTCAATGCCATGCACACATGAAAAACTCGACAAGCTTAAACTGTAAGTGTGCACCAACAGTCAAAAATGGTGGGGAAAATATGCTTCACTAATGTACACACTAATATTTATGTTTGTACAAAATAACGTCTTAATCGGCAAAGTTAAAAAACTAAATATTCTCCAATTTTAAAGATTTAACAAAAGATTTTTTTTTTTTTTGAAGTACTAATCGGTATAGAAAGAAAAATTGTAATAATCAGTATAGAAAGCAAAAACAATAAATAAAAAAAAAAAACTTATGGAAATAATGGATTTTTTTCTGAAGTCATTTCAAACGACAGGTGTGAATTCAGACTTTCTAATTGCTCTATCCTTCCCATCAATACTGTAAATAGTTTTGTCCAACAGTTTTCTGTTTGTTTTTTATTTGCTAACTTTTGTGTGATAGAAAAAAAAAACTTATTTATATACAAATAAATACACATTACTTTTTTATTATTTATAAGTTATAGAGACTCGTTTAGTTGACTTTAGTTGACCGTGTGTGGGATAGTAAAAAGCAGGTTGCATGGAATTTGAGTTGGAGCGTATCCATTGTTTTAGTACTCGTAGATTGGGTTAGCCCTTTTAGCATTTCAAAAGTCAGTTAGGATGTTGGGACAACACCACCTAGTTTTTCATTGCATATAATTTTTTTTAATTTTTTTTTTAATAAATTCTTTAGATTTTATTAAAAAAAAATAGTTAAATCCAGAGAGTCTTCAAAAACATAGCCACCGTCTTCTATTATATAAATCTCAACTGCCTGTTTGTGTGTTTGTCTGCCAAAAACTTTCGATGCACGCGTTGGACCGAGTTGAGACTGGTACCATCTGAAAGAGCGATGTCTCTGTTGAATAATATGTGAGAATTAGAAAAAACGGTCAATTATTTTGTATAGAAATGAATGTTTAACCCAAAGGAGGGTCTGAAAAATTATGCCTTTCGAAAACTGCACATGCCCAGTGAAACATTTTTTTTTTTTCATTCGTTTAAATAACAGAATTTCCAACGTTATTTAGCTTTCAGCCTCATGGGGCAGTGGATTAGGAGGTTGCATCATTAGCTATAGTTTTCAAGTTCGAGTACACATAATTTTTTTTTCGTTTTTTTTTTTTAAACAGGGTTGTTTTGTAATTTTAAAAACAATTTCCTTATTTCGATTGTTTTAATCAGATTTTAAAGGAAAGTTTTAACATTTAGGTTACGTAATGTCATTTTTTTTTCTTTTACTTTTCATTTTTTAACGGTTATTTCGATTAAAACAAATTCTACTTTTCTAAAACTGAATTATTTCCACTGTGTTTTAGACTGCTTCTTTTTCTGCCTGATTACATTTTCCTGTTTTTGTCTTTTCTTTTATTTTCAAGTTAGCAACTATGTCCTAACCCAACTTCATCTCCACTCGGACAACGGTGGGTACCCCCCCCCCGCTAGTCTATAATATAAAAGCAAAAATGTGTGTGTGTTTGTGTGTGTGCATTTTTTGCGTATGTCCGCTAAAGGCGTTTTTTGGGGGGGAGGGGGGGGTCACTCTTTCTTAGAACTTTTTATATACTCCCTAGATTATAATATCTCCGATTTACGAAAGGAGGTCGTAAATATCTTTTATTTCAGCAATTTTTATGTTACAAAATTCGCGCTGGGATTTCATTTTCTCTACTACTATGGTGTGATGTTTGACCTAGAAAACCACACGTTAATATTCGTTTAACCACCTGCTTTTTTAAATGTTTAATTTCACCTTTCCTCACTTCTCTGCCCACATAGCGTCGTGGTAAGTTGTCAGGCTATTCACCTCAAGGCTTCGGGTTCAAGCCTACCTCCCTACCAATTTTTTTGTTTTTACACCCAGGCAACGCCAGGCACCCCCGTTAGTCTATTATATAAATATCACCTGTCTGTTTATATGTATGTACGTATGTTTGCCTAAAACTTTTGACAGAGGCGACGGATTTTCACTAGATCAGTATCATTTTGAAGCTCGACCCTTCAGACGACAAATATAAAAAAAATTGGCTAAAAACCTCAATTCCTTCACCTTCAACTGAGCATTTTTCTACAAGGAGGGGTTGCTTTTTTCGACGATATTTTCGAAAGTCATCCCCACTTTTCAATTTACTAACCTTAATTTAAACCTTCGCCACTTCAAGTTTGGCGATGGATGCAACGGCAAAGACGTCATGTTTTTTTCCTCCTTTGCAGTAGGGGTTCGAGCCTGTTTACCTACTGTCACTTTTTTGCTCAACACGCACCTCCAAACATCCGGGCAACGCCGGGCACCCAGGCTAGTCTAATATATAAAAGGAAAAATGTGTGTGTCTGTATGTCTGCCAAAAACTTTTGACACGCGCTACAAACACTGACAAAATTGGTATCATTAGAAAGATGGATCTCTCTGATGACAAATATGTTAAAATTGGCCAAAAAGATTAATTCTGTGCTGATCAACTGGGCCGTTTTTTGCAAGAAAGTCAGTTTTTGCATCCACATTTTTGCAAGTCATTTACGCCTAGCGATCTCAACATATGTTTAAATAACGTTATTTCAAAGGCCCGTGACAACACGTGCGCCGTGGGCAAGACAGTTAACACGTTTGCTTTTTTCACTTCCTTTTCCTCTTTCGCATTACAGATTCGAGCCTGGCTACTGCAGCTTTTTTTTTTTTTTTTTTTTTTTGCGCTCGGACGGGTACCTGCTGCTATTTTGTATTTTGACTGAAACATTTTTAAGGGTTGGTTGCTCAGTAGCTTTACTATACCACCTCTCCACATCTGGGCAACGGCGTATATACATACTAGTTAAAATAGAAGACACTATTTTATATATACAGCTAGATTCTTATTAGTGAAAGAATATTTCTCAGGTTCGATTCAAACGTTTCGGCCACTGACTCTTCAGCCCTGCTTGAAAGTAGATTTAACGAATCCAAAGTAATGCAGACTCATTATTATAAATTAACTGTTAAAGATCCACTCGAGTAAACTTGGTTCAAGGAAGTAACTATACCTGGAACATCCAATGCATAAACGTTTTATTTTTGCACCCTACTTTGTCTAATAAAGATTATATGTATTTATTTTAAAGTAAAAGTTTCTTTGGATTTGAATTCTTGTAAAAAATTAGGTCCTTTGTAATGAAAATTTTAAGTAAAGAAAATGCAGAATGAGCTTAAATCTATGCCCCCCCCCCACTCGGCAAACTTTCACGAAAAACACGCGTCTAGCCAAAACCACTATCAATAATTTCCCACACTTTTTATCTGTGCCTAAACCTAAATGTAGATTCCACGAACAAAGCTTCTTTCTTAGAACTGCACGCCTGTGGAACTCTCTTCCGATTGCCTGCTTTCCAGCTGACTACAATTTGATTATTTTCAAGTCCAACATAAACAAGTTCTTAATGAACCGTCCCCCTAAGTAATCTAATTTACAAAATCCCCACTTTTTTTACTACGCTATAATTATAATGACTAATGTATACCCATTAATCCTTATCCTCAAGTTGCCTCCGGGCCTTGATAAGTGGTGATTCCTGTGTAAAAAAGAAAAAAGGCGCACTCGACAATTCTTTTAGCATTTCAAATGTGTAAAAAAAATCTAAACAAAAATCGCTGCAGAGATCAGCTTTTTAAAAGTTCATTGATAAAACGAGCCAGTATTTTCTCAACGAATAAGTTTAGATCCAAACTAGTCTAAGCTTTGTTTACTAAGTTCACCTCTCTCTCTCTCTCTCTCTCTCTCTCTCTCTCTCTCTCTCTCTCTCTCTCTCTCTCTCTCTCTC
Source organism: Euprymna scolopes (assembly GCF_053919585.1). Lineage (NCBI taxonomy): Eukaryota > Metazoa > Mollusca > Cephalopoda > Sepiida > Sepiolidae > Euprymna > Euprymna scolopes. The sequence goes on along the minus strand of NC_136487.1, from coordinate 25,352,605 downwards.
TCTCTCTCTCTCTCGTTTAAAGCTTTCCTATTTATTGTTGTGTAAGTCGATGCTAGGTAAGCTGACAATGTTTTTGACGACCTAATACATAAGCTGATTTCTGTAATTGTCTGACTTTTCTCCCTATTCATTATATTGGGATTTTATTTCACCGGGTTTGATCGTATACTTTTTCACTCTGCACGTGGCCTTCGGTGTCAATCTCATTTCTTTGGTATTTATTACGCTTCGATACTTGTTCAGTAAATAATTCATCGTTTTATTCATTGCCACAACAGCACAGGATGGAATATGCCGTGGCCTTCATAATATTATTTATTAACTAGCTGTACCCGGCCACGTGTTGCTGTGGCTCAGTTTGTTTGTTTAAATAGAAATACAATAATAAAAAATAAAAATGTACTGTAAATTTACTGAAATATATATATATATATATATATATATATATATATATATATATATATATATATATATATATATATATAAAGTTCCAGTACGGTATAACTGGAAATGTTTTCTCAATCATTAAATCATTTCTCTCCGATAGGCTCAGAAGAGTAGTTATAGATGGACAAAAATCGGAGGCCTGCAATATAAATGCTGGGGTCCATCAGGGGTCAATCCTGGGCCCAACTCTTTTCCTGATCTACATCAATGACCTCCCTAAACACATACTTAAATCATTCGTTGACATCTATGCTGATGACACGACCATCTATGGCAACACATCAAAGGCTGTAAATGACAAAGTTCTCTCTGATTCTCTCTCCTCTGATCTCAAACATCAAGTCTGTTGCCAAGGTCGCTGGAAAGATGGTGGGATCCTTCTACCGCTCCAGAAGATATCTCACTACTGATGCAATTCTCTATCTATGTAAAAGCCAAGTACGTCCAAGGATGAAATACTGTTGCCATATCTGGGCAGGAGCTGCAAAAAACAGCCTATCATGCCTTGACAGAGTACAAAATAGACTTCGTGGCTTAGTGGGGGATGCCCTTTTCTCTACCCTGCAACCCCTCTCCCACAGAAGAGACGTTGCGAGCCTATCCTTGTTTTATCGTTATTTTCATGGCAGGTGCTCGTCTGAACTCCAATCCCTGGTCCCCCCTCGCCAATCTTTCACGAAAAACACCCGTCTAGCTGAATCCACTGTGAAAAATTTCCCCCACTCTATATCTGTGCCTAAATCAAAACGCAGATTCCATGAACAAAGCTTCTTTCTTAGAACTGCACGCCTGTGGAACTCTGTTCCGTCTGCCTGCTTCCCTCCGGACTACAACTTGGATGTCTTCAAGTCTAATGTTAACAAATTCCTAATGAACCGCCCCCTTAAGTAAACACTTTATCAAATCTCCACACTAACGTAATGTACTTGCAATAACCCTTATCCCTGAGTGGCTTCCGGGCCTTGATAAGTGGTGATCACTGTGTAAAAAAAAAAAAAAAAAAAAAGTTATAAAATGTATATGGCGATTAAGCTACACTGAATATTCCGCGTTTCATCCACTCTAGGACTCTTTAAGCTTATGCGCATAAGCCTGAAGAGTCCTAGAGTGGATGAAACGCGGAATATTCAGTGTAGCTTAATTGCCATATACATTTTATAACTTACTAACTAGCTCTACCTACGTATTGAGCACTTTTTAAGTAAATACTTAAAGTTTACGCATAAATCTATACTTTCATATATTAATTTTATGTGAGTAAATTATATATATATATATATATATATATATATATATATATATATAAACAAACTGTGTCAATAGATTTATTGCAGATTAATAAAATATCACTATTTCACTAAATATGGCACCAAAAAATTAAAATTGTATAATCAAATGACTGCTTTAATTTCCGTAAATTTTATTCGAATTCATGCGATATTCACCAAGTTATAACATTTTATTTTTTATCAAGGAATTTCCACTGTCCATCGTTTTATTACAACAATCTTAAAATGTTGTATTAGGGTAAAAATACAATGTCTAATCATGAAAACTTTACTTTTTCTGTTCAAGAATAATAAACAAAAGTACATCCTAGGTACTAAGTCCCAAATAAATGAACTATTTATTCCTATATCCACCATTTTTTTTTAAATAACTTTAAACAGCCTTTTGTCCACCGAAGAAGTCAATTGTTTGATCTGAAAAGGAGTTATGGTTCTGGCGACATCAACTACTTTCCTCCACAGGGCATCCTTTGAAGTAAATTGCTCTCCTCCCTCATAAACACCTCTTTTCAATATTGACCAGAGATGTTCAATGGGGTTAAGATCCAGAGACCACGGTGGTCAGCTCATGAGGTTTTCTCCAAAGAAGCCCATAGATTCAAGGAAGGCTGCAGTCGCCCTAGCAGAATGGGATGGTGCATTGTCATGCATAAAAATCATCTGAAAGTGACGTAACAATGGTAGGTCATCTAGCTATGGTGACAAATGTTTATCCAAAAAGGCGGTGTACGCATTGCTGGTAAGTTTTACACCCTCTGGAACTCGGAATGGTCCAACCAACTTATCTCCAATGATTCCCGCCCAAAACATGATGCCTTCGCTTCCTTGTTGGCGATAAACTCTGTAAGGGGTTGGAGTTCTATTCGAGTTCCAAACTTTGGCCCATCCATCCGGACTGTCAAGAGTAGCACAGGTCTCCTCTGTAAAGAGGACACGTTGGAAATCCATTTTCATATAATTCTGTACCCAAGCCATTCGTTTTTCCCTTTGTTGTTTGCTCAATGGAGGCATTGGAATAGTTTTGATGTTCCTTGCCTTCTCATTCAACACATTACATCAGGCCTGCCTGGATCTTGCAGCGATTCCAGCTCTTGCAAAAATGGAAGCACTGATGCTGTTTGGATTTTGGTTGTCTTCCCTATGAATTTTCGAAATATCATGATGTGAAAGGTTTCTTCTGGTGGCCTTATCCTTTCTGGATTTAGTGTTGGTGTTGTTCACGAATGAAGACGAAGTTCTTGGATCCCTTTTCAGCTCCATAGCTAAATCTTTGATGAAGAATCCTTCTGCGAGCCCAGCAATAATCCTTTTGTATTCGATAACCATTAATCACACCCTTTTTTTTTTTTTTGGCATTTTAAGAGCTCTGCAATAAAGCGATGGATGGTATAAATTACTTGATAATAAATAAAATCTTATAACTCTGAATATCGCATGGATTGAGATAAAATTTTTGGAAAAAACTAACCTTGAAACAGTCATTTGATTATACAATTTTCAGTTTTTTGTGACGTATGTTTAGTGAAATATTGATATTTTACTAATCTGCAATAAAGCGATTGACATAGTTCATATAAATATATATACATATTTATATCACAAAAAATTGCATTCTGTAATGTTTATGTACATTTATTATTTTTTCTGTAAAAGTTTTTAACATGTACACACAAACACCCGCATGCACGAACTATAATAAGAACCATAAGCGACACGTTTTTTGTTTTTTTTCAATACTTGTGGATACATAATATTTTGAGAATTGTTAATGTTTATACCAAATGCACAGCAATTGTGAAGTGCAACATACATATACAAGATAATAATGACCTAAGCATGAAACGAACTTGACACTATGTGAAGTAATGTTTCTTAATGACGCCATATTGTAATTTTCATAACCGTTTATTTATGAAGCATAGAATTGAATTCCTGAATATAAGAATTATCAGAGCTCAGCCAATCAGAATGGACAGAGTTTGGCGAGGGAACCATTATTATTTATAAATTGGAAAATAAAGATTGTTAGATTTATGTATTTATTAGCCAGTTACGGGCGATGAAAGCATAGAATCTTTGGAAAGTGTAAAATTCATTCCGGTGATAAGTGGTAGGACTAAATATTTAGAGAGAAAAATGGGCACTTCTTCCTCCTAAAGATGTTGCGATTGTGATAGTGTTGCTCATAGAATGCAATGTCGCATTTTAATATCACGGCTGAGTGTGTATAAAATGGTTTTCGAAAGCTACATAAGATAGTGGCTATTAGCCTAGCTGTATGGTATTTGTATGTGGCATCTGTTGTGGCAAACCAACGATACTTTGATTCAGAGGGGAATTTCTGCAGTCGTTTTATTATATAGGAGATATTGAATAAGTTTCGCTACAAATCATTGTGTTCCTTATTTCTCTCTTTTTTTTTTTTTTAATGCAATTTTTAAGTTTTCTCCTGCTTTTTGTAAACATTTTTGATTCTTTATTGACAGTCTAACAGGTCTTGCTTACTGGGATCTCACCGATGACGTCATTTTTTTAACTCACTGGCGCGAATGACATTATGAAGGCTACACTACACCCAATTTATTATTGTGTGTGTGTGTGTGTGTGTGTGTGTGTGTGTGTGTGTGTGTGTGTGTGTGTGTGTGTTTTAGGTTACAGGAACAATAAAAACTGAAATAAAGACTCATCAATGTAAATAAATAAATATCTACATTTGGGTTTACTATTTCGTAAAGGAAACTTTCTTTTCGCCTTCTCTTTCATTTTTCTCTCCCTCCTCCTCACACCTCTTCTCCCTGTATCTTTATTTTCTGTCCCTCTTTCTCTCTATTTTTTTCAATCCCCCCTCTCTCTCTTTCTTTGTGTTTTCTTCTCTCTCTCTTTCCTCGCTTACTCTCTCTTTGTTCTATTATTTTTTACTTTTTTTATCCCTGATTTTTTTTTTGTTTGTTTCCATTCAAAAAGAGGATAAATTATAAAAACGGAAAGTTTCTTTATACGTTTTAGTTTTAATTTCTTATTCAATCTCCCAGCTCTTATCTCTCATCAGTAGAATGGTTTTCAGGATTTTCTTCCATTTATTTATTTATTTTTATTTTTTCTTTTATTGAGATTTCATATCAACCATAGACAGACTATTGATAATCATCTTCCACAATTTATCAACATAGACATCATTTCTTTCTTTAAATGCCTTTTAACTCTTGTCTGTTTTCAACTTTCCTCCTCTACAAAACTCGCTATGTATTACATGAACCAAAGTATGTAATGTAAGCGATGTTCATATTCTCATAAAATTAATTTAAAGAGATTTTTTGTATGTTTCTTACAATGGTTTGAATGGCATAAGCCAAGATAAAATATTAAATAAGATTGATTTTGTGTTTTCTTGAATCTTTTCTGTCATCTTTATTAATATCTATTTAACTAACATTTCTCAGTTTCTGTTTTCTCAAAAACTATTTGTTCGTAAACCTATTGAGAGAATGATTTCAGCAGAAATAATTTCAAGCTTGACTGATCTGATTAAATGTCTTTAAAGTATAATCAATGCGTTCTTTTTGGATAGATTCAAATTAGAACTTTTAATTTTTTAATAGATTTTAAGTAACATTTTCAGAATTAAAGGAAACTTTGTCTATTCCCATGTAGTATCCTCCCTATTGTATATTTCATGAAGAAAGCTTGCATATTCCCTACTAACCCACTACCTAAACCAATTAGTGGGAATGGAACAGGCAAGCTCCTTTTTACTTAAAGAGAGCCTAAGATAAGCCATATTTATTTATTGTTATAAAGTTAGTAAAAAAAGGATAGTGAGCCCTTTATTTATGCACGGTTGGTTGCCCTTGATTCAGCTCAAGGTCATGTTAAAGATATTGTTATATATGTGTGTATGTCCATATTTAAGGGAGAATTTGTTTGTGGTCACTTTCTGTAAAGTAGCCATAAAGACCATTGGATGAATCTAATATTTGATTAGTATAATACAAATATATTGGCATAACATATTTTTAATGCTACATTTATCTCCATGGTTACACACCGGTGTTTACTAGAAGCATATCTGTCCCAGAACCAAACGTAATCCCACCCCTATTTCTGAACAGAATAGTTTACACCATTTTATATCCCATTAAGTTAAATATTAAGATATCATATCAATAAACCTTATGCTTGTAATTCTATTCCTATTTTTAATAAAAATTCAGTACATCATTTTGATTCTAGAAAGCTTAAGGAGCCTTAAAAAAAGGATTGTTTAATGACTATGAATCAAATTTGATGCAAGTCTGAAATATTTGAATTTTCCAATGAAAGTTTATACCCATATTATGCTCCTTCGACCTTTTAAAATATTCAAAAGAAACTTAAATTTGATAGAATGTTTGATGTCTAAAACCTTTTGTTAAAATTTTACCAAATTTGAAGGTATTTGAATTTTCACAAAAGTTTTTCACAAGTTTTCACACCCTTATCATGAGCAGAATTTATTTTCTAGAATTGTCCGTCTGTTTAACATAATATCATGGAAATGCTTCTTGGCTGACTATAACATGGTTGTTTTCAAGTCCGTGAACAAGTTACAGTTAAGCTGTCCTCTTAAATAAGCAAACATTACTCAAGTTCCATTACGGATAACCAGTGTTATCTCAACAGCCAACTAACACTTATTAATCCTTATCCTTGAGTGGCATTTGGGCCTTGACAAGTGGTGCTCCCTAAAAAAAAAATTATACCGACTGAGTTATGTCATTCATAAACTAACCAACCAACCAAAATCGAGGCGATTTATATAAAACAAAATAGAGCTCATATTACTCGCCTATATGCCTAAGTTATCTTCCAAAATGCATAAATGGTTGGTTCATTAGTTTATGAATGACATAACTCATAGTCGGTATAATTTTTTATTTTTTTTTTTTTTTTTAGGCAGCACCAAGGCCTAAATTCCACTCAAGGCGTTGCCCAGTTGTTTAGAGGTGTGTGTGCTCGGGCGGTGGTGTGTTAATCAAAGCATAAGCATAAGCGAAGTAAATATTTTTAAATGTTAAAACTTAAAAAAATTGAAAAAAACACCCCAAAAAACTAACGTATGGCAAACGAACGATGTTAAATGTAAAAATCGGAAAAACAAAAAAAGAAAACGCAAATGTGATGGAAAAAGAAAACAGAAAAACGAACATTAAAGCTTCTTTAAAAAATCTGAAAAATAAAAACAAAAAAAAAACACTGGCTTAAATAACCCTTTTTCAATATTAAAATTTAAATCGAAAAAAAAAAGACACTTCACACCACGATTCAAACCGGAAACCTTTAGATAATGAGGCCGCGCTCTAAGCAACTGAGCTAAGACGATGTTGACGAAATTGGATTGTTTTTTTTTTTAAATTTAAACTAAATCATGTTCCGACGTCATTTGTGCATACATAGAAGCAAACTCGTCATGAGAGGACGGTTTTTGCTGACCCCTCCCTGTAGAAAACTGATGATTTTGGGTGAAGAAATTAATGTTTTTGGCCAATTTTTTTATATTTGTCGGGCGAATATTGGAACTTTAAAATGATATCAATCTGGCAAAAATCCATCATCTGTGTCGAAAGTTTTTGCGAGACATACAAACACGCACACATACATAAATGCATACAAACATACATACACACATTTTCGCTTTTATATCTATAGATGATAATCGTTAAATATGTACAATGAGAATTTTATATATATATATATATATATATATATATATACTTAAATTTTTCAAAGATATGCATTTTCATCAGAATTAAGACATTGTTTTTATACTTTTTATTTTGACTGTAGTTGATGTGTGTTATATGAAAATGGTATCGAAATTTATTGTACAGCAATGCAGAACAAAGTAGAAATTGGTCAAAGTTCTTATTGATAAGCATTGCTGATATGTAGAAATGTAAATTATTGAAAAAAATAAGTTCTTGGCTCTGATATTCCACCCAGATACTGTCTTAACATTAAATGGATCAACTACAGCTAAAAGAATTAACTAAAAAAAAAAAAAATGAGCCGGTATTAATTAACTTTGAAGACTTTTCTTGTCAAAAAATTTAAGTTTAAAGAGAAAATTAGTAAAGTTGTACAGTTTTCTTACTATTATTAATTCAAATTTATATCATCTACAATTATTTAATGACTCCTTAGTGTGGCTAGAAATAGCAAGCATATCAGGTCACTTTCTATCATGACTAGGGCTATGACAACAGCATACTTTTCTGTTTGGACTCTCTAGTATATATATCGGACACAGTTAGAAATAATTAATCACATTAATCAACTGAGAAGCACATCATTCTACATAAAAACATAAAATACTAATGAATATATATCTGAGAATCAAAACAGTGAAAAGAATATGCTGTTGTTGTAGCCCTAATCATGACCAATGATGCCAGGGGCATTTGAGTTAACGAACTCACTACTAAAAATGGAGGAAATTGTATATTTGTTTATAAATTGATGGTATTGTACTCATAGTTATTTTAATGGACAAATCTAGCATTATTCTAAATGAAAACCAATATTTCCTCTACCAGAGAGTTCTATACGCAGGACAAAGTATGTGTATCATAGTAATAATTATGTATAATGTTATCCTATATTGTTCATTCTCACATTTCACGCATGTTGCTAACTTCTAACGGAAAATTATTTTTTAAAAAACTGAGTTTTATTCAAGTTATTTTTCACTGTTGAATTGATGTAATGTTTTGCTGTTTTTGTATGGCATTCACCCTAGGCGGGTTGAACCGGCTTCCTCCAAAGAAGGGGGTGTCAAGAGGATGTTAAATTCAAAGGCGCCTGTGAATTAATGTAATAACTATGTATAGAATTTATAATTTCTAGAAATAATCAAATCGGTTTTAATACTTGAAAATTAAACTGACTTTAAAAAGTTTTTTTGTTTGAACTGGTCAACGTATTCATTATTTTAAAATCTATCATTTGGAAAAATATTCTCAAAGAAAAAACAACTAAGTAGGAAATTACTAAAAAACGTATGTTTTGTTGTTGTTTTTTTTTGTTGTTGCTTTTTTTGTTGTTTTTTTTGTTGCTTTTTTTGTTTTTGTTTTTTTTAAGAAAATAGAATTCTGATACGGTTAAATTTCTAAAAATGTGATCTTTTTTGTGTGCAATGAAAAAATTTCTCTTGTCTGTAAACAAAGTTACATAAATAAACGTAATGTTTTCTATGAACGTCTATGCATAAACTTACATGAAAAGAAAGCATATATTACCTACATACACAAAAAAAACTAGTGTAATTATGTTTATGCAAATAAAAGTGCAAAGTTCAGTGTTATGAACATCAACCACATAACCTATATTTATACTATTAACATTCTATCTTAGCAGGCAGAATTAATCTGATCTATTTTAGTCACACACACACGCACACACAGCTCCAAAACTGCACTGCACACAGATTTTTAAGCTTGCTCTTATTCAAGCATTATTTATTAATTATTATTATAGGGAATTAGAATTTAGAATATTAAAAATAACTCATTTTAATGAATAGTTAATAAAATGCTATGAAATATATTTTTCATACACATGCGTGTGCGTGTGTGTGAGTGACCTTGTCTATCTTTGAGGAACGGTCTCCAAGCTTTTGTCAGTTTTTGGTCTACAGCAGGCTTGGAACTTGATATATAGGGGATTTGAACCTGTGGAACAAATTCAATTTGGTCTTTAGCCAGTAAAAATAACTGCTAAGAGATCTAATTTAAAAAAAAAAAAAAAAAGTTGCAACTTGCCAAAGTTAAGTCAACTAAACATGTTACTTCTACACATGTAAAAATATACATTTATAGGCTCAGTAACGTTATTTTTTAAGTTTTTATGTGCATGGACGTGGCTCAAATGATAACAGATAAAACTGGAGCACTGAATGTTTTGGTTTTGATTCTAGCTGATGGGCACCCAAGTCATCTTTTTTTTTCTTTTTGTTGTGAAATCTTTACTATTGGGTACAATAATCAATATGGAATTGACTCTAATAATAATAAAAAATAAATCCAAAATCTGCATAAATTAAAATATATTTAATTGTATGCTGTGAACAGGCAATGCTGGATGACTTGCTAATATATGCTGCAAAAATTCAGACAACCCACCAGAAATACATTAGTGTTCTAGAACATTTCCATCTTAAGTGTTTGAGAAGAATTTTGAACATGAAATGGTAAATGCTAACACCAGACACAGAGGTGCTAGAAAAATTACTATGTCCAAACTTTGAATCCGTGATTACCACTGCACAGTTGCATTGGGTGGGTCACCTTATATGTATAGATGACGGTTGCCTGCCAAAGCAAGTCTTCTATAGAGAACTTGCTAGTGGTAAGCGTCCACAACATAAGCTCAGAAAGCACTACAAAGATGGCCTCAAAAGCAATTTGAAGGATACAGACATTGATATCGACACCTGTGGAGCAACTGCGGTTGATTGTGTCTGGAATTGGTAAAAACTAGCTGTAGTTCTCTTCATGTTAAGAGGATGAAGCATGTAAAGCTGAAAAGAGTAGTTACGAAAGGACTTGAGAATTTGCCATACAACCATGTAAATTAGATCTGTGAAACGTGTGGACATGTCTATGTTTCAAAGGCAAGATATGTGAACCATATGAAATCTCACATTAACAGACCATTGGCATCTATTGTTCCACAGCGACCTGATAAGTGTGCGATATGCAGTAAGACATGCAGGTCTGCATCTAGATTTAGAAAGCATATGTTTGTGCACAAATACAGTATTCCTCATTCGGATCCAATCAACTCTGTTAAGATTTTGACCTTTGTGTGTCATGTCTGTCATCATCCTTGTAAATCAGTTGGAGGTCTTCAAAGCCACCTATGGACATATTAGGGGTTATTTGATGCAGAACATGAAACCTGAGACAGCAATTATCTGTAGAGATGCTGCAATTATCATCATCATATAAAGCAAAGTTGCATATGTATCATGGCATGTTAATTAAATTTTTTAGCTCTAAATATGAAATAACTCCTTTTTATTTGGAGAAGTGTTTCCCTTAAAATTAAGATTATATTTCTTTTTCTGTATTATAATTGCAAATAAATATTTAAATTAAAACGACTTTGAGCACAAGCATAAATTTGTATGAATAAGCATGGTGCAATGTTTTTTGACCAGCTTAATTCTGTTTGATTTCCATGATCCTTTCAAGAATTGGATACTTGTCGGAGGGACCACATGAACGTTGCCAACATGCATAAGTGAAAATGATGCTATGGAACCAACTGGATTTGAACTGTGTGCACCCACGTCGTCAGCCTGTATCATAATCCACTTCATTGCTGCCACCTGTGAAGATCTTCATTGAGTCTCTAGAAACACAGAAATGTATTTCAATAAACATCACCTCAGTTAACGTTCCTTTTTTTTTTTCTCTCTCATCCAACAAATGTTGAGTACATCTTTGGACCCCAAAAATTGAATATTATCAAATGTAAAAAAATAAAATAAAAACGATATTTTATTGTACTATTGTCTGTGCTCAAGAGGATAATAGTGTTCTTCATTCATTCAAGAGGAATGCCTTTTCTTACTATTCTATATAAATCTATAAAAGTGAAATGTGTGTCTACATTTCCCTACGAAATTACTCTGTCAATTTTAAGTCTACAGATTCGAGATTTGACATAAGGGGTATTGAGATTTGGGAAAATCTTTTTAATCGGTTTTCGGCCAAAAATTTAGCTTTCAAGGGGTCAAAGTTCAATGATTTGACCATTGAAAACTTTACCAAACTCCTCCGCCAATTTTGCGTCTAAACACTTGAAATTTTAGATGTAGGTTCCTTGGATATGGATCAAACTTTTTAACTTGATTTGTGCCCAAAACAATAAATGTTAAGGGGGCAAAATTGGGGTCAAAGTTTCAAAATTTGACCTCTCAGACAATTTTTGGTCTAAACATTTGAAATTTTAAATAAAGCGTATTCAGATAGGGCAAGCTTTTTAATCGGTTTTTGGTTGAAAATTTGGCTGTCAAGGATCAAAGTACAAAAGATTTGACTTTTGCAGTCTCTAGCAAACTATTCAGCTAATTTTGGGTGTAAACATTTGAAATTTTACATAAAGTGAATTTAGACATGCAGCAAGTTTTTTAATCAGTTTTTAGGCGAAAATTTGGCTGCCAAGAGGTCAAAGTTCAGAGTTTACCTTTGCAGACTCTACCAAACGCCTTTGCCAATTTTGGGTCTAAACACTCGAAATTTTAGATGTGGGTTACCTAGACATCAAATTTTTTAATATATATGCACATAAATTTTTGAATAAGCGCAGCCGGGTTGAACTGCTAGTATGTATATAAAATTATACACATATGTGTACATTCAGAGACAAATTCCTACATGAAAAAAAAAGATGGAAGTAAATATTGTAGCAATAAATTTCACAGAAAAAAAACAACTTGTGCATAATGTTTTTTGCAAGCAACAAGTGGCCTTTTAAAATCTTTTGAAATCGTTATTGGAAAAGTTTTGATATCAATGGATCTTTTCTACGATTCAATATTTCAATGTGGAGTCGAACCTTTTTATCTGATATTGACCCTATTTCTAGATTGCAGAAAAGTCATTCCATAGCTCGGCACCATGATAGCAAATTTTATTCTATACTAGCTGTACCTACCCAGCATTGCCCGGAATACAGTGGAGTTATTTTAGTTCAAATGTTTATTTGTTTGCGCATTTTTAAAACTATTACAGAAAAATATATAAGGTTTTAATTATAAGGGGGATCACTCATATTCTCCAATTAAAAGTGAGTTATTAACTATTTCAGTAATCAGTTAAAAATGTTTCATATCAGATTGCCAGGGTTGAACAATTTTTCAATAAATTTTAGTAAAGTATATTATTATATTGCCAATAACATAGTTTGATTTGTTGATTATTTCAGTGTGATCCTGAAATTCTGTCCAGCTTAAATTTCTTAGATTACTTTGAATCAAAAAATGTGGAGATGGTTGCTAAGATTAATATTAATAAAGAGCAAAACCGAGAGAAAATAAAAGTAGGTGATATTTTGTTGAACTTTAAAATTTTGTTTATGAATTAAGTTTAAATATTGCTTGAAGGTATAGTAGATTACAATTTTTGTGGGAAAACAGTTGGGTTTATAAAATAGTGGCAATGTTTGTTTATTTGTTTGTTTTGTTCCCTGCAATCTGCAAACGCTATAAAATAAAAGAAGGTTTGATCTCCCGGAAATACCATATTGTAGAAATATGAACTTTATGATAAAGGGAAAAAATTTTATTCAAACAAGCAAAAAAAAAAAAAAAAAAAAAAAACTGGCAACGTGTTTTTGACAAGTTTTTGGATAGTTCACCCAGATGCCACAGATACTACACTTTGATTTTTAGCCAAAAAGCCAAGGAATCATAAGAAGTCATGCTGTTATAGCAAGGCAATTTTGAATGAATAAAATAAAAACTAAGTTACTCTATTATATTATCTTTTAATGGGGGTAGTGTAGTATCAGTTCTGTTGTCACAAGACAGGCCTCCCGGGAGTTACCTCCTCCTTTTTAAGAAGATGGGAGTAATCCTCCCAGATATAAGTTCCTCATTTGGTGGAGTAGTTAATGTAATAACTGTGTGTCATTAAACCATCGTCCTGGGGACTACTATCTCCTTTTTTTTTCTTTTCTTTTTTTTTTTTTTTGTAGGGTGGGAGTGGAGGTGCAGTATGATATATTCGTTCCTCATGCTTTCATGATTATCTTCTCCCTGGAGGCAGGTAGTGTACTGTCATATCTTCCCTGGCATTAATTATAATATTGTAAAAATATACTCCCTCTGGTCACACATTTTTGCTGGTTCTAAATAAGTCAATGCACGTTTTAAATGAAGCCCATACAATTCTTTAAGACAACTGTGTATGGAAGAACAGAATGACTTAGTCCTTTGTTTATGTTGAATATGTAAAGTACACTATGTACAATAGCAAGATTGAAATATGAAATAATAATGGTGATAATAATGTATGTGCGTATGAATAAAGTATTCGCAGTGTATGTAGTAATAGATCTGAATTCAAAATTCCTGCGTAGATGACTATCTTGAGCCAAATAGTGAGCAGGATTAAATATAAAAAAAATCTATATGAAGTACTTTTCGGATAATTAATCAAAATAAAGAATTGAAAATTTTTGTGATATTGGAATCAGAAAAGTTTGTGCGTTTTTCTGATGTCAAAAACGATTCTTTTAATTTTTTCACTTAGTTTTCCATTGTTGTGCTAATGATAAAATAATAAATGTTTATTGATTTTTAACTTACCAGTAAAACAAAATTGTATCCCTCAACCACTAGTGTATTTTTACATTTATTAAAGCATATGCACATATCACATGGGTTTATATGATAATCCAAAAAAATCAACTTTATTACTAAATATTTAGTAATTTAAATGAATTGGAATAAGTTTGTATCAAAATCGGGAAAAACTTGGAATCATCCCTTTACTAATATGCAACATTCGTTTTGGAAGATATTCCGGTCAAGAAAATAGGGGGGAAATCTCACTTTAATTTATATACAAGATTATCTTCAGCAAATAAAAATAATTAACTTTGATATATTAGGAAGATTATTTATATAAATAAGGATGAAACCTTGTGATTGAGTGCAAGTAATTTTTTTTCTCTCTTTTTGTTAGTTGAAACAAACTGATTCCTCTTATTAAAATATAATCTGAACCCAAACATTTCCCATGATTCCATGATGATAAAGTTTTGATATTTTATGCTTTACTGTATCAGATGATATTTGAAGGTTGATTAATCTAACACATGCCAGCATGTAAAACATGTTAAACTGAAGATGATGATGATGATGATGAAAACTCCAGATACATTTTTATTTTTTGTTGGCTAATGCAGATCTTAGCTATCAAAAACCTGGTCGATTGAGTGATTTGCTTGGAAGCAGGGCCACTCCTATAAGAGATCTAACATTTTGAGTCTCTGACTGGAGGCAAGATTTACAATGGCAGATAGAAATTTGACATTTTGTGTGAAAAAAAAGTCTTTCCAGGTTAATTTACTTCCGAGGGGGGGGGCGATCCTGTTCTACATTGTGAATTATAGTTGTCCTCTAACGCATGTGCAGACACACATACTGACAAAGCCAATGAGTGAGTATCCCCACCCCATATTAATTTCATTCTGAAAATGCATACCAACATATTGTTTTGTTGTACAGCATTCACCCTAAGCAGGTTAAACTGGCTTCTTCCAAAAGAGAAAGTGTAAAGGGAAATATTAAATATTATCATGTAACACCTGTAATGTTTAGTGCCTTTTTGATCAGGAAGCCGGTATCTTCAGACACCCTGATCTAGTAGCACCAGATGTCCTAACAGGTATTAGGTTGGTGCAAAAATGTTTTTTTATCAGATCGTCACAAAAAAAAAAAAAAAAAAAAAAATGCATTAATTTTGCACCAACCTAATATTACCATTCTGGGCCAAAGTTGACCTGGTAGCAATGGTAACTAAAGGGCATTAACTCCACATTCCCTACAGCCTCAAAATGAGCCTCACCACTGGATGTCTTTTAAAGTCATATCCAAATTTTACAATCTTGGTTTCTTCCTCGGAAGTAAACAAGCCGGCAATTTTATCTTGTTGAATTAGAAATTAAAACTTAACCCTAACCCAATCCAAACACCCATAAACATGTATAGATTATGGCCAAGCAAACAAGTCGATGAGTATCCCCCATTTATTTCATTAGAGAAGTAAATTCCACCATAATGCATTTTGGTTCCTTTGTAATATATCCCATGAAAGAGATATATTCATTTGCAGTAGCTGAGTGGTCTTGGCTATAGTATTCGAGTCATCTCCTAAATTGGTTTACTGAACTAGTGTTAATAATAATAATAATAATGCATAGTGTTAATAATAATAATAATAATTAGTGGTGGGACGATTAATCGGAATCGGAATCGTTAATCGTAAGAATCGTGTATTTTGGGAGGTATCGGAATCGCATCGTTAAAAAATACCTTAATTTTCCGATTCCTTCATTACAATTCTTTAGTCTGATGTTGAAAAAAAGAAAAAAATTTCCTGATATTTCTAACCGCAAGAGAGAAATAAAAAGAAACCAAAGAAATTCATTATTAACAGGGCAATGCTTAGTGCCCCTCCCTTACAAGGTTCATTAATTCAGATCTATTGTAATCAAAACTACAAAAGAGTTAACTTGAAAAGAAGTATGCAGGGTTCTACATTTCGAGTAAAAATAAAAAAAACGCTTATCTTTTTGGCGATTGTTTTTTTTACTGACAAATCTTCTAATAGTGAATGAAAATGCTTTTTCAACTTATATTTTCTTGAAATAAAACGAGCAAAGTCAAATTATTTAAACAGTAAAAGGTTTAATAGAACAATATACTTTTTTTTTCTTTTTTTAAAAGAAGGCTTTTGAAAGAAATATCTCTAAAATGAAATTGATCACGTTGTATTATTTCGCAAAGTTTTGACAGTAGTCGGTTTCTTTTGAAGTTTCAAAAAAATCGACCCCATACCTATCTCTTCCAAACCTAAAGTTATTAAATAACCCCTTCGTTAATTAAAGGGTAATTAATTACATTCAGTCAGTTTTTTTTTTTTAATTTCATTGAAATAAAATCCATTATTTTTTTTTCTCCAGAAAGATAAAACCCTGAATTTGATTATATTAAAAGCAGAATAATATAATCTTTTTCTAGAATTTTAAATTGAAAATTAGAAGTGTTTTGCGCAGTTTTTTGCCGAACGAAAAAGAAATTAATATATATTTTTTTAAAAGGTTTTGTAATCAATTAATTTTTATGTCTAAATAATATTTACGATTAATTAAATAATTTCATTTTAAAAAGTATTTATAAATAGAATTTTACTAAGGACTTATAGTTTAGCAATATTGAACCGCATCAACCATGTGTGAATTGAACACAGTCAACCAAAAAAAAAAAATTCAAAAGAAAATGCGGGTTTGTATTACTGTACACATAGATTCGAAAAAGTTGTCAAAAAACAAATATATAACAAATAAATGTTATCAAAGGCAAGATAAGTTATTTTTCTACCTAACTGGATATATTTTTTGGGTTTTTATTCAATGTAACATGTTTATTCAGCTCGAAAAGCATACAATGTTTACCGATGTATTGGAAAATTCAAAATGGCGCCCGACACTCTCTTTAACACGGTAAGTTCAGGAAAAGATGTTATAAATAATAAACTATACAAAATACTGCTAGAAACTCGCTCAATATATGTTACCGTGATATATTTTGACATATATTCGGTGTTTTTTAATAGTATTTTGTCTAGTTTATTATTTATAACACGTTTTCCCGAACTTACCATGTTAAAGAGAGTGTCGGGCGCCATTTTGAATTTTCCAATACATCGGTAAACACTGCATGTTTTTCGAGCTGAATAAACATGTTAGATTGAATAAAAACAAAATAAATTACCCAGTTTGGTAGAAAAGTAACTTATCTTGCCTTTGATAATATTTGTTTGTTATATATTTGTTTCTTGACAACTTTTTCGAATCTATGTGTACAGTAATACAAACCTGAAAATGCATATTTGCATTTCATTATGTAAACTTTTATACATTGGTTTCAAAAATTAAATTCTATAAGTTTTTTTTGTTAACTACTGGTTGGTACAATTTACCGCCCCATCCTTTTATATTTTTTCTTTTTGTCTTTTTTAGCGGATTATTTTCAATTAATTATCCAAATAAGTGACTAGCTTTAAAACAAAATTTAATAGTAAATTATTTGTTTACAGATAAACTGAATTTTCTAATATGGCCCAAAGTCCAAAAAAAAAGTCTTTTTGAAGATGATGAGTTGAAAGCCATTTGCAAAGTCTGTCAAATTAAAATATCGCGAGGAATAAAACCATCTAACATGACCACAACCAACATGTTAAAACATTTAACTATGAAGCATCCAAATAAATTGGAGGAGCAAAATAAAAAAGAAAAGGAACAAAAATTACCAACTAGTCACTCAGAGCAGTTTTATTAGTGAGGGTCGAAATCGCAGTGTCTTTTTTTTTTTTTTTTTTTTTTTTTTTTTGGCTACGTCACCATCTAGGTGTCACCATTTTTTTTAACCCTCCTTAACTTCAAAGAGTAAATACAATATATACAACTAAAAAAATAATTTTTAAAAATGCTGATTCCATTCATGAAAAATTCTTTTAACTAGAAATTAAAACTTAGGTAAAGATAGCTGACTGACAGCAACAGGAGCACTGGTTAACTACTGAACCACGTGGAAAGGTGTGGGGGGGGGAGGAAAAAAAAGGAAATTAAATGATGATAATAAATTATGATAACCGTCTTTGAAAGGCACTAAACTCCTAAAATTTACTTCTTTAAAATTTTAGGCGGCACTCCCTGGCGATGTTAAAGCACTCTCTCTCCAAAAAAAAAAAAAAAAAAAAAAAGATTTAATTTTGAAGTTTGGGAAAGATATATTTATTATAACCAAATTCCTGTATGAAGACTGGATCTACTTTATTGGACGTTAATTTGTGAGATAAGTAATTTTTCAATGTTTAATATGTTTTTAAAGTTTCAATTATCAATTAAATTTTTTTAATTGCGTTTATTTTTCAATTTATTTAAAAAAACAGGGTTTTAAATGTATTTTTCAAGGTAACAAGCTTCGAAAGAAGTCTAATAAAAAAAATCACTTAATTTTTAATTTCGACAACCCTGAGAATTTAATTATTAAAAAAATATTGAAATGTGACATTTTTTATTTAACATTTCTATTAGTTCAATTAATTTTCTTTCAATAATTCATTTCACTCAACAAACTTCACCATTTTTTGTTTGTTTTTTTTATCTTTTTCTGTAATTTTGGTAATTATGTTTGCTCAATTTTATCTAGTATTTCATTTGTTTTTTATAGTGGTATCATTTTTATATGTGTTCCTTTGATATACCCTATTTCAAAATTAGTTTGACTAAACTTATTCTTCACGTTAGAAACAACGTGTAAAAGCAATGAAAAAGTAAGAAAAAATAATAGGTGTTAACTACTCCTTGTGAATTATGGAGGTCTGAAGAACTGCCGTCACAAATACAACTATCAATAGCTAAACAAAAAATCGTTTTTGAAATTCCTTTAATTGTAACTTTTCGCTATACCTACCTTTTGGTATAAAACACAAAAACTTTCGATTAATGGTATTTCTCATATATGGTCGTTAACTTTGGAAAGGTTATTTTGTATCTACGGCGCCATGTCACGTGGTATATTGTTTTTTTTTTCATCACGCACGTTCATTTATAAATTATTAAATCAAATATTTAACTTTTTTATATTTAATTAGTATATATTTTCTTTCTCTTCCGCTATATTTTTTTATTTAATTCATTAAATCTGTTAATTATGAGGACCAAAATAATGAATCGTGTGTATTTATTCTCTAATTTTCTTGTTTTTGTTCTGTTATATAAATTCTATTTTATTTGTTTTTTCTCTGAAGGATAAATTCTATTTTCTTTGAGTTTTTTTTCTGTATTCCAATTAAGTAAAATAAATTTTCTCTAAAATAAATTTTGCTAATTTTTCCGTTTAGTTTACTATATAATAATTTTATTTAAACTAAAACACAACGGTGTAGACATAAAATATCTCTTCCAAAGTTAGAGAACATATTTGGGAACTACCGACCATAAGTATAAAACTACCTGGTATATTTCAAAACAATAAATTCCCTAGGAATCGGAATCGGAATCGTACTTGGTATCGGAATCGTTAATCAATATTTTCCTGGAATCGGAATCGGAATCGTATAAAAATTAGGAATCGTCCCAACACTAATAATAATAATAATGCATAGTGTTAATAATAATAATAATAATGCATAGTGTTAATAATAATAATAATAATGCATAGTGTTAATAATCTAGTAAATTGCTTCACGGAACTAGTGTTCGTGATCGCAGCTGGTATTCTAATCATGTTTTTGCGAATAGAAACCTGGATGTACTCGTAATCATTACTTCGCAAACTAGTTAACCATTTTATTTTTTTAATTAAATTATGAAATAAAACAAAACGCTGCCCCCCCCCTCAACACACACAAGTAAACAAATCGGTCAGCATAACCCCCCCCCACACACACACACACACACACAACTTTTTTATAAATATTTTTATATCATTTTGAATGAAAAGAGTTTTTCAATTTAATTTACTTCAGGGAGTTGCAATTCTTGGTCTCCTAAATTTTCCCGGGCAACGTCGGGAAATCGAGCAACGAGTTCTACTAACAAAATAAAGGTTGATCAATATCTCAGTGGTTTGATATCTGTGTATAAGATCTTATGTCTTTTGCATAGCATTTAATCTATTTAAAATGTGTCTAAGCATGACCAATGACCAGGAATGCTTAAGACGATTCCCATCCCTAGCCCCACCTGACCCAATAAAGTTTTTATGTGTCCCTGCCCAAAACAAACATAGCCAGAATGTTTTTATGAATATTTAAAGTCTCATTTAATTGCACAAATTTGACTCCTGGGCAAGAACAAGTAGTTCTACTAGTATTTATACAAATATCACTGTTTTTTGTTTTGTTTTGTTTTGTTTTTTTCTCATCTTTTGGAACTGTTGATACATTCCAAGGAACAATTACCCACTAACTCAGCATCAAGACTTGCTAAAAAGAAAAAAAATCTACAGATAAAGATACCAACTGAAAGGTCACAGTGAACTTAGCAGCTGTAAAAAGTGGGGTATGGGAGAGGAGGGCGAGTAAGCGATGAAAAACGAATTTGCTGTTCTGTATTGGATAAGTTGGCCACATTCTGTCTTGAGAGACGATGGATAATTCATGAAAGGGTGTCTGCACAATGAGTGGTCCTTAGTGAAGTAAAAGTAACTCAATCACCAACTGCATTTCTCAATTAATCCAACCTCATTACTTAATTCCATTGACAAAGAGAAATTCTAATTAGCATGAAGGTGAATGGGCTGTAAAAAAAAAAAAAATTGTGGAGGGGGTACTCTTAAACTCATGAAATATATGCATATATTTTCAAATATATTTGTGCACATATATATATATATATATATATATATATATATGCACACACACACTTGTTGGAGTGATGCATAGATTTTAGTTTTACTGGTAGTTCAAAATCAATAAATATTTATCATTTCATCATTAATGAGTCATGGAAAATTAAGTTTTAAACAAACAAGTGAATTAAACCTAAAAGGCATCGTTTTTTGGTATCAGAAAATATGCACATTTTCTTTTATTTATTTATTTATATATATATATATATATATATATATATATATATATATATATATGGTGGGCCAAAATAAGGGTCCTATCTTTAAATTTGAATAACTTCCACAAAATAAAAGTTAAACTCACCAAACTTTATGTGTGTGTAGACTGACCCTTCCGAGATTTTTTTGAAATAAACAAAACAAATTTTGGCCGAAAAACACTTCTTAAAACTTACATGAATTTATGAATTTTTAAAAATAGGACCCTTATTTTGGCCCACCATATATATATATATATATATATATATATATACACACACACACACACACACACACACACACCAATTTCGCTATTCTATAAAGTTTCGATATTTTTAAAAAAGACAATTTTTTTTTATTCCCAATTCGAATTCTGATTAATCGTCCCTACGCTAATAAATACTTTTTTGGAACTGGTAAGAATCTGGGAATAAATGTATTAGTCAGGATGATAAATTAAGCAGATAATTTTTTTATTAGCCAACCGTTGACGTTTCAAGCTAAATAAAAACTGATATGTTTTGTCATTCAGAAGCTGGCTGTTCGCATTAAGGCAACATCGTGTCAAGCAGCCGTCTATGAAGTCATGCTTGTGTTTTTGGTGTCTCGATTGTGTTCATTCCGTGCAGTTTATTGGTGTTTAATTAATACGACTAGATTCTTTTCAGATGTTATCTACAAAACTAATCTATCTCAAGTTCATGAGCGTTTCATTACAGTGTTTCATTACAGTGTTGGGTGTTTTCTGAAAAGGAGTTCCTCCTGGATTTTAGACCGTCATTTACTGTTTGCCATGCTACTGAAAAGAGCTTTCTTTTTTTTTTCTTTTTTTTTAATACAGAAATCTGACTGTCAGTATAAAACCATAATGTAATCCTCTTAGAAGATTATAGAAGTTTCTTACATAAATCAGACTTGTAGAGTTAAATGTGGTATCAAATTGTGTTTATCATTCCACACCAATTTTTGATAGAAACCATAAAAAGAAACTACAAAGATGTAAGTAGTGCCATTCTTATCACGGACTGTAAACTTGGCAAGCAGAGTTCATTCTTAATTTTGCTCTAATCCATTTGGAAAAAGTATGCATTTTCCCTCTCTCCATCTAATGGTAACAGTTTACACATACTCGTTTACATAAATAAATGCATACTTTAGCGCATGTTCGTTTCTGCCAATGAGCAATCAAGTAACCAGATCAATCAAATCAAGTCGTTTTTACATATGTGCGTGGTTGTTGATCTTCCATTCTTTTAATCGTTGCTTTTCCATATATTGGCCATGATCCTCTCGATTTGATCATTGATCTTCGGTTTAACTTAAGATGAATCTACTCATGTATGAAGACAATGGAGACTTCCTAAGGTTTTCTTGGGTTTTATTCAGAAAATTTATTCATTGAGAGAAAGACTACGTAAATTATTTCTTAATTTTCTTAACTTGGTCTTGGCGACGCACAGGCAGAGTTTCAAGATCACATTCACTTTAAATTTCTACATTGTTGAGCACATCTGTCCCGCTTTTTTAAAAACCATTTTGTTTCTCTTCTTGCAAGTGTGACAGCATCACCACCTGCATTTCTAGTGTGTTTTGTCTAGGAAGCTAACCTTTTCTGTCTGGCTTCAACCATGCGACCTGCAGCTGTATCTATTTCTATTTGTTGCCAGGTTATCCTTACATGTACTTAATGTAATCCTCACCAAAATTCATACTAGTTAACATAATCTCTACTTACTGGCATAGGGTCCCAATATATAACACACTTAGGTCTTGATTTCTGCTAACTATATGGAAAACAATGGGGTAGATATCCCTCTATCCTATTAGTCTAAGACAACACCACTGATTTCAAAACTGAGGTGGGCATTGAGATTTTTTTATATTTAAAAGAAAAACAAAAACTACTTCATATTGAACATAATCACGTTGAAACACCGGTTCTTGCCAGATCACCAAAATTAAGCAACAAGTAGGCTGGCCAGTATCACATGGATGAACATTTGGGAATGCTAGGCACTATATATACCATGCCTGATGTAGGAATTTCCAGGTTGGTATCTGGAAGCGCATTTAATTCACTGTGAGAGATGTGCCCCTAGTCTTCGTTAAGACCTGCATCTAGGAGAAGGATCACTGATGTAAAAACCTGAGGTCTGTGTGCTGTCTTGTGGCAGCCATTGTATTAACTGAGATTAGCAGTTGTACCAAAAAGTGTGGTTGGTTCTGCACAAAGCCTTCACCACTATAAACAAATCATTTGTGTGCATTTCCGAATAACTTAGCTGTTGTGGCGGAGCTCATACTTCAAAATCAACGGGAGAGTCCATCATACACACACATATAAAGATCAAACTTTCATTAAAATATATTGTATTAAGAATAGCATTTATATTATTTACTTCTACGAAACATTGATTTATTAATTATAGGAAGATCAAACTTTCATTAAAACATTGTATTAAGAATAGCATTTATATTATTTACTTCTAGAAAACATTGATTTATTAATTATAGGAAGTTCGAAGATAAAAATCTGGAGCAATATATGTTTAATTGAATAAACATTAAAAATATTGAAGACGGATATTATAAAAACGATAACGTTCTATATAATTGATAAACAGCTAAAGCGGATTAATGTCGGATTATAAAACTTGATGAAAGGATAATCTAAACAGACCATTAAATTGTATATGGTTGTTAGACATCTATATAATAAAGTAAAATCAGTTGGATTCTCAATGAGTAAAAGAAAAACAACTGAAAATGTATTTTATCGAGTGTTCCGAATATCTTGTTTAATATCTGGAAAAAAATATTTGTTCAGTTGAAATGAATGACTATTCTCTGAGAAAGCCCCTTGGATTGACTGACTTTTACTCCAGGCCTGAAATGGAAGACTTGCATCAAATCCATTAGTAAAGTCGTCGGAAAAATAAGCCATTTTATTGTTCCAGAAGATACCGCATTCCTGATGCAATCCACTACCTGTATGTTAGATTCTACCATGGACTACTACTGCCACATCTAAGGAGGCATCACTCAGAACTCTTACAAAATCAGCTTCACAGTCTAATGGGAGATGATTTCTTCTCTTCCCTAAAGCCACTTTCTCACAGAAGAGATATTGTTAGTCTTTCTCCACTCTATCACTATATACATAGTAGGTGCTGATCAAGAGTTAAGCTCTGGTACACACTCTCCTGTAAAATCTTTCAAGCAAGAACTCTTCTGTCTTTAAGACTGCAAATAACTATTTGTGTGTGTATATATATATATATATATATATATATATATATATATATACACAGTGATGATCATATTTATTGGCACGGTAAAATAAAAGTTAAATTTTGTCTAATAAATTCTAAAAAAGGGATTAAATTAAAGAAAATAACAAAGTATATTATGTATTTTTAACTGACCTTTCCGATGCAGCAATCGGATTTTAGAAAAAATAAATAACAAAGGAACAACAAACATAATTGCAAAAAACCCTTGTTCAAAATTATTGGCACGGCTTTGTTTTTCTTTTAGTATCAGTATAATATCAATCAATTTCCGGTTTACGTGCTTTCTGAACTTTTTTATAGCCATATTATGCTTGTTTAACGCTAATTGAGTGAATAATTTTTTTCAGATAATTTTTAGATAGCGATTTATTTAAACTATTATAAGTGACTAAATTATAATTTTCAATCGCCATGGTTAAAACTAAGGAACACAGCGAAGACGTCAGGAAGCTTGTTGTAGCATGCCATACCAATGGGGAGGGCTATGATAAGATTTCAAAGAAGCTAAACCTTCCCAAATCCACTGTTAGAGCCATAATAAACAAGTTCAAATCGCAAGGCCACGTTATGAGTTTAGAGGGTAGAGGGAGAAAAAGGATTCTTTCCCCAAGAGATGAACGGAAAATTGTTCGACAAGTAAAACAAACCCCAAGGATCTCTGTTGGGGAGATTGTTGATGAACAGAGCACCTCTGGAGTGAATGTATCTCGACATACAGTTGGTAGAGTTTTGAAGAGAGCTGGTTTAAAAGCATGTCGTCCGAGAAAGACTCCCTTATTGAAGCCTATGCACCTGAAAGCAAGGCTAGCCTTTGCAAAACGTCATATTGATAAAGATGTTGTATTCTGGAAACGTGTTCTATGGACTGACGAAACAAAAATAGAGTTATTTGGCCATAATAAAGTGTCTTATATTTACAGAAAATCTGGCGAAGCTTTCCTGCCTAAGAACACCATACCCACAGTGAAGCACGGTGGAGGCAGTTTGATGTTTTGGGGATCCTTTGCTGCCTCTGGACCAGGGCGACTTGTTAAGGTCACAGGTAGCATAAAAAAGGAAGATTATGTTAAAATATTGGATGAAAACCTGAAAGACTCTGCTAAAGAGCTCTCACTTGGTCGTCGTTGGTGGTTCATGCAAGATAATGACCCAAAGCATTCGGCTAAACTGACTAAGAAATGGCTTGAGGACAATCATATTAATGTTTTGGAGTGGCCATCACAAAGCCCAGACCTTAATCCAATTGAAAATTTATGGAGAACATTAAAATTGAGGGTAATGCAAAGGAAGCCTAAGAATCTTATTCAATTGGAGGATTATTGTCAGGAAGAGTGGGCTAAAATTACTACTGAAGAGTGCAACAACTTGGTTGTAAACTATGAAAAGCGACTGAGGAAGGTAATCAAGGCCAAAGGCTATACAATTGATTATTAAATAAATCGTGCCAATAATTTTGAACAAGGGTTTTTTGCAATTATGTTTGTTGTTCCTTTGTTATTTATTTTTTCTAAAATCCGATTGCTGCATCGGAAAGGCCAGTTAAAAATACATAATATACTTTGTTATTTTCTTTAATTTAATCCCTTTTTTAGAATTTATTAGACAAAATTTAACTTTTATTTTACCGTGCCAATAAATATGATCATCACTGTATATATATATATATATATATATATATATATATATATATATATATATATACCTAAAATCAAGCAGAACTTTCATGAACAGAGTTTCTTTCCAAGAATTGTCACATATAGAATGTTTCCTTACAGATTATAACAGTTGTTTTGAAGTCCAATGTCAACAAATATCTGTCTTGTCTTCCTCTGAATTAATCATAGTTTTAAATCTTTTCACAGTACGGTTCCGTCATCCAATCGAAAATTTCACTAATTAACCCTTTCCTCGAATGATTTTGGCCTGAGTAAGTGCTAAAGCATTAGTACCAAAAATGTTTTTATAATCAATTCTAGTAAATGAGAATTAAGTTTTCAACCATGAAGAAATTTTATTTAACCCATGCAAAATAAAATTTCTTAAATTTTTATTTATTTATATGTAAAATTTCCTTCATCAAAAATAAAATATTTTTATAATAATGACATGAAAAAGCTTCTCTTGTAGACTACAACAATAGGAAAGAAAAATTGGATACTTCATTGTCTAATTTTAAGGACCTTGCTAATTTGAGGCATTATGTAAGATTTAAAATGTTCATAAAACAAATGGGAAAGGCCCTGCAAACTGTAAAAATTACTAAAATTCATATAAAATAAAAATGAAATTTCCCCTCTACATATGGTCGGAATAGCTGTATATGAAAAATAGTTAATAAATTTTAGTATTATTACATTAAACTAAAATCTTAGCTTAGTCAGTAATTCTAATGCAATTTACATGATCAACAAAAATGCTAAAACTCTAATCAAATAGTCCAAGAAAAATTTTTTTTAATCAGAATATTAGCTCTTATCATTAATTTTTGAATATTTGAAGAGATTTACTTTTAAAAAGAAATGTCAGACTTATGATTTTTTTTTTTTTCCTTAAAATTATTAAAAAAAATTTTTTAAATATTAGAAGCGTTGAAATTATTTAAAATTAAACAATATTTAGATCGGAACTTCAAGTTTTTTTTTGTTTTTTTTTTTTACAAAACAAAGTGAACATGTATAGCTGTACCTACCAGGCGCTGCCCGGAATGCAGTAAAGTTATTTTAGTTTTTAATTATTTGCATTTTTTATTTTATTTTATTTTTATTTATTTTTTTTTTTTTTTTACAGAAAAAAAAAATCACTTATAAGATAGACAATCCCAATTCCCCTTAATTTTTATTTCACGTGATTATTTAAAAAGAGTTCATATTACTAGTCCTCCAAGTAAGTAATTTTTACAATTTTAAAAATAATTGTAACAAAGCACATTATTATATTACTATAATAACCTAGTACAACAATAACAAATGCACTTTGGCTAATCAGGTGCAAAGTCTAATTTGTCAGCTTAAATGCTATTTGAGTCTGACTTTAAAATCTTATAAGATCACCATGTGTGAGAAGAAAGAATATACAAGTGCACTTTGTATAATTCTGTGCTTTGGAAGCTTGAGTAAACTGAAATATTTCGAAGAAATTTTGATTAAAAAGATTTTCGTGACAGTGTGATTCTACATAAGTACCAAAAACAATAAAAAGGATTTGCCTTAAGCTAAGTAAAAATAAAATAAAAAAAATCAATTGCTTTCCCAGATATAACCTCTGGTGTTTTGAGGTAGAGTTTCTAATTAAAAGATAAGCATTCTTATTCCTTTGTTGTCTGCAATTAGAACATTTAAGTCTATTTGAAGACAACACCCCCTCCCCTCCCACTAAACAATTATGAATATCTAGGGTTTTCTCATTCCATTTCATTATGTCTTCAAAATCAACAGGTTAGTGTGAAGTTGCAAACTGCAAACACAAAAAGAGAAGATTATTTAAAACGAAAAACATAAAAAAAATAACTAGCAAAAGAGCATTAGCCTAGAAATTATATATATATATATATATATATATATATATATATATATATAGCGAGAGAGACACACTATAGGTAGGTATGTAGAGGCTGAATAGACTGTAAATAGAAGAAATATATAAAAGAAAACTAAACAAGGTAGTAGAGAAGTAATATATATATATATATATATATACATACATATATTGTGTGTTTTTATAGTAGGAAATAACAGACATATTAATGACACATCACTGTAACTCACCGTTTTGTTTATTAATTTAATTAGGGAAAAGAAAGAAGAAACGATTAACAATATACTAACAATATATTTAAAAAAGAAAAAAAAAACTAAAAAAAGTACAAAATTACCGAACAGATTTAATAAACAAAACTTTAAATCAGTAATTTGTCTTTATTTCCTACAATAACATTTTACAACAGAAGTACCCGTGGTCATGTATTATAATTTATTCGTTTATTTTAAAATTTAAAAAAAAAAAAAGTCAATCAATGCTTGTGTAGATTGGTGATCTTTTAAACCCGTTTCAGGTGAAAACATTGTATTCACGTGTCATGTCGAAATTAGTATAAATTCTAAAAATTATGAAAATGATTCAGTTGAAAAATAATTACAAGTAAAAATAGAATTTATCGAATTTTATCATGTTTTTCATGTGGAAGAGTTGTGCGACCAATTCAGTATGACAAACCGACTCATTTCTCTTGACTTAAAATTAAGGGTCCATTTTTAAACACAATATAATTATTTTTTGTTAGAAATACATCTAACACATCTATTTGATCGTTTTCCATAATTTTTGTAATTTATGCTAATTTCGACATGACCTGCAAGTACGTAATTGTTTTCACCTGAAATGCAGATTGATTTTAAAAAACCAATCTGCATAAGCACTAGTCCTTTAAGAATATACCTTTCTCCTCCAGAAAAGAATCCCGAGAACATCTTCATCCCTGACACTCGAGATGGGCTATGTAACAGAATTATAGAACATCTAATGCTGATGCATCAATATAACGTTTCTAAGAAACCAATTTTTATTAAATAATTTTTATCAAGCATTGTCTCTTTATACTTTCTCTCTCGCGTCTTACAATAAACCTATCCACCCTTTAAAAGAACTTTGGTATGGTAAACTAAACAGATAATACACTTTGAATTATTTATTAATTACTAGCGAGTTCGGGCTTACCCGGCCGTGCCTAGTCATAAAATACAGTTAAATATCTTCTAATTCATGCAGATTTCATTTTTATTATAAAAAAGCCAATTCTCTGTTGAATATTATATTGTACCTAATATACTGATTTCAAAAGTTAAAAAAAAAAAATTACTTGAATGCTATCAGCTAAAATCGAAACCAAAACATTTAGTACTCCAGTGGGGTTCCCTACCGTTTGAGCTATCAGCAGATAAATAACTTGTGCATGTGCAAAAGTAATAAAAATGTCGGCGATTTGAAATGAACCTTTTTACATTTCAACTTGCTGACATATTTCTGTATTCGTTATTCATCCATCCAAACAAAGATTTTACTTGTTATAAACCACCCTTAGTGTATGATTACTGTTTCCTGTTAATTTCCGGCTGACTACAATATGGTTGTCTTCAAGTCTAACGTAAATAAGTTCTTGATGAGCCGTTCCATATAAGTTATCAAATTTAACAAATTTTCATTACTAATGATTATTATATTGTCCAATTTCTACTGTACATTCTTTAACCCTTATCCTTGAGTTGCCTCTTTGACCTTGATAATGAGTTGATACCTATGAAAAAAAAAAAAAAAAGTCCAATGTGAACAAGTTCTAATTGAATCGTCCCCCTAAGTAATCCAAGTTTCAAAATTCCCACTGCTTACTATGCTAAAATCACAATGACTAATGTATACCTATTAACCCTTATCCTTGAGTGGCCTCTGGGCCTTGATAAGTGGTGACACCCTTGTAAAAAAAAAAAAAAAAAAAAAAAATTTCAGTATATTGTTTAAGAGTTTATCGGTTAAATATTTTCATACAGACACACAACATACATACATACATACATCTATTATTTTTTTTATATAGGAAGTAATAGAAATAAATTTACTAAATTAGAAGGCCATCAAAAGTATATGTGGAGGGGGGAGTCATACCATGGCCATCTAGAGAGATGTCTCTCGGTGGTAGTGGGGGGGGGGTCATATTCTCTCTTTTACTCTTAAGTAGATGAATCTCCTCCCATTCGTCCAAGCATTTTTTTTGTTTACCATTTGTCCGTTATTTTCAACTTCAGTCATCACGTTTACTCTATAGACTCCTAAGAATATTTCCAATCATTGGAATTTAATTTTGTGGATGTGTATATACTATGGGCATTCTTAATGTAATGTCTCTTATTATTCCGTTTGAATGAATCAGAGGGATTGCAAATTGCACTGTTATGATGACTAAACCTGAAATTCATTCATGACCTGAAAATTTCATCTCTTTTGCAGATATTGACAGTGTAAAACTCTTAAAAAGCAACTGCTGTCATGGACGTGAGTTAGAAGTGGAGATGTACCATTAAATTCCTGGCAAAAGTGCATTGAGAATGATGGTGACTATGTAGAAAAATAAATTCTGAAGCACAAAATGTTGCTTGTTTAAATGGCACCATTCCTGCCTTTGTAGTTCAACTTTTTAAGTTAAGAAAATAGGAGGCTTTATTTTTGGAATGCCCCGTGTGTGTGTGTGTGTGTGTGTGTGTGTGTGTGTGTGTGTATATATATTAAATTCTAATGGTTGGAGATTTTTAAGTAGGATAGTCTATGGAGTTAATGTGGTTACTTTGTTGATTGGTTCAAGTCCGGTAACCAGCAATAATTATCACTTCTTGCATGAAACTAATGTCTGTAAATATTAAAAAAAAAATTTATTGTAAAAATCTAGTTATAAGCCCTTTTAAGATTATAGTTGAACCCTATTTTTAATGAATCAATAATAAAGCGACCACTTAGCATACATGTATCATTCATAACTTCCTGTTGGTAGGATACTCTCATGACAGTTCATTATGACAAGCCTACTTACACGGCTGCATCTTAATTCATTTCCATTTAAAAGTTAATTCCTAGTGGCTAAGAAGAAAGTTAGCCTACTAGAAAGCAAAGTTTGATTTTGTTGACTGGGTTCGAGCCCTGCGACCAGCAGTAATTATCACTTCCTGCATTGATTATTGCATAAGCATGAAACACTAATGACTGTAGGTATAAAAGAAAAATCAATGTTTATTCCAAAAAGTAAATGCACACAAAATTCTACACTTTGACTATACATCTATGAAGCTGGATATATCGCAATGCACACAGTGAGGCTCCAACACTTTACTCTGAACGGATTTGTGAAGGCAAGTTTCACTAACATTTGTTCTACAGTCAGTACTTTTGCCAACAGCGTTGACATTATTTGCACGTTTTTGTTTTTGATCAAATCGTATTGACATCTGGTTTTCGTGTTTTGACAAAGATCCAATCGACATAGAAAATTTTGCAAATATTGGCAAACAACAAAAATTATCAGGCTTTTTAAAGATCTCATGTGTCAATAAGTCGGGTATTTTAGCAAAAGATTTATGTGAGATAAATACTTTCTTTTATTTATCAATCGGAATTGCCAACCTATATAACACTGTTCTGTGTTGCTTTTATTTTTATCACAACTGATAAAGCGACACACAATAAAGCGTTCTATACTGTAGGTCACTTCAAAAGCACGACTAGAAACCTATTGACAAATGTGTGGTTATTGTAGAGATTTTTAAGGAAAGTAAATAGATTATAGTTAAAACAATATACATTTTTTTTTGTTTTTTTTCTAGAAATATTAAATTGGAAAATAAAAATACATTTTTATTGTGGAGACTGATAAGTAAAACACAAATTAAATGTCTATTAAAAGATATGGTTCACATAAGCATTTTTATTTATCTTTTCAACAAATCTTCTTATACTCTCCAATGTATCGCATTGTTATTCTACGTATTCTCAAATATAGTACGTTTCATTTCAACAGAAATATCGTGGTGTATCCATTTGCGTCATACTTCAGTTCATACGTTATGCACATAACAATTTTGTACAGATCATGGCGTTCCTTTCAGGGTACAGCAGAGAAGTAAAACTAGGAGCCTATTGACAGATGTTTGATTTCCAGAGATTTTTAAGATCATAGTCTTCCTTTATAGAGGTCACTTCATGGCACAGTGGAAAAGCAAAACTGGGGGCCTATTGACAGGATTTCCAGAGATTTTTAAGATCATGGTCTTCCTTTATAGAGGTCACTTCATGGCACAGTGGAAAAGCAAAACTGGGGGCCTATTGACAGATGTTTGATTTCCAGAGATTTTTAAGATCATAGTCTTCCTTTATAGAGGTCACTTCATGGCACAGTGGAAAAGCAAAACTGGGGGCCTATTGACAGGATTTCCAGAGATTTTTAAGATCATGATCTTCCTTTATAGAGGTCACTTCATGGCACAGTGGAAAAGCAAAACTGGGGGCCTATTGACAGATGTTTGATTTCCAGAGATTTTTAAGATCATAGTCTTCCTTTATAGAGGTCACTTCATGGCACAGTGGAAAAGCAAAACTGGGGGCCTATTGACAGATGTTTGATTTCCAGAGATTTTTAAGATCATAGTCTTCCTTTATAGAGGTCACTTCATGGCACAGTGGAAAAGCAAAACTGGGGGCCTATTGACAGATGTTTGATTTCCAGAGATTAAGATCATGGTCTTCCTTTATAGAGGTCACTTCATGGCACAGTGGAAAAGCAAAACTGGGGGCCTATTGACAGATGTTTGATTTCCAGAGATTTTTTAAGAAAAATTTTATTTGAAAATGTATAGAATAACCTTCTGATCCATACCTGAGGATGAAAAAAAACCTTAAAAGATGAATAAATGAAAACTGAGCTTGTGGAAATTGAGAATTATTAAACAAAACAAAAAGAAAAAAAAAGATATGATCAACAAAGAGATAATTTAAATTTCTAGTAAAAGATATGATCCACATACGCATTTTTATTTTAAACAAATTTTATACTCTCAAATGTATCGTAATGTTAATCTACGTATTCTCAAATATAGTTGACTTCATTGAAGTCAACTATATTTGAGAATACGTAAAAAATACTTTTAAAAGAAATTTCTGAAAATACATCATTTTTCAGTAGCCATTTAATCATACTTATCAGTGGCACCATGTAGTATAGAATACATGTCTTAATTCAGAAATTTTTAGTCATTTTATCTAAAATTAAACTGGTTTCTGTCTTCCAAAAATGCAAAAACAAATCCTATTTATATAAACAAAAACATAAGTTATGCACAGATTTTTTTTTTATTAAAAAAAAAAAAAAATTTTATTTATTTATTTTTTTTTTTTACTCCAGTGAAAGTAGGAACTTGTAGACTTCGTTCGATTGTGTTCCATAATAAAATTAATGAAATTGCATCATCTTCATCGATGGTTTAACGTCTGTTTTACATGTTAGCATGCATGAGATGACTTTCAAAAATTGACTTTCAAAGTAACATCTCCAGGTTTTTATCCATTTTTCGCTCAAGTAAATTTTTATCAATTCCTCCTATGTTTTCCTTAGCCTTAACCCATGAACTGAACCTGTTAAATTGTTGCACATCAACTAAACCAAGAACTTTTCATCAATTCTTTCAATGTGACCATACCATTGAAGTCTCCTGTTCTGCATGCATCTCCCAATACTGTTCAGATTTAATCTTATGAGATCATCAGAACTAAGTTTGTCTTTCAGATTCACGTTAAACATCGTATTAATCTCATATCATTTCTCTCCATGCAACACATTTTCAATGCTCACTAGCTAGGTTTAATTGCATACATCATCACACTGCACATACATGCCTGATAGACTCTTCCATTTGTTGATAGTGGTAATGTTTTGCTTGTTAGTAAAGGCAGAAGTTCCTTGAACTTTATCCAATTCTAACTCTTGCAATCACACTAGCACCTGCTCCAATGATATCAGCAAGATAACAAAACTTTTGAACAGAGTCGGTCAACAGCTTCATCATCCCAATATACTTTGTTCACATTTTGTCCATCTCCATTGTCTTACGCTCCTTGCACTCAAAATTGGCCTCAATTTAGCAGTAATTCCAATTTCTCGTATACCCAATGCTCACAGTTACTACAAAAAATTGGATTGCACCTGATTCACTTTCCACTAACTGAGCAAAGGAACTTTCTTCTTTTTGAGAGATTTCTAATAATGCAACTACTGGTCATCACTTTGGTTTTGGTAATATTCCTCTCAGACATTTCCATAGCATTCCTTTAAGTCTTTAACAACTCTGTTTCCCATTGTGTCACAGGCAAATGCTGCATCATTACTATGCAGCATATACCTGCATGAAACTCCCTGGACAATGCTTCTCTGACGCAAATGAAAAGCAAACCTTGTACAAAACTCTGATGTACTCTATTAGCATTACCTTAACATTAAAGCTGTCACTAAATTCGCTCTTAATTCTAACACAACTGTACTGTACTGAAGCTGGACTCCCCACAGGGTGAGTTGAACCAGCTTTCTCCAAAGGAGGAAGTTTCATGGGAGTATGAAATTCATAAAAGCGGTGTTGCATGTATATCTCCATTAAGGGAGATAATGACATTTTTGCAGCTTTTGCAGGGAGGTGTTCATGTCCTCCTACATACAGTGTCTACTTTTCCTAAATGGTCACCGATCTAGTACTGATCGGGCTCACTGTTGCTTAACTTTAGTGATATAACAAGATAATCCCCTATATTATTCTAACACAACTTTGAACATTTCTGTACAATTTTCACTAACCACTTGTTTGCTCCTACTTTATGCAAAGCCCTCTCTTAGCACTGTCAAAAACTTTTTCCAAACCCACAAGAGTAAAATACAGGTTGTTGTTCTTACCAAAGTACTTCTCTTGTATTTATCTCAGGATAAATATAGCATAAATGATGCATTGGCCAAGTATAAAGCCAAACTGCATTTTATCTAAGCTTATCTGAGTTGCTGCTCAATTATTCTCAATAACTTTCAGGACCTGAATTATCTCTATTTGGTGTTTCCTCTTTAGCCGTCTAACAATTTACAGTGGTA
Organism: Euprymna scolopes; assembly: GCF_053919585.1. Lineage (NCBI taxonomy): Eukaryota > Metazoa > Mollusca > Cephalopoda > Sepiida > Sepiolidae > Euprymna > Euprymna scolopes. The sequence goes on along the minus strand of NC_136487.1, from coordinate 25,317,529 downwards.
CTAAGTTCTTAGTCTTTTGGAATAAAGTCTTATGATCTAATTTGTCAAGTCTGTGATCATCTCAATACCGGTTTTATCTGCAGACTTCAACAACGCCTGGCTGTCTTCCAACTTTACTACCTTCTTCATTTTACTCCCATATTTGTTTCTCAATTCTTATAACTGGACCATATATTGTTCTAGCAATGTTTTTTGTTTTTTTATGTGGTTGATGAAAACTCAGTATTCAACAATTTCTCACAGTGGCAGTTATAATTATTCTACTTGTCCTGTTCATTTGTTGTTAACACTCCATTCTAATTTTGAATCCACTTCTCTCCAACAATATTCGTACTTATCTTTGCCATCTGTTTAGCTGTCCTGAGTTGAATTCAATTACGAAATGTATTTATGATCAGTAACATCAGTTATCAGTAAAATAAAAAAAAGAATGAAGAAAAAAAAAACTAAAGTTAAAAGAGTATCTCACACAGGAAAATTTAAAAAAGAAAAAAAAGAAAAGAAAATAGATTCATGGTGGGGCTGTCTGATTTGCTATCTCAGTTTTACTAAAAATTTTAAATGAAAGTGTCTGGCAAATATTGTTTTTTTTATTTTTTATTGATCTTTTGTGTGATGGATGGACGTATATATAAAAATATGCACTTTTTATTATAGGTAGAGATAGTATTTGTATTTTGCAACTTAAATACTTCACTCTGACCTGTTGATTTTGAAGGCCTAATGAAATAGAAAAACCCTTGATATTCATAATTGTTTAGTGAGGGTTCATTCCTTTATAATATGTCTAAGAATCTGGTTTTCTTTGTCTCCTTTTTAGCTTTCTACGTCACATTTTAACCAGAGATGTAGAGTTGAAATATTTGGAAAGAGCCTGAGCCAGACTTGCAAGAATGCTAAGAGTTTCCAAAGAATCAACAACCTGAATATTGGAAGACTTTAAAATAAGGTGTCAGAATTGGATATTTTTGAATTCTAAAGGGTCTGAGTCTCCAAAATCAAAATGCGTTAATTCTTGTGCACACATCGTCTGTGTATATATTCTGAATAAAAGCAAATGATTATATTCTGGACCAATCAGAACTTTCTGAATTTATTTAAAACTAGCCTAGGTGCCCGGCGTGCCTGGGTGCTTGGAGGTGTGTGTGTTAGGTGGGGGGTAGATAAAAAGCAAAAAAGTTTTGGTAGGAAGGTAGGCTCGAAAACAAATATTAAAAAAATGAAGAAAAACAAAAAATAAAACCTCGAAATACGTTTTGGGTAGGCGGTAGGTTCAAACTCGATGGGAGGAGTACTTGTGTGTGTATAGGGGGAGGGGGTAGATAAAAAAAGGCTTGAATTCAAAAAAACGAACAAAAACAAAAAAGAACAGCAAAAAAAGTTTTGGGAGGAAAGCCTTGAAGTTAAGTCTGATGACATACCAGGAAGCCAGGAACTTTTGGTTAGTCGAAAATAAACATTTAAAAAAATTGAAGGTGGTTTTTCTAGGTCGAATCTTACGCCATAGTAGCAGTAGCAGCAAACGAATTCACAACGCAAATTTTATTGTAATTGTAAGATAAAAGTGGCCGAAATAAAATATATTTACGACCACGTTTCGTAAGCGTGAGATATTATGATCTGTGTAGCATATAAAAAGTTATAAGAATGAATGAGGAAGCCGAGAACCATCCCAAAAAAAGGGCTTTGGCAGACATACACAAAAAGTGTACATACACACACACATTTTCGCTTCTATATTTATAGACTAGCGGGGAGTACCCAGCGTTGCCCGGGTGTTTGTAAGTGTGTGTGTTTTGGGGTAAATGAAAAGAAAAATCGTTGGTTGTTTTAAAAAAAACAAAAAAACGAAGCCCTGATGCGCAGTTGGAAAATAGTAAAGTGTGAAAAAAAAAAAACGTGCGACCTGGCAGGTGCTCGTTTTTGACAAGTTAATGATGTGAACTTTGAGTGCAGGACAGCGTTTTATTTACCGCGAGTCTGTTGGCTTCTTTTTTTTATACAAAAATGCTTAATAATGCACATGCGGCGATCGTAAGCGATAGATATTCAGCAGTTAACATCTTCTGTGGGACAGTTTTTAATGAGGTCAAAAACCTGGTTTGTTTGTTCTTACCTAACTTTGGGGAAAACCAGCTCCCTGTTTATTAGGGGGAGTGTCTCGTCTCGAAATGAAAGCAGCTGTCTGATATGACTAAGCCGACATTGACCAAACATTACATCGCTTTCTAGAGACCACTGGCCATGGGCCAGTGATTCAAATTGAGTTTCACTTTTTTTATACTGAAAAACGAAAGCAACACGTGCCGATCCGAAAATGTCAAATATTTAACGTTTCAAAGTCGGGCAAGTTAAATAGAGAGGCGACCTCCCTTGTTAAGTCGTAGATATTATCATTTAGACGTGATATAAAAAGTTTTAAAAATGAGCGACGGCCTCGAGAATCCGCCGGAAAAAAAGCCTTTTAAAGACATGCACAAAAAGCAAACATACATACACACATTTTCGCTTTTATATATATAGACTAGCGGGGGGGGGTACCCAGCGTTGCCCGAGTGTTTGGAGGTGTGTGTGGTCGGCGGGAGTGGGGGGTGTTAATGAAAACCTAAGAATAAGCGAAGTAAAAAAAGAAAACAGAAAACGAACGGTAAAACTTATCTGAAAAACAAAGCGGGAGTGGGTGGGGGGGTAAGCAAAACAAAAAACACAAAAAATCTAACGTAAGGCAAACAAACGATGTTAAATGTAAAAATCTGAAAAACAAAAAGAAAACAGAAAAACGAACGTTATAACTTCTGAAAAATAAAAAAAAAATCGTGAAAAATGGCCTGTTTCAATATTAAAATGTAAAAAGTCGGTGGGTACTCGGGTGTTTTTGGGTGTGTGTGGTCGGTGGGGGTGTAAAAAAACAGAAAAACGAACGTTACGTAAAAAATAGCTTAAATAACCCTGCTTCAATATTAAAATTTAAAAAATCGAAAAAAAAAAAAAAAGACATCTCACACCACGATTCGAACCCAAAACGTTTAGATTATGATCCAACGCTCTAACGCAACGTACATGCAATTGTGTCAGTTCTTCAAATATTTAAACTAAATCAGGTTATGACGTCGTCTGACGCATGCGTAGAATCGATTTCGTCATGAGAGGACGGGTTTTGCTGACCCACCCCCACCCCCTGTAGAAAAGTGTTGATTTCAGGGTGAAAAAATTAACGTTTTTGGCCAATTTTTTTATATTTGTCGGGCGAAGGATGGGTCTTTCATGTGAGACCAAGTTTGTCAATTTTTGTTCAGTCTGTCAAGTTTTTAGCAGACACACAAACATATACACACACATACATACATACATACATACATACATTTTCGCTTTTATATATATAGATGGTCTTCCTGGGAAGCACTTTGATTCCTTAAAAAGCCAGATTGTTCTTCAGTAAACCAGTTGAGCCAAAATTCATGGATCAGCATCTTTGGTGCCCTTTGGCATGTCAACTCGCACTTACAAAGCATGACACACACACTGCTTGAATTCTTTCGTTGTCGTCTGCTAATTTAAAACCAACTTATTCACTGAAATCTAACCTTATTCACTGAAATTTCTTAATTTATATAATTAAGCGAAGTTTTAATTATGATTTCTAGACCCGTATAACGCACAACCCTTAAACTATCAACTCTGACTTCTACGATATCTCAACTAATGAATCCCATTTGTTTCACAAGGACTCTAAAATATTCATGAACATTCTATGCTTTCCTAAAGAGAAACAAGACGTTTATTTAATGAACAAAACGTCAGCAAAATAATTTATTGGAACTATGATGTCATGATGATAGCAATCATCAACCAATAAATAAATCAAATAAAATTTTTTATTTTTTCTTGACTTTTCTTTGCGAAAAGACAATTAGCAATATTTATAATTACTTGCAAATAAGCTCTTAAATAGAAAAATAGTTTTAAGAACATTTTTGTCTCTCTTTCCTCTCACTATGTAAGGGTCATCACAACCTGGTGTCACCTCCTCCCCCTTCCCGGGAGGTGATTAGATATTTAGAATTCTTTTATTCTTAACTTCTCTTTATATATCATGCGGTAAATTTGTTCTTTATGGGATCATTATACAGCTTTTTAATTCTTTGGCGTTTGTTTGCGGGGGGGGGGTATTAATTTCGTTTTTTTGTTTTTGTCTTTTTTTTTTTATAATTTTCTTTTATGTTCTAATTAAGTTTTTATCCGACTCCTCACCTCTTTTATTCACTAGGAGTTCTCGTACAAGGTCAGTGATTATTCACTGTTGACGGCAAAAAAAAGTGTTCTCTGGGATCTGAGTAACAGGTTTACCCAAATGTCTAGCATTCCCTACCATTTCCCATAACTGTTGCAAATCATTTTGGATTATCGCAAGTCATTTACCATTGATTTTCACTGACAACAACTGTCATCTTTGTGGAAGTTGAATCAGTAAGACTCCCCAAGATTCTAGTATTCTTAGCATCCTCCCAGTGGATGTTTGGATGGTGTTCTCCCTTCTTGATCCTTCACAACCATTTTGCATGGTACCAGAAGGAAAGGAGTCAGATTATGAGATTTCTGGTAGTTTCACTTCCCTTGATTAACATGTTTTATTTATTTGTGTGTGTGTGTGTGTGTGTGGACACCTCTCAACCTATATATTCAACGAATTTTTTATCTACGGACTTGAAATTTGGTATATAGGGTATTCATACATGTGGAAAGCTTTTTAATTGGTTTTCACTCTGAAAAAAGAGCTGCTAAGGGGTCAAAATTGAAAAATTGGTACTTGGGGGTCATTGGATTTTAACTGTTTGTAAACTGTTTCATAATTGCGCATGCGCAAATCGTTCACATTATGTTAAGAATAAGTAGGTTTGAAAACACTTTTTTAAAGATTGTGTTAAGCTGGCCTAATGGACTTGCTGTCTTCACGTTTGGTATCCAAAATCAAAATGCATACATTATCCTGAATAAAAACAAATATATTTTGGACCAATCAGAACTTTCTGAATTTATTCGAAATGGTCTTTCTGGGAGCCATGAATATTAACAAACCTTTTTCTTCAATCAGATTTGTCTTTTCTATTTGAAGGTATTCCATTTCACTATGTTCATAAATAAACGTTTTATCGTCATTCGAAGTGTGAGTATATTTTTCAGATACCCTTTAGTTATGTAAAAAAAAAAAAAAAAGTTAATAAAAATAAGATGAAAATGTGAATTATAAAAGCGAATCTTTGGTGGTAGAGGACTGAGAAAAATCGAAATTCTGACTCCTATGTTATATACATAATTATTACGATAATTATTTTTTTATGTTCTAGGTTAAAAATCTCAAAAGTAAAAAAAAAATATTGAATTTTAACGAAGTGATTGATAGTGCTAAATTACAGAAGAGCAAGACATTATTTTATTCAATTTAGGTAAACCAAATTACTGTAAGCCACTACAATAAATTTACTGTTTTAGTCTTAACACATCGTCAAGCAACAAGAGACCTCTGGTCTTATTTGAGGCCAATCATTGAATTAATGGTTTAATTAAATGACCGGCTACAAATAAGACCAGAGATCTCTTGTTGCCTGACGATGTCTTTTAAGACTGAAACAGTACATTTATTGTAATTACTTATGGTCATTTTGTTTACTTAAATTGAATAAAATTATATACTCACCAGAAATGTTGGTTATTTAATAAACAATTGTTTTACTTAACTGATCTTCTTGTAGATTATTAATAGAAATAATGACAAAGTTTGTCCATACAAAATAAGTTTCATTAACAACTTCAGACAATGCAGATGAAGAGTTTGTAAAGATTGAGTCCGAGTATATCTATATATATAAAAGCCAAACGTCTGTATGTATGTATGTTTGTTTGTAACGCTAAAACTTTTGAAAGACGGAACCAAACTTGACAAATTTGGTATCATATCGAAGCCCCATCGCCCGGATGACAAATATCGAAATTTCACGTCAAACGGACCACTAGAAGTTGGTCAACTGATCAGTTATCTTCGAGGGGGGGGGGGCAAAAAACCTGTCATTATCTATATATATATATAAAAGATAAATATTTGTTTGTAACGCTAAAACTTGAGATGAAAGATTCCTCTCCCCTAAGAATAAAACATATGTTCAATATCTGCTTTTGTTTTTTCATTGTTTATACGGTCCCGAGCAACGCCGGGTAGCCCTGCTAGTCTTCTATATATATAAAAGCCAAACGTCTGTGTGTATGTATGTTTGTTTGTAACGCTAAAACTTTTGAAAGACGGAACCAAACTTGACAAATTTGGTATCATATCAAAGCCCCATCACCCGGATGACAAATATCGAAATTTCACGTCAAACGGACCACTTGAAGTTGGTCAACTGATCAGTTATCTCCGAGGGGGGCCCCAAAAAAACCTGTCATTATCTATATATATAAAAGACAAATGTTTGTTTGTAACGCTAAAACTTGAGATGAAAGATTCCTCTCCCCTAAGAATAAAACATATGTTCAATATCTGCTTTTGTTTTTTCATTGTTTATACGGTCCCGAGCAACGCCGGGTAGCCCTGCTAGTTCTTTATAAAAGGAAGATGTTTGTAAGGAGAAATTAATTACATCTTTATTTTGTGTGTCGCCTTATACATTAAAAAGGAATTGAGCAGATGTGCTTATTTTAACTGGTGGTTCCTAACTTTTGGAATTTATGACACGTAAGTAAGTACGTAATGTTTTCACCTGTGATGCATTGATTTAAAACCCCACTAATCTGCGCGAACACCCAATATATATTTCACCTTTCCCGCCGGATGGCTTTATGTTAAGTATAATCTGGAGATATTCCTAATAATAAATATCAGTTCAAAGATCTTAAAGAGATCTGTTAAAATAAACCCACTTCTGTTAGCTGAACAAGTCAAACAACAGAAACACTTAAGAAGAAAAAAAAAAAAGTGTTAAAAAGATGTTGAAAGCGTCGGGTGAAAAAAGTAATTGTTGTGCAGCCATGTTTTTGTTTTCTTCTTTCGTGCCAAATAACGCGCCAACCTCCGTAGATGCACGTTAAAAGGCATCCGTCTAATTTATAACAGAAGGGGGGAGGGGTAGCATAATTGTCAGATAATAGGTGGGAGCATGTTCAGTTGAAACTGACTCAACTAGTGTCACTAACAAGAACACCAAGTGACTCTGTCAGTCCCTCAGCCAAGCACAAAAAGTAAAAATTGAATAAACAACGAACGTTATTTCATTCCAACAATTAATAAAGTTGTGTGCTTGTTTTTGTCAAGTAAATGAAAGCAACTTTGAACAATTTATATTAAAATCACTTTTCTCTTCCCGGTTGTTAAATTTATTAAACACTAGATGTACCTGGCGTTTCTCGGTATTAAACGTAATTAAAAAAAAATTTAAGGGGGGGGGCGCAAAGAAACCCTGCATGCGAATATTGTTTTTTCTAAACAGTTCAAAAAGAAAACGATGACTCCCAATAGGATTTTTTTTTTTTTTTTTTTTTGAGCCCTTAGTAACCCCCTTTTTCCGGATAAAAACCGATAAAAAAAAATCCTCATGTCTGAAAACCCTGCATAACAAATTTCAAGTTTGTAAATCAAAAATGCGTTTATAGGTTGAGAAGTGCCCCCCCCCCACACACACACTTTTATAGATATATAGCTAATCTGTACGCACTGACGTTTAAGCAGCCTGAAAAAATATCCGCGAAGGAATTTAAAAATAAATCCCTTTCCTATGTAAATTTAACATAAAGTGAGCACCAACTTGTTGGCTAGTTAGCGTAAAAAAACGAAACATATAACCGATTCTACTTTCCATTTTCTTTAATGATGGGGGGGGGGGGTAAAGGTGTAATTTTTTTTTTTTTTTTTTTTTTTTTTTTTACTGATCCAATTTAGTTTTTCTGTTTGGGGGAGACTAAGCATTTGGAGCAAATAGAGGGCAAATAAAAGGGGGATGGAATTAACGATTACGCGAAAAACATCACCATGATTGAAGAGGGGGAGAGATTGTTAAACATTTTTATTTGGAGGGGAAGATAAAAGTAACTGATTGAAAATATTTTTTATGCTAAATAAAAATGACAACATATGCATATATTTAAAACATTAGAGACAAAACGCTTATAACATTAAAAGCGCTAAAATTTTATCCAATTTATGTTTTTTGCTTTGTTTTAACCCATTAGGTTCTACTGTCCTATAAATAGGACACCAAATAATTTCTTTTTAAACTTTATGATAATATATAATACGTAGTACAGATTATTGCATAATTACTATGAAGAAAGTATAAAATCCATCTATATTAACTTCTCTCTGCGAGTTGTTAAAACCCTCTTAAAAATTCTTGTGAAATATGCTAAAATTCTTTTTGTTCGATGATGAACTTACATAAATGAGTCTTGTAGCAGTCAATCACTAACTTGTTACCACAAATGTAACTGTTTGTTTGAATTGCTTTTCTCCTTACCATAACGTGTAAATTTTATGTTGATTTCTAAAATATATCACATGCACCCAGTGTCAATATTTCGCTTTCTAAATAAAATAACCCTTTCCTTTCAATTTCTGTTTTGGAACCCATTTTTAATCATTGCAAAAAGTTTCAACTCAATAGTAAAGAAAAAAAAACCTATACCCTGGTACTTAATGAGTTAAATATATATGTGTGAGGCTACAAAAAAAAAAAGAAGAAAAATACGTGTTTGGCAAAGTAAAAAGTGACAATAACAAATGCATAGATTCAAAACACTTAAAAAATTTGATACTTCTGCAGTTTACGGATCATACTGAAATATTATTTAGAAACCCATTTTAAACATGGGAAGGGGGGACTTTGTTAACTATTCTGTACTTTCACATAATTTCATAAGCAAAAGATGCCGTGAAAATAGAATTTACATTAATTCAATCTAAAAGAGAATAGCAGAATCCGTAAACTACAGAAGTACCAAAAATTTTAAAAACATTGAAAATATGTAAAAACTCTTTTTACTTACTTTTCTTCTGGACACAGCTTCAGTCTGAAGTTTTCAGAGTTTTTTTTATTTTTCATGAAATAACAATATATTTCCATAATTTAGCAAAAAAAAAAAAAAAAACTAAGTGAGACATTTATTTTATTAGGGGTTCAGGAAATGCAGTTACAAACTGAGGTTCTTCAGGGCCCTTCCTTATGAAAATGTAGGTTCAAGCTGGGGTTTAACAATGCCAGTATCAGTTTTCACTGATTATTGGATATGTGAGGTTCATCAAATAGAAAAAAAGTTCCAGGTTGAAATGACCTCTACAAGTCCAGGCAGAGGTTTATCATTGTTGGAATCAGTTTCCACTGGTTGTGGGGATTATGGGACACTGGTGGTCAGATAAAGGAGATACAGTTTGGCCGCTTGGAGAAACCTTTGACCTTTTTTAGTTGCATCTTTGTGAACTCTCGAATCTTTGTCAAACTCGGAAACCTCTACAGAATGTTGAACTGAGTCAGATAGACATTGGCATCATTATCTTTGTATTCAGTTTAACATCCGTTTGACAGCTTTTAAGAAATTGACTTTCGAAATAACTTATCCCTGGCCAAGTCTTTATTTATCCCTCTTTGTCTCAAGTTCATTTTTATCATTTCCACCCATTTTTTTCTCTTGTAAATTGGACCTGTTATCTTGACTATTTTACATCTACTAACCAAAGAATTCTCATCTATTGTTCCTTTCAACATGGCCATACCATCAAAGTCTCCTGCTCTGCAAGCATATAGCCTTATACTGTCTAGATTTAATCTTCATTTGAAGTCATCAGAACTAAGCTTGTCTAAGACTCACATTACACCTCCTTGTATCATTCTATTATTTCTCACCATGTAACGCATGTCCTCAATCCTAACTGGCCAGATTTCATTTCCAATTCCATACATCATCACTCTGCATACACATGCTTGATTGATTCTTTAGTAGACAGTGGTAACGCTCTGCTGGTTAGTAATAACAGAAGTTCCCTGAGCTTTATCCATTCATAACTTGCAATCACACTTGCACCTGCTCCACCCGGTGCTCCAAAAGTTTTTATTTTGTTTTTAGTTAATTGTAGTGAGGATCCAATCTTCAACGTCCAATTCTTCAGGCCAGGATGAAAGTGTAGTATCTGTTCTGCAGATGCTGCACTTAAGATAATTTGTACCAGTTAATGGAGGGGAAACCCTCTATACTGGGACAATTATTATTTTTAGTCACAACCAGAATGTCCCCTTTTTACCTTACTTTTAGGGGAGCTGGTTTTCCCCACATTAAAAACGGTCTTGTGCCTAGTTTGGTTTCGTGGCGAAGCAAATAAATACAGTTAAACGAATGACTGTTTTATTTTTATGCTATTACTAATGAGACCAAATGTCATTAATTGGATTTTTATTTGTTGTTTTAGATTTAATGGTCAAGCAATTATTTAATGATAATTTTACAATGAAATATTATCAAGATTCCTCCTCTTGATTGCTACCATCTACATGGAAGATGGAATGAGAGGAAACTATACTAGTGGAGTATATAAAGGATTCAGATAAGCATTTTCAGGTTTCTTACTATGCTAAATGGCACCTGATGAAGGCTGGAAATATTGTGAAAATAGCAAATTCAAGAGGGCGGAAAATCGTCCAAAAATAATGTGAATGGATGAGTTATAATCATAACATTTTCATTTTTTTTTGTTTTTTTTTGTTTTTTTAATCTTAAATTCTGAAGACTACATTTATTCTTTAAAATTCTTTCTACTCGGACATCTCTTTTTCCTTTCTCCAGGCAATAACATATGTGGGTAGCAGTAAGCAAACTTGGTCATCTTGCCATATTATATGAATTATTCTCACTGAGGTTTTACCTACTTAAAATTTCTGTAGAGTTGAACAAAGCATTTTGGTTACGGGCTCGAGACCTGATTTATATTGTCATCGCAAAGTTGTAGCATTTTGACATGGGTTTATGTTCATCATAGATTTATATACTAATAATACGATATCGCAATAGTTTTGACGTCTCAAACTTTTTTTTTTTCACAATATCTGCTCAAGTATTTTATCTTTGCTTAGTAATTTCAGCGTGCGAGTGGTGGTATCTAACCCCTCCCCCCAAGTAATCACTTCTTAGCTAGCCAATGCTGATCTAAAAAATAGTGCATTTCTATAAGATACTTTCCTCCCGGTGCTTGTGGTCTTATTATTTGAAAGAATACGATCATGTAAATGTTCGTTATTATTTATAAATTAAAGAAAACTATAAGTATTCACAGATAATTAAAAAAAAAAAAAAAAAAATCGAGTAAAACTACTTATGAAATTCAGAAAAGAATTTCTCTGGTTTTTATTTTCCCAAGCAACGCTCATGCATGGATCTACTAGTGAACAATACTTTGCTTATTATTCCCCTCCCCATATTGGCATCAATACAAATGAATAAAATGAAAGTTAATTCTAGTAAAATGAAGTCATTGTTTACATAAACAGTACATGGAAATATTCTAACCTCATCATGGTCAGTATGTTTCATTACCATTGTGCATGGCCTTGAATTAGGAATGCTTTACACAGCTCAAGAGGCTTCATTTCCAGATTATACCTTCAACACGGCGATGATTAGATTTCGTACCTATCCCTTTAAGTCTGAAAAATGATGAAGGTTAGTTTTTATTGTTTTTTTTTTAACTGGCCCCGGGTGGATGTTTTATAAGGTATACTCTCATCTTCACTCAAAAACAGAAACATTAAAACTTTGTAATGTTACTATAAAAACGGGATCATGCTAAACTTGATTCTTGGTTAACAAATACGCCATCCTCATAAGTAATCAAATTTTCTTCCATTATAATTATTTTATAACCTTTCACAATATCTTCAGCATTTCAACTGACAAGCTATACATCCCTTAGGTTTATTCAACTCTTATCCTCAAGTAGATTTTGACCCTTATAAGCTGTGATTCCTTAATAAAATTATAAAAATCTTTCAAGTCCCTTGTGTGTGTGTGTGTGTGTGTGTGTGTGTGTGTGACAAAAGGTTTATATTCCAATTTCCATCTTAACGGTGTATTTAAATGTTAAAATGTTCAATTCTTAATAGCATCTGTTTCGTAGTACAGAAACAATTATATAATTCCGATTTTATAACATATTTTCCACCCTGACTCATCAGAAGAATAAGAACTCATTAACTTTAAAAAGAAAAGAAGAAAAAATTGGACATGATTACATAAATCCGAAAAAAAAAAAAAAATCCGAAGAGTAGTTACATTGTGTTTTATATTTACGCCATCTTTATTGCGCTTATTACTACTACTACTACTTCGTGTGTCGGTGTTAAGGGTGGTATTTTATTGCTAGGTAGTCTTGTTATTGCTTTTCACACCAACAGAAGGTGGCTAATGATATTTACCAGAAAGCAAGAGTTTGTTACCCTCCAATGCTCCAGTACACTCTACTTCAACATGTGCATTGTATATGTAGGTCAGAATGTTTTCCGTGAAGTTTTTATTTTTTTTTGTTTTTTTTTAGTGTATTTACTTTCAAACGAGCAGAAGGTGGCTTGCATTGTTATTTTATTTATTTTTTTTCTGTTTCTTTTTTTTCTGTTTGTTTCTGAAGCCACAGGTGTTGCTTGCATTTTAATAAATGTAACAACCTTTCGCTTCCATTTCGCTGTAACTGTCTCTGCTGAGCTCTTCATGTTTTTGTTTGACTTTTTATAGAAGAATGAAACGATAATTGTGACATGACATTAATCTTTGACTGTCCTCTTTCTAGCTCCGACTTCTTCCTATTGTTTGCTAACAGTAATGTCCACTGTTAACTTTATATAATTACTAGCTGTACCTATCCGGTGTTTCTTTGGATGTAGTAAACACCCTAATTTTTTCATTTTTATTTATTTTAATATTTTTCAAACTTGTACAAAAAAAGAAAAGATAACGAAATACCACGGTCTTATGTGCAACACTAAAAGAAATTGGAATCTTGGGAAAATTTCAATCATTCCAGTAATTATAGGCACTACTAGAGTCATGGATAAGAATATAAAAAAGAAACTACCTGGAAAAAATAACCAGTGAACCAAGTGCAAGAGACATGCAAACGGTTACACTAAAAAGGGTTGTTAGAATCTTTAAAAGATCTCTCAGTTGGAATGTTTGAGATAGCAGGTGGATGTCTGGAATTCAGTAGGATGCCCCATTCCCAGCTAGAGCAAAATAATAATTTTCAAAAATTGTTTTAACAACTTTTCATATTATTCAATAAAAGTAAGTTATTCCCCTCGCTGATTTTTTTAATCATTATTAAAAAATGTTTCCATATTACCTGTTGTCTGGATGGGACTACATAATTTTCTTTTAATAAACTGTAGTGGTATACATTATTATTGTACCAATAACATGTTACAACAATAACGAAAGAAAATTGGCTGTTGGAATAAGTTTAACATATCAACTTAAATACTATTTAGGTCCACCCTTCATTTTTTTTTAATTTTATATTTATCAGTTATAATGGTGGGCTTAAATGAAAACTGTTAAAATAGCTATTAAACAATTTTAGAAGAAAAAAATTTTCAATGTTTTTTATATTGAAATTTTTTTCTTCTAAAATTGTTTAATAGCTATTTTAACAGTTTTCATTTAAGCTCACCATTATCCAACAATACATTTATTTATTTGGGAAAAAAACAAACTGCAACATGATTTTTTTAGAAATGTTTCATTTTCCATGTTAAATTTCTTAATTGTATTTATTTGCTTTTTTATCTGACCTTCAGGCTAAGATCAAAGTGTAGTATCGGCTGTACTTCCTCTGCATGTATTTTGATTTATTGTAAATAATTACCATTATTTTTGTGGAAATATCCCACCCCCTTTTCAGACAGATAATTGGCTGGTGAAGATAAGTAGATGTTTGACAAGAATACGAAGTGATAACGACTAAATAAAATAGACACATTGCAAAAATGAACCTTACTGTCTAATGAAATATTTTCTGAGTGAAATACCAAAAAAAAGCTAATTCAAATCAAATATGGTTGATTGCTATTTCTGTAAGATTTGGAAAATTTGACAAGATAAATTTTTATGCTAAATATTGTATGTACATTAACTAGTAAAATCTAAATATTTTCTTTTTCTGAACCTAAATTTACACATAATCTAAATACAATTTGCATGTTTTGCAATAGAAACATATTACCTTTCCTATAGCTGATATTATGCTCTGTGGATGATAAAAAGTTTATATATATATATATATATATATATATATATACACACACTCTCCTCCTGTCGAATCCTGACATATAAAGTTAGGTAACTGATTTGTCCCAGATCCACGGCTGATTTGTTTATAGTGGTGAAGGCTTTATGTAGAACCATCCACACATATTTTAGAACTGCTTCTAAACCCAGTCATTGCAAATGATTACCACAAGACAGTGAACAGTTGACCTCAGGTTTTACATTAGTTTTTCTTCAAGATGCATTACGTTTTAACCTAGAAGCTGCTACATCCCGGCATAATGCATACAGCATCTATTATTCGAAAATGATCATCCATTTGGTACTGGCCAGGCTCATTATTGCTTCATTTGAGAGACTGAACGAGAACCAGTGTGAACGTGATTATACCATGCACACACACACACACACACACATACACACACACACGTGATTGTCCATTTTGACAGATTATCGTCTCTTTGATGAGTCTGAATTTTTGAGATGAGGATTGGTTATTCGTATTATTTGGATTCATCGGACTACTGTTCTCATTTTTCTTTTTTTTCTTTTTTTTTCTTTTTTTTTCTTATTTTTTTCTTTTCTTTTTTTTTCTTTTCTTTTTTTTTTTCATAAAGGAGTCACCACTTATCAAAGCCCGGAGGCCATGCGAGGATAAGGGTTAATGATTGTACGGTAGTCAATGGAAAAATATAGTAATCATTAGTAGTGGAAACTTAGTAAATTGGATTACATAAGAGGACGGCTCATCAAGAACTTGTTCATGTTGGACTTTTTCTCAACTACACTCCTTATATAATCGCTAAATTGATGAACTTCGGATGGAGAATGACAAAATTAGGCATTTTGTGATCATTAAGATTTTTTGCGATCCGTTCTTGCATTTCTTGAGCCTTGTGTCATGACGCAATCTTGTTGAAGCACATCATCTTCCACTGCATGCAATTAACTACTAGAATATCTATGTAGGCAGCAGTGTTTACTGTAGCATTTTTTAGAAATAAGTCAGAGGACACCATGTTTCTATCATTGCCAACAACATCCAAAGCCATAAGAATTTCTGCAAATGTTGTGCATTACTCTTGGGATTTCCGAAAAGTCTGCACATAACCATCTGTCATTTCTTCTGTTTATTCTCTAATGTCCATCAAGTTTCCCTCTTCTCAGACAAACAAAATGGCATCTTTCTCTGCTGGATTTTTTCAGTTTGTTTAGGAACCGATTAGTTTTGATTAACGATGTCCTTTGACCTTTTATAGCATAAGGTGATATTTTCTCATGACGTAAGACTTATTCTTTGGTGTGGACAACATTTATGATTATGGTTTCTGACACCTGCCGTTCTTTGCAATACATCTTCTTGATTTTCTGGGATTAGAATCTATCATGTACTTGACTTGCCGAATGAATTCAAGTGTTACAATGCTACTGGTGTGTCAAAAATCTGCCTTACATCTTAATACTAATAGAAAATAAAATTTTGAACTTTGCAAATTTGGGTAGACAAAGAATTGAGCAATATTTTTAAAAAAATCGTGCAATTTCTAAATTGCTTTGTCAATCTTTATAGCAACAAAATTATTCAAATTATTTCTTGCGTGAACATGTCATCAATAATTCTGAAATATAAAAAAAAAGATATTAAATCAGCTGTTATAAAAAAAAGATATTAAATCAGCTGTTATAAAAAAAAGATATTAAATCAGCTGTTATAAAAAAAGATATTAAATCAGCTGTTATAAAAAAAAAAGATATTAAATCAGCTGTTATAAAAAAAAGATATTAAATCAGCTGTTATAAAAAAAAAGATATTAAATCAGCTGTTATAAAAAAAAAGATATTAAATCAGCTGTTATAAAAAAAAGATATTAAATCAGCTGTTATAAAAAAAGATATTAAATCAGCTGTTATAAAAAAAAGATATTAAATCAGCTGTTATAAAAAAAAGATATTAAATCAGCTGTTATAAAAAAGATATTAAATCAGCTGTTATAAAAAAAGATATTAAATCAGCTGTTATAAAAAAAGATATTAAATCAGCTGTTATAAAAAAAAGATATTAAATCAGCTGTTATAAAAAAAAGATATCAAATCAGCTGTTATAAAAAAAGATATCAAATCAGCTGTTATAAAAAAAGATATCAAATCAGCTGTTATAAAAAAAGATATCAAATCAGCTGTTATAAAAAAAAGATATCAAATCAGCTGTTATAAAAAAAAGATATCAAATCAGCTGTTATAAAAAAAAAGATATCAAATCAGCTGTTATAAAAAAAAAGATATCAAATCAGCTGTTATAAAAAAAAAGATATCAAATCAGCTGTTATAAAAAAAAAGATATCAAATCAGCTGTTATAAAAAAAAAGATATCAAATCAGCTGTTATAAAAAAAAGATATCAAATCAGCTGTTATAAAAAAAAGATATCAAATCAGCTGTTATAAAAAAAAGATATCAAATCAGCTGTTATAAAAAAAAGATATCAAATCAGCTGTTATAAAAAAAAGATATCAAATCAGCTGTTATAAAAAAAAGATATCAAATCAGCTGTTATAAAAAAAAGATATCAAATCAGCTGTTATAAAAAAAAGATATCAAATCAGCTGTTATAAAAAAAAGATATCAAATCAGCTGTTATAAAAAAAGATATCAAATCAGCTGTTATAAAAAGATATCAAATCAGCTGTTATAAAAAAAAAGATATCAAATCAGCTGTTATAAAAAAAAAGATATCAAATCAGCTGTTATAAAAAAAAAGATATCAAATCAGCTGTTATAAAAAAAAAGATATCAAATCAGCTGTTATAAAAAAAAGATATCAAATCAGCTGTTATAAAAAAAAGATATCAAATCAGCTGTTATAAAAAAAAAGATATCAAATCAGCTGTTATAAAAAAAAAGATATCAAATCAGCTGTTATAAAAAAAAGATATCAAATCAGCTGTTATAAAAAAAAGATATCAAATCAGCTGTTATAAAAAAAAAGATATCAAATCAGCTGTTATAAAAAAAAAGATATCAAATCAGCTGTTATAAAAAAAAAGATATCAAATCAGCTGTTATAAAAAAAAAGATATCAAATCAGCTGTTATAAAAAAAAAGATATCAAATCAGCTGTTATAAAAAAAAAGATATCAAATCAGCTGTTATAAAAAAAATAGGTTTTCAAATATTTTACGCATCATAGAAGGGAGACTCCGACGTTGTTCAAGATTCAATGAGAATCAACAAATGTGCCACTGTGCAATACTTTTTATGTCATAGAAATTCGTGAAATCACCCATTTTTCAATCAACTCAATTGATTACCTGCTCTGGTAAGGGACCCCATTCCCGCTGTGTACTGGGAGGAAGCTTCACATGCCTTCCTGCTGTGACTTGGTCCACAATATATTGTAATATCTACTGTTTATTTTATAAAATTATCTGTAAATAATCGTTTCGCTTATGCAAAAGTCAAGTATCATGTTCAATTGTGCTCTAAAGAAACAATCATTTCGGATGCACCCTTGTCTTATCAAAGAATTAACTGTTGATTTTATGAAATCACTAGCTCGCAGCCGGCATTGCCCAGTTGTACAATACGCTTAAACATGATATTTTAATTTATACAGATTGCATATGTATTATTAATAGAATCAATGCTTTATTGAATATTATATATTACGAGGAATAATTTGCCCAGTGGATTAATTTGCAAAAAAAAAAAAAAAAAAATGTCGTTCATCAAATTCCGTCTGTTTACAATATCATATCAGCTGATATTTGGGCTTGACGATGAATGACCTGGAAAAGTCAGTTTTGATTAATGTTTAGTTTTAAAATATGCAAGTGGAGAAATGATTTGCAGCGATTTTAAACGCTAGCTTTTCTTTCTTGTAAATTGAACTCATTAATAAGAAAAAATGGTGAGGTACACCTGGGCTTGAACAGGGGATCATTCGATGTGAAGTCGAATGCTCTACCACTAACCTATATCTCCACATTATGATAAATTTGTTTTTTTAAGAAATGATTTGCTGAAATTTTATTATCTCCCTTGCCCATGTAACATAAAATATTCCCCTGTAAAAATTCTTTTTTATCTGTAAGAGAGAAAAGCTATTTTTAAGATCGGATTTTTTCGATTTTCGATACTTATTGGATTAATTTCTGTACAAGACATATCTAAGAACACTGCAAGACATATAAATTAACTTCATACAAAATTTGAAAAAGATAGTCTCAGCCACTTCGAAACCTATGAGGAAGGAAGGAAGGAACACACACTCATACACACAAAGTGGCTTTATATAATAGATTTTTATATAATCACTTGAATTAAAGTTAAACGTACAAGAGTCGAGTATCATGGTTAAATTCTGCTCCAAAAAGAAACATGCACTTCGAACACGTTCCTATCTTGCAAAAGAATCTACAGTTGATTTTATAGGCTAAGCCTTTCCGCTTGTGTGGTGAGAAAACTTCTCAAATGCACATATTAGGTTGTATAAATATTAACTTTAGTCAGAATTGGACTTCCTTTAATCGTTTTTTAGATTATCGATTTTCAATACATATCAAATGCATTCCAATACAAAACCTACGTAAGAACACTGCCAGACACATCAAGTACCTTCATGGGAATTTTTTTTTTTTTAATTGGCCGAGCCGTTTCCGAGTCTATAGGAAACAAACTTACACACACAAAGTTCCTTTTATAAGCCTACTTTTTTTGTTTAAAAATTATTGAGTTCATAAACATTAACTAATTTGCATATATCTTGAAAAATAAACTTTCATAATTGAATTTATGGTTTCTTATTGGATGATTAGGTTCATTTATTTCGCTCAATTTTATTTATACATATTTTCTACATTCTGCATTATTGTATAGCATTTAGAATCAAAAAGATCTAGCACATGCGTGCACACATAAGTGACCTTGTCTGTTTACGTGTGCAGAATGGTCTCTACTAAACTCCTCTGAGTTTTTGGACTACAGACTTAAAACTTGATATGTAGGGGATTTGGATTTGTGGAACAAATTGATTTTACTTTTAGCCGAACTGCTAAGGGATCAAAATTGAAAAAAAAAAAAAAAATTGAACTTAGCAGGAACAAGTCATGTAAACATGTTAATTCTAATGTTTTTTTTGTTTTTTTCCATTCAAGTTGCTCTTAATTTTGAATGTTTCTTATTCATCTGTCGATAGTTCAAACGGTAACTACTAAGGCTGGAGCACTAAATTTTTTTTATGGCACCCAAATCTTTCTTTTGACTTTTGAAATCATGACTATAGATTGGGTACAATATAATAATTGATAGAAAATTGGCTTGATAATAATAAATGCGAAATCTGCATAAATTAAAATATATTTAAGCATATTTTATGATTGGGTAACGCCAAGGGGCCTGCTAGTGTACACACACGGTACAAAAACTATACAGTGTTTTGACACACTAGTTCCCATTAGATCATTGAAGTTAAGTGACGTTGAACCTGGTCAGTACTAAAATGGGTGACTATATAGTAATACTAGGTGCTGTATGTGCCCTGAAGCCTGGAAAGGGATGGACGCCACCAGGCTATTCTTGCTAAAGACACCCTGTATGAAATAATTCAGCACCCCCACGAGCACTGAAGGTTATGGGACTCCTCCATTAGCCATATATATAAAATTATGAAAATATATATGGCAATTAAGCTGCAGAATTTTTCACATTTTATTTTATTTATGTTTGTTTGAGATATATATATATATATATATATATATATATATATATATATATATATATATATATATAATTTAAAGGAGATTAGAATAATAGTCTAAAGAGCTAAGTGTATTTTAATGTAACAGTGAAATTACTAGTTTAATTAAAATACAGGAAATGCTCGCTGTAATTTAGATATATAATAAGCTCGATAGTTAAATGTCCTAGAGCTAATTCAATATTAAGTAATGTGATTTACAATTTAAAAATTTAAAAAAAAAATTTAAAATTTAAAAATCAAATTTTAATTAAATTAAAAATCAGTTTCATAAGAAGGAACAACAACAAAGTCAATTATCTGTACGATCGTTTCGGAAATCCGTGCTTTTTATTTGTGGTATACATGAAGTTATGTAGAACAATTATATATAGTTTTTTTGGTAAGCACGGTCTCCTCATCAGCAAATTTAGGAGGATTTTTATTGAATTTAAAAGACACCGTAAATAAACCTAGCATTAAAAGTAAGGCAGATGAATCTGAAAAAATTGAAAGAAAAGGTTTGGATTTAAAATTTATAAGAAAATTAATATAGGTTAGAGATAGAAATGAGTAGAAAAAATATATATTTTTGAATTTACATAATAAATTTGATTTAAAAATATATAGAGATAGTTACCTTTTAGTTTTTTTTTTTTTTGTTTTTTTTTTTGA